>NC_090447.1:1425188217-1425508506 GCF_031143425.1 Pleurodeles waltl
GTGGAGTGTGAGTTCTCTGACCCCAGGGAACTTACAGTGGAGGCAGACTTTTGGGTGAGTACCAGAGAGTCTGGAGAGGCATTTGGGGGTGCTCCTGAAGGGAGTGGTCTAGGTGGTTCCCGACCAAGTGAGGTGGGAGAGGATTGTAGTGTCCCAGGTAGGTCTCAGAGCCTAACCTGTACCGTAGGGCCACCTTTTGAGGGAAGCCCCGCAGTGTCCGAAGAACTTGGGGGGATGACTGTAGACAGCATCCCAACAGTTCTGGTGTCTGGCAGTACCACTCCTAGTGAGGGGGTGCAGAAGTCCAGACATAGGGTTGAGAGGGGGTGGCAGACCCCAGTGGAGGATCTTGAAAGTCAGGGGTCAGCTCTGAGAGCAGAGCCCCCCAGGAATGACCCAGGTGAGACCGTTTCTGGTTTGGGGGAAACCCAGACTCTGCCGGATGGGCAGAGGTCGGGAGACCTGCGCCAACCAGACTCTTGTGTGGCCCTTGGGGACGGCGTGTCCCTTGTGGGGGGTGAGAGTGCCCCCCAGGAAGTCCTGGCATGCCAGGCAATGGCTCAACCTCAGGGTGGTGACTCTGGGTTGGCTTACCAGGTGAAGAGGTCAAACTCTGACCTGGTGGGGGGTAGGTGTGCCCCCCAGAAAGTCCTGGTCTACCAGGCAATGGTTCAACCTCAGGGTGGTGACCCTGGGTTGGAGAACCAGGCTCAGAGGTTAAACTCTGACCTGGTGGGAGGTAGGTGTGCCTCCCTGAAAGTCCTGGCCTGCCAGGCAATGGTTCAACCTCAGGGTGGTGACTCTGGGTTGGATATCCAGGTTCAGAGGTTAACCTCTGACCTGGTGGGGGGTAGGTGTGCCCCCCAGAAAGCCCTGGTGTACCAGGCAGTTGTCCAACCTCAGGAAGGTGACCCTAGGTTGGAGAACCAGGTTCAGAGGTTAAACTCTGACCTGGTGGAGGGTCAGTGGGCCCTCCAGGAAGTCCTGGCGTGCCAGGCGATTGTTCAACTTCAGGGTGGTGACTCTGAGTTGAATGGCCCAGTTCAGAGGTTAAACTCTGACCTGGTGGAGGGTCAGTGTGCCCTCCAGAAAGTCCTGGCGTGCCAGGCAATTGTTCCACCTCAGAGTGCTGACTCTGGGTTGGATAACCGGGTTCAGAGGTTAAACTCTGACCTGGTGGGGGGTAGGTGTGCCCCCCAGAAAGTCCTGGCGTGCCAGGCAATTGTTCAACCTCAGGGTGGTGACTCTGGGTTGGATACCCAGGTTCAGAGGTTAAACTCTGACCTGGTGGGAGGTAGGTGTGCCTCCCTAGAAGCCCTGCTGTGCCAGGCAATTGTCCAACCTCAGGGTGTTGACTCTGGGTTGGATGACCAGGTTCAGAGGGTAAACTCTGACCTGGTGGGGGGTAGGTGTGCCCCCCAGAAAGTCCTGGCGTGCCAGGCAATTGCCCAACCTCAGGGTGGTGACCCTGGGTTGGGGAACCAGGCTCAGAGGTTACACTCTGACCTGGTGGGAGGTAGGTGTGCCTCCCAGAAAGTCCTGGTGCGCCAGGCAATTGTTCCACTTCAGGGTGGTGACTCTGAGTTGAATGGTCAGGTGCAGAGGTTAAACTCTGACCTGGTGGAGGGTCAGTGTGCCCTCCAGGAAGTCCTGGTGTGCCAGGCAATTGTTCAACTTCAGGGTGGTGACTCTGAGTTGAATGGTCAGGTGCAGAGGTTAAACTCTGACCTGGTGGAGGGTCAGTGTGCCCTCCAGGAAGTCCTGGCGTGCCAGGCAATTGTTCAACTTCAGGGTGGTGACTCTGAGTTGAATGGGCAGGTGCAGAGGTTAAACTCTGACCTGGTGGGGGGTAGGTGTGCCTCCCAGGAAGTCCTGGTTTGCCAGGCGGTGATCCAGTCTGAGGGTACAGACCCTGGGCTGGAAGACCAGGTTCAGGGTGTCCCCCCGGACCTGGAGGGAGGGGCTACTGATAACAGTGCCCCTACCATGTTGTCTTCTGAGGAGGCCACTCCTAGTTGGAGGGTGCTGGACCCCAGAAGGGAGGGCAGGGGGAGGGAAGCCTCACCCCGGGCCCTAGTCCAACCTGAAGGTACAGACCCCAGGTTGGAGGGCCAGTGGCAGGTTAACAGCCCTGCACTGGTGGAGGAATGGTACAGGGCGACTTCTGTAAGCCCCCTGGCCATGTTGGACTCTGGGGGTACCGCTCCAGGAGGGAGGGTACAAAGCCCCAGAGGGGAGGACCAGGTTCAGGCTGTCATCCCTGACCTGGTGGAAGGGAGAGTGGTTAAAGGGTGCCCAGCACCTGGGGCTACCGCCCCCCACTCTCCACAGCCACAGTGGTTGGAGAGCTTTGAGAGGCCTGGGGCCTGGCTCTCATCCCTGGCAGCTGTCAGTAATCACTGTGGCTTGCTGTCCGGGTGGACAGAGTTATCCCTGGGGAGGGGACAAGTATCCCACCCCGGGGATAGAATGGGCAACACCACTGTGTTGGTCCTGGTGGTACTATCCTGCTCCTGGGATACATCTGTGAGCAATGTAAGGTTAGGTGCTGCACAGATGGGATCCGCAGGAAAGGAGAAAGGTTCCCCATGGATGGGCTTAGTGGGCCCTGAGAGTATGGACAGAGGGATCCAATTGGAGTCAGGAAGGTGAAGAACTGGAGCATGCCCCTGCTGTTGTGGGCCTGGGTCCTTGTTCTGTCGCCTCAAACAGGGAAGTACATCAGGCTAGTGATTGTTCTCCCCTGGCTTTAGGCTGGTGGGGGGTCATGTTGGACCTGGCTTTTTGACAGGGACATCCCCAAACTTTTTGCCTCCTTCCTCCTATTTTTTTCTGACCTGTTGTTGTTGGCTTTTGACCTCTGAGCACTTTACCACTGCTAACCAGTGCTAAAGTGCATATGCTCTCTGTGTAAATTGTACTATTGATTGGTTTATCCATGATTGACTATTTAATTTACCTGTAAGTCCCTAGTAGAGTGCACTACATGTGCCTAGGGCCTGTAGATTAAATGCTACTAGTGGGCCTACAGCACTGGTTGTGCCACCCACCTCAGTAGCCCCTTAACCTTGTCTCAGGCCTGCCATTGCAAGGCCTGTGTGTGCAGTTTCACTGCCACTTCGACTTGGCATTTAAAAGTACTTGCCAAGCCTAGAACTCCCCTTTTTCTACATATAAGTCATCCCTAATGTGTGCCCTAGGTAACCCCTAGAGCAGGGTGCTGTGTAGGTAAAAGGCAGGACATTTACCTGTGTAGTTATATGTCCTGGTAGTGTAAAACTCCTAAATTCGTTTTTACACTACTGTGAGGCCTGCTCCCTTCATAGGCTAACATTGGGGCTGCCCTCATACACTGTTGAAGTGGCAGCTGCTGATCTGAAAGGAGCAGGAAGGTCATATTTAGTATGGCCAGAATGGTAATATAAAGTCCTGCTGACTGGTGAAGTCGGATTTAATATTACTATTCTAGAAATGCCACTTTTAGAAAGTGAGCATTTCTTTGCACTAAAAACTTGTTGTGCCCTTCAATCCACGTCTGGCTAGGTTTAGTTGACAGCTCCTTGTGCATTCACTCAGACACACCCCAAACACAGGGTACTCAGCCTCACTTGCATACATCTGCATTTTGAATGGGTCTTCCTGGGCTGGGAGGGTGGAGGGCCTGCGCTCACACAAAGGACTGCCACACCCCCTACTGGGACTCTGGCAGACAGGATTGAGCTGAAAGGGAACTTGTTGCATTTCTTAGAGACTCTTTGAAATCACCCCCACTTCAAAGGCACAACTTAGTATAAAACAGGGCCTCTGCCCTACCTCATCAGACACTTGCTGGAGAAGAAACCTGAACCAGAAACTACATCCTGCCAAGAAGAACTGCCTGGCTGCTCAAAGGACTCACCTGTCTGCTTTCTCCAAAGGACTGCTGTCTTGCTGTTGCCCTGCTGCCTTGCTGAACTCTTGTCTGGCTGTGAAAGTGCTCTCCAAGGGCTTGGATAGAGCTTGCCTCCTGTTCCTTGAAGTCTCAGGACCAAAAAGACTTCTTCCTTTCACGTGGACGCTCCGTGCGCCGAAAATTTCGACGCACAGCTTGTTTCGCGGCGAGAAAAACGCCGCACACCGACGCTGATCAACGCGACGCCCTCGGGACGATCGAGACTTCGACGCACAACCTCGCAAGGACAACGCCGCCCGACTTCCAAGGAGAAATCGACGCGACGCCTACCGTGAGTGCGAAACTTTGACGCACGGCCTCGCAAGGACAACGCCGCCCGACTTCCAAGGAGAAATCGACGCGACGCCTGCCGTGAGACCAAAATTTCGACGCACGGCCTCGCAAGGACAACGCCGCCCGACTTCCAAGGAGAAATCGACGCAACGCCTACCGTGAGATCGAAACTTCGACGCGCAGCCCCGCAGAACGACGCGCAGCCGGAAAATAAGCAGGAGAATCCACGCACAGACCCGGGACATCTGGTAATCCTCGCGATCCACAAAAAGAGACTGTCTGCGCGCCGGAAAACGACGCCCGACTTCCCCGCGTGGAAAAGAACGACGCAAGTCTGTGTGTGCTGAGCGGAAAACGACGCACACACCCCTTTTTCCACGCATCTCTTCTCCTGTGGCCCTCTGAGGAGATTTCCCACCAGAAACCAGGTACTCTGTGCTTGAAAGACACTTTATTGCTTTTTAAAGACTTAAAGACTCTTAATATCACTTTTCAGTGATATCTTTACAAATTCGTATTGCAACTTTGATCGTTTTGACCTACAATTATCCAGATAAATATTCTATATTTTTCTAAACACTGTGTGGTGTATTTTTGTGGTGTTATACTATGGTGTTGTATGATTTATTGCACAAATGCTTTACACATTGCCTTCTAAGTTAAGCCTGACTGCTCGTGCCAAGCTACCGGAGGGTGAGCACAGGCTGATTTTGGATTGTGTGTGACTTACCCTGACTAGAGTGAGGGTTCTTGCTTGGACAGAGGGCAACCTAACTGCCAACCAAAAACCCCATTTCTAACACACACCATCAAACCAGTGACCCCCTCCGCTCATGTCATGTTGTGCCTGAGATTCCTCTTTACTCCCTCTCTCAGGACAGGCACATACCTAGCTTGTTTTAAAGCAGCTGTACAGCAGTAGTCGCATTACTACTTAAAAAACAAAGCATCATCAGCTCTTGTGTTCCTGCCAACTACCTTTCTGTCTTCCAACTACCTACTCCGTTTCTTCTAAAAAAATCTTGAATGGCTGCAATTCAATCACTTCATTACACTATATTAGGGTTCAAAATTGTATTAATTACTCCCTTCGTTGTGGCCGTGTTCCTATAGATATGAAGAAGGCATGTATCCGTCCTTTCATAAAGAAACCGTCATTGCATCCAGATTGCATAAACAAATGTAGATCCACATCTCAACTTCTGCATGGAGCAAATTGTTGGAACAAGTAGTGTTTACTCAACTTACAGCTTTTGTCAATGGTTTTAATCTGCTTCACCCAGCTCAAGCACTTTTCAGTGCAGGATGTAGTACAGAAACTGTAGTCACCGCAGTATGAGACAATGTACGCCATTACGACGATCTTGACAATCCAGCTGCATTAATATTATTGGATCTATCAGCGACATCTGATATAGTCAGCCCCCAGGTGATTCTGTAATACCTGGTTGATTGTGGTATCATTGGCTTAGCTTTGGAGTGGTTTTGCAGCTTGACAATTAGCCATAGAGAGTGATGTGCTGTGATTTTACACAAATTGAACTACACAAGGGCTCATCTGACATTTTTGCACCTATCTTATTAGGACTGGATAAAGAAATAGCATAAGCCCCATCTGCCCCTTCATCACGGGAAGGCACAAACATTGTAAACAAATTTAAAACTAGAAAATCTAAATTAGAGGGAGGATCTTATAGACCGGTATCACTAATAACTGTGGATCATAAGATTTATTCTAACATATTACAAGTCATTGTCATGGTATATATAGTTTCACAGCAGCAATATGTCCTCCTCCCAGGTCATGACACAACTGATCATGTTAATGCTGCCAGACCTCTGCACACAGATATAACCATGTTTCTTTGAGCTGAGAATCCTATTGCACAGTAAAACCACCAGGCCTCAAGGCGTTTTTATGAAAGGGAGTGGCAGATTACCAGGGCGTCATGTAATAGTCTTGGTTTGAGCCGTGAGCTGCGACTTACAGTAAATACAGACCGCCAAGGGCACAAAGTATTGCCTAGGCTTGCTCTAAAGCTGCCACATCTTCTGACTTTATTTTTCTTTCTCTGCACAGCAAAAGAATTGGTAGATAAATAAATAGGAAAACTAAAGTTTATTATAAAACACAATTTTCTCGATATTCCATGCTCACTAAGAGGAAAGAGTAAAAAAATAATGCAATATGAAAAATCATTAGCCCTTAAATGCGATTTAAGGTATCCACGTGACCCATTCCTGCAAAAGAACAGGTGGCATTCAATCACTGCCTTGCTAAGGGCCAAATGAGACTTCCTTATTAAAATGACTAATTTCCAGGAGACTGTATCATTCTGTGATCAATATGAGCTCAGATAGATTGTATTTCACATTTATCAGAGACTTGGCTGAGCTCCACTATTGATTATGATGCAGAAATGGAAACCCTGTTATTGCAATATAATTACAGGCAAATTAATACTGTGGTTTTCGGAATCATTTTGTATGCATGAAAACATTCTGTAATGAAGAAGAAGGGCGAGACCTGCACCCAGAGGGATTTTCTTTATTTTAATAATGTTTTCTGTGAATGCATATGCTAGACTTGGCATCCTTGGTGTGGTCTCCTCTAACCTTTTGCCTCTGTTTCCCAGGTTGTTGATGTGTGCTGGACTCTGTTTTTGCTGTTTTTGTTACTCTGGGCACCTTACCACTGCTATCCAGTGCTAAAGTGCAAGTGCTCCTATGTAAAATATATGTGTAATTGACTTTCCATGATTATCATATTTGATTTACTAGTAAGTCCCTAGTACAGTGCATTAGAGATGCCTAGGGCCTGTAAATCAAATGCTACTAGTGGGCCTGGAGCACTGGTTGTGTCACTCACATAAGTAGCCCTGTAAACATGGCTCAGACCTGCCACTGCAGTGTCTGTGTGTGCAAATTTAAACTGCCAAATCGATTTGGCAAGTGTACCCACTTGCCAATCCTAAACCTTCCCTTTTATACATGTAATGCACCCCTAAGGTAGGCCCTAGGTAGCTCCAGGGACAGGATGCAAGGCCTATCTCTGTCATAGGTTAACATGGGTGCTGCTTTTAAATATTATTAAAGTGCAGATTTCCTTAGGGAGCAGATAGAAATGTGGAGTTTAGGGTCTCTGTGTTTGAAAATGCCACTTTTAGAAAGTAGGTATTTTCTTGTTTAAACCATTCTGAGACTCTACCTGTTTGTGGAGTCCCTGTCTGGGTCAGTTTGACAGTTGGGGTGTTTGCATCTCTCTCTAGACAGTGACATGAAGGGAGATGGAGTGTAGCCTGCATATCTGATGAGCCATCTGTGCTGGGAGGGAGGGGAAGAGTGGTCACTCACACCTGAAAGGGCTGTGCCTGCCCTCACACAATGCAGTCACCAACCACCTGGTGTGTGTGTCTGGGGCCTGGCCTGGGCATGGCAGGATCCTACAAACAGGAGAAACTTTCCTTTGAAGTACACCTACTTCAAAGGCAGAAAGGGATATAAGAAGAGCCCTCAAAACCCCTGAAAATTAAATCACTTCTGGAATCAAGAGGACCCTCTGCCAAGGAGAAGATCTGAAGAGCTTAGGAGAAGTGCTGCCCTGCCTGTGACTGTGCTTTGTGGAGCTATCCTGCAGTTGCTGCTTCTACCTGTGAAAGGGGACAAAGACTGTACTTTATGGTATATTCCTGCTTGAAAAGAAACTCCAATGGCTTGGACTGAGCTTGCACCCTGTTCTGAAGTCTCAGGGCCATCAAAGACTTCCCCTACCAGCATCTGGACACTCTCCTGCGACTCCTGCCCTGACAAGTGGTGCCCTAGCCAGACCCTGGGCCCTTGAAAGGAGAAGCTGGTGCAAATCCAAGAAAACCAACTTCAGACGACTCCGGACGGACGCCGTTGCTGAATCCTGTGACGCCGCCTGCAACCGACTCAGTGGTCCTCGCTGGAGTGCGATGACCCTCTCAGGCCCGGCATCGCTGCAGCCCTGCTGAAGTCCCCGACTCTGTGGAAGTCGCCGCACCACGTCGTGACTGACTCCACCTGAAGTGTGCGGGTTCAATGCTTCTCACCGACGCCACCTCACCTCCACCGCTCCGCAGCAAGGACCCGACGCCTCTTCATGATGCCTCCACTCCTTTCCCCCGCAGCACTGGAACTAACGCCACCTCAGATTTAGCGATGCCGCAATCCCCGACTTCGCGCACAGACTTGTTCTCACAGTTTACTAAGGTACTGTACCTAGGGGTCTGCGTGACTACGTACCCGGCGCCATTGGCATTGGATTGTTGGGAACGACTCCATCACAACGCTGTGTTATCACCTCACCGAAGCATTTTGTGTTTCTAAGCGCTATTTCTTTTAGTTTAATCTTAAAAAAATCATCACTTCTGTATGTCGGATGTTTGTCGTTTGGTCTTGTTTTGTCTAGATAAATATTGGCTATTTTTCTAAACCTCTGTTGAGTCATTTTGTGGTGTTTGTACTATATTACTGTGTGTGTTGGAAGAAATATGTTACACCTGGTCTCTGAAGTTAAGCTTTCCTTCTCGTGTCAAGCTACCAAGGGGGTGAGCGGGGTTAACTGAGTGTGATTCTCCTTTACCCAGACTACAGTGAGGGTCCTTGCTTGGACAGGGGCTAACCTGACTAGCAACCAAAGACCCCATTTCTAACAGCATATGTGAATGGTATTGATCAGTCTGGCATTCTGATTAGCAGACTGAAACTGCATGAGGTTGAAAATTAACCACCATAAACTAGTAGCTTAAAATTGTTTTGAGATATTCAGGTGGATTTATGTCCTTGTGCACTTAAAACTGAACAGTGGGAACTACATAGGATGCAAATTTCTCTAACTCAGTCAAACACTGGTGCCCAGGAAAATGCAAGACAGAGTTGTACACAATCTGCTGTGCTCAGGAACTGGTAAAGTGTTCCATGTAGGGAGATCCACAGCTTCCTCTGTAAGAGGAAAAGGACACATTGTGAACTAATGCATTGATAAGATGGTGGAAGGCCCATGGCCACTGTTGCATTGAAATTTACAAACACACTGGTACAGGCCATTCATGGTCTCTCTGTAGTGCAATACGTAGACCATCTTGGAGTTATATATCTTTTCAGATTTCCACTGGTGGACTTTGTCAGGCTGTCAATGGGGTACGTCAGAGACTGCACCAAATGGGAGGTTGGGCGGGATGTGCTGCACTACTCCATATTAACTAAGGCAGTGGCGTAGCCTGGGGGGTCATGAGCATTAGTACAAGCAATTAACTTAGACCCACAGCCAGTATTAAAAATAAGCCACGCCCATCACAACCTTGGACCCCGGTGTCAATGACTGCTATAATAAGGTAATTTATTGGTCTTGAAATTCCTCATTCTTCTCATCCCTTCTTCTCACCTCACTCTCTCCACCATATAGTCCTTTTATCTCCTTCTTATAATTAATATTCTCCGCTCCATCCCCTTCCTCAGACTCTCTTCTTTCCCTATTCTGTCTCTCACTCATCCTCATCTCCTTACTCCGTTCTCTTCTTAGTACTGGTTCCTAGAGCTTCCTTTTCCTTTGCCCACTTTGTCCATAATTATCTTCTTCCTCTTTGTAGCCAAATCTGATTTCCTTGTCCCATTCTGTCACCTATTCCTGTCCTCTTTCCCAGTGGTGACTGGTGACATTTGAATGTGGTGGGGTGTAAAAGTTCAGGATGAGTGCCCTGTGGTGAGTGAGCGTAGCGAGCAAGACGACTGTCATAAGAAGGGTTTAGGGGTTTCTCCCCCCGGGGCAGTTCAGTAAAACGAGTGGGCAATGGTGCATTTTCAAGCAAATTTGAGAAAGCAAGGTTAATAAAGCAGTTGTGAAACTGTCTCTGCAGAAAGGGACCAACCATGAGTGAGCCTGTGGTGTGTTCACTACCTTCACTTGTCAAAGTTAACCTATGTTGCACCAAGGCAGATGGTGTTTATTGGGACATGTTCTCTGTGCTCACCATGAAACACAGTAGAGGTCAGTGTTCACCCCGCCACTTATTTTAGAAAGCCTGCTTTGTGACAGCAAGAAGTGCATGGTCCACACTATCGCCCATTCTAAGAAGGCACCATGATATCACAAGGAGAGCAGTTTCTGTGGTGACACCAGTAAGATGCTCCTGGTATGCTTGATATCCCATTAGCCACCTCAGAGCACTCTTGAAATAGTGTTCGTCAAGCCACTCATTCTGCAAGCACTGACAGAGACTGCATAGAGTGGTGTGCCATCCCACGCTAAAGTACCACACAGCTAGGCATTCACTCAGAAGAACTACTGACAGCCGTTTCTAGCCCAGCAACTGTTCCACAACTCACATTCTGTGGCACCATGGAGTAAAGGGTCCAACCTGTGACAACATTAAAAGACTGACCCTACAGCCTCACAGAGCAAGGTGTTCATCCTGGACACTAACCGAGGTCAGTGTCTATCCCAAAACCTGTCTTAAGAGGACACCACAGAGTGCAACATCACTCAAGATATCTATTCTAGGAGGCTACCCAGGAGCACCATGGAGGGAGGAGTTCACACTGGAGCACAGCTAAGTGAAGTGTACAACCTACAGTACCACATATTCTAAAATATAAGGTAGAAAGAGGAATCAATACTGCCACAAATTTCTAAAGAAAACACTTAGAAAAAATGGAAGGTAGTGTACAACCTGTTACATCTTCTAATAGGTTGCATTAACAAGGTGTTCTCCCGTCAAAATACCCTAGGTCACCACAAAGTGCATTGTCCACCTCCAAAATGATTCTAGGATGGGGTTCACCTTGGGGAACCTTGGAGTGAGGAGATCACCTGATGACAAAACGAAATGGAGCAAGCGTCTCCACCTTGGGCACCACAGACTGCAGGCTATTTCCAAAAACATTTTCTTTGAGGACCGTCCTGAGGCACCGTGAGGTGGAGACCACCAAGTGGGGTACTCTCCATGGGAGGCTACGGGGTAAGGGCACATCACACCGACTCCGCATAGTACATTGTTAATAAAGTTAACTACTGCAGTAGGCCTATCCTGAGAGGTCACAGAGCCTTTTACTAGACACACGTACAGATGGAGGCCGTTTTTTTTCATGCAAAGTTATGGTGGCATCTCTTGAGTAAAGCAAGACCAATGGTTCTTGCAAGCCAATACTGAAATGATTCACTTTCAGACCCAGTCTTCGATGCTAACACGCCTGATTTGCAGATCTGACTCGCTCTGAAAGAGTAGCAGGGCTGCTCCTGCCCTAGGTACCTTTAGTGTAATGGGAAGAGGAAGGATTGTTGCTAAGAGTGACAAACAGTGAGCCCTTGTTGGGAGGAAGGAGGAGAAAATAGCAGAGAAAAGTGTAAACTTTTAGGGGTTTTCTTTGAAATCTCTTTTGCACCTGTGCAAAATAAAATACTTTTTGAAATAACATTAAAAAGAAGATGCCCTTCACAAGTGCTGCACCGCCAGGCCCATCTTGTGATGATAACGCAGAGTGAAAAAGTAATAGGTAATTCCATATTTACAGTCCATACATTATTCTTTGGTTATAAATGTAAAAGATAGAAAAATAAAGCAATGAAATCAAAAAGAACTGAGCCATGAGATGCAATTGTGTAGGAATCGCTGCTTCTACATGCTTTTCTTCTCCTCGGAATGCTTGTGGCTCTTTAAGATGGATTTGGGGTGGGACCAAAGAAAGAAAACTGCTTCAAGAACATGTAAACGACAAAACCGATTTAAACGGGATGTACTTTGTGCAGCAACAATTCTGCAGACTGCTCTAGATGCGACTTTGGAGTGTACAAAGCCACACAGCCCTGGAACTGGCTCAGCGGCTGTGCTGGAATGTACACAGCGCCTCTCCCGCCCTCCCACTTGAGCTGTTGTCCCAGTCCTAAAAATGGTTCCAATGTACAAAGTACTATGTAGCTTGGTTAGCACTTCGGTCGGAGAACAGTGGAAACGGGATCAAGGGACAGAGAAATGTGCAGCCTAGCAGCAGGTCTGCACAGAAGCACATGTATTGAAATGTCTCCAAGGCAATGCGGAGCACAACTCTAGAAATGGTACCTAGTTGTACAGATCTTAGAATGGCAAAGGTACACAGGAGTGTGTAGGCCTGTGAAGAGTTCTAGGAGGCCGGGTGGGAGGGCTGCACTGAGGTGCACATCTGCGGAAGCACCCCGGTGGGTGAGTGTGTGGACGCAAGCTGGGTGAGGGGGAGCAATGGTCAGTGCTCTGTTTGTACTAGAACAGGCAGCATAATTTGGCCAGATGTAGGATGCCAGATGTCTGGCTACAAACTAATTAGAAAGAAAACTAAGGTTGTGAGGAATACATCTCTCCAGACACACTAGTCTCTTGCTTTGTCAGGTCTGCCACATATCTATCTTGGTGATACAGTTTCTGCAAGTACAGATGATATTATTAGCCTAAGTTTAAACTGCGATCAATCCAGTTTTTCAGCGTTCAATTAGTAAATTATGACGCACCGGGTCACCGTGACCCCGCAGACATGGTAATGTTCGTAATGACAATAAACACTGAGCTCTTCGGAAAGCAACCCTGCGGACACTGAAATATGCCCACACTGACATCACACACGCAGTCCTGAAGTGTTTCAAATCCTTTTAAAAGGTGCAGCCAGAACCTAATGTGTTATGTTCTTCAGTCTTATAGTGTAATATTTGCACACATTTAGTTAACGCTTGTGTGAAATTGCTGTAGCCTGCATATGTATGTACTTTAATAACACGATGACTCTAGCCCTTGGGAGGTCCGTCATTGAGACTGTAATTTTCTACAGTGACTTGAAACAAGGGTCCCGGTCCTACTTTTAAGCTCCGTGGTTTAGAAAATAAGACAGGATCCAGCGTTCTGCCACCTGAATCAAAGTATGGGTCCAGGCATAAAGTTAATACTCTTGCTGATCGCACATGCAATGCACCAGATATTGACCTGGGGACCTACAGATCCTGACCGGGGCTTCTTTTGGTAAACTGGTGCTCCGAGGTGCCAGTGTTTGTATTCATGACCACAATATCATCTAACCTAAGAGATCTAGCCCAGCTGCCAGACCAATGCACTCTCTCAGATAGTGTCCTGCACATAATTGGCACTGGGCAGATCTTTATAAACATCATGCATGCTACGACTGAGTGTGAAAAGTTCAGATAGGTGCACCAATTTACAAGACATTTAAGTGCATGAATGCTGTAAAAGTTAATAATTTGTGTTTCGGCCGCATGACTACTGCTGTGGGGGTACTGCAGACTGGCACACACTACCACTGCTGCTGGGCCTGACAGACTGTGTGAACAGTTGCCTGTGAACCTGGCTATCACTCAACAACAACTGCTCTGATAGCTGATTTATTGCCAGTGATATCTTCCCACCTCCTCGCCCCCTCGTGTCAAGGGCAGAGGGGTTTTCACTTCACAGCACATGAGCTCCGTTACAGGCCTGGAAACAAATACTTCAGAATCGTCCTGCAGCAAGCCAAGAAACTCTGTCTGGAGTCCGTCCGCTGGTTTAACAAATGTAATACAGCTCAGTCACTGACATGTCAGAGCAGCCAGCAGCATGCTTTGTACCCACTTTATACAACTAGGGGTCTCATTTACAAGGAAATGACGCAGTGTGGTGCTGCAAGCCAGCTTGCTGTGCCACGCTGCATCTTGTTGAGAGTGTAGCGGTGGGTCATATTTAGAGAAATACGACACATCCCTGTACTTTCATCAGCGCTGGTGCACAAACTGCTGCTTAGGGACACCTTCCTGGATATAAGCAATCATTAATGGCGTGTTCTTCATTCTATGTGTGCTGAAGAATGCAGCACACATATAAATAAAAAAAAAACAGGGAGAAATAATGATATTTCTCCCCTTTGCGCCAATTTAACACCACTCCTGAGGTGGCACAGCAATCTGATGCATTACCAGCCTTGTAAATCTGGGAATGCATCAGATTTTGTCAGGTTCCATGGATGTTGCATGGGAACACCCATAGTAACGCCAATGGAATGCCCCTTTCACGCAGAGTTACGTGTGAAAGGGGGCCATATTTACAAGGCTATGAAAACCCATTCAAGGTGGCTTTGTGTGGCCTTGTAAATATGGGCTGGCACACTGCACCACTGGAGCGTAAAAGAATTATGCTGTGGTAACACAGTGTGCTGCAAGGGCCTTGTGAATGAGGCCCTGAATCTTTCAACATAGGTCTTGCACTAGCAGTGAATTCAGTGTACCAGTGCCAGTTTTGCTGGACCAGCTGCTAGGCCTTTTTTACTTACCCGTCACTATGGTTCACTACACAGTTGGGTGTTGCACAGAGCGGTCTGTGGTGAGTGTTAACTTGGAATCAGCTTGATCAGGGAGGTTGGTGATGCTGACACACACCTGAGGGTGTGCACCACCTTGTCTGCTCCATCCTCAGCTCCTGGCTGCCTTCCAGTGAAAAACAGACACTGGAGCTGGAGCTGCAAATGAGGGCATCTACACAAGATGGGCCTGCAATTAACAGCAGTGCTGGAAGCACACCACACGTTTTGGCAGTGAGTCTTCAAAAGTCCTGAAGACAAACTGCACAGATTCAATTTCTCATCTTTCCGCCTTGCTGCAGCCTCTACCCCACCCTTTCCCAACTCATCAAAGATGGAACCCACTCCCTGTGACAAACTGAGAAAGGGTGGAGTGACCATCCTCTCCACTCCCTGACTGACGTTAAGCTACGTGTGCTACAGGTCTTCAGCCTGAACTGTACGAAACACAACTCACAAAAATCACATCAATTGTGCGCAGTCCCAAGATTTTTGATTCCAGATTTACTCCATGTGCTACCTATACCAGACTGGGTAGGCCAAACAGTGTAGCGGAGGAATACTGTGTGATAAAAAACAGTCATAAAGTCATGTTTTCCCCCATCAGTGGCAGAGGCAGGCTTTTATCCCAGAGGTGGTGAAATGCACTTCAACAGGAACCATGGTCAGTGGCAGTTTTGAACTTCCAAAGTGTAGTCAAACTTAGGATTACAGTTAACAGAGGTAGCTGTTGAAATTTGAAAGCAGTGATGTTTAAACACCTTCCCTGTATTGTGCTCATATTTAACCATATGGGGAACAAGAGTATGTTTAAAGTAGTCCCAGTGACTCCTCACAAGAAGTGGCATTGGTGACTAATTATAATCGGGAACACACTGCTATTTATAAGGTACTAAGGAAACTTTGGTTTCTCCTTTCCAGGGTGCCAGGATTGGTTCATTTGATTTCTGATAACCCATTAGACACGTATAGGAGAGGTTATGCTGTAAGAGATAGTTACAAGGAACTACCTGATATCAGCCAATAAAAAAGATGACAATTGGTTGCCTAGTCCACCTAAGGGAAACCACATCTTTACGGATTGTAATATTTTCCAGTATGACCTAAGCAAGGTCAAGAACTTTAGATACAACGCAACCAAGGTATACCATATACAGCAATTTATTAATTGTAACAGTGTCTATGTGATATAAGCAATTATTTGTTATTATTCTAGGGCAGCGGTTCCCAACCGGTGGTCCGCAAACCCTAAGGGGTCCGTGAAACATTCTCAGGGGGTACGCAGGCCTGGGACGACAGGAAGGCACTTCTCCAGCTGGGGCCTCTCGACAGAAACACATGGGTGTTTTTATTTGAGCAGCAGTTGTAAAAGCATTGCAAAGTTCCTTGTATAACCAGCAGCTTTCAGGCAAAAATAAAAGCGTCAAGATAACTCCGGTGGTTAATGTACCTGCTGGAGAGAGATGGGAGTTTTGTCTAGTAGGCGTTTTGACTCATCTAAGGTAGTGCAGATGGTTAATATGCCTGCTGCAAAGAATGTGTGTCAGGCAAAGAAAGGTATTTTAAGTGTATAGTACAGTGGGTTACTGCTTTTGTCACAGAGATTATTTTGTTACTGTGCAGTTCATAAGTTACAGTCGTAATCTAGCACAGTGAGCTGTGAACTGCCATCGAAGAGATGCATGCAGACTGCATTGCACAAATTAGAAAGTTTGTTTTTTCCCAGTCTTTCATTATGCTTATGCTGCTAAAAAAAAGGTTTGCTTGCATAATAATACATTCTAATTATTGAAGTCAATACTAACCAATGTGTTATGTTCTGAATCCTGAGTTTGTGCTTCTCCAGATCAAGCACTCTTAGAAAATGCCTACCAGTGCAGATGACATGTGAATCTCACACATTGCAGTCCCCTGTCCCCCTACACTGGTATGAGAGGTGCTATAAAACAAATGAATTACATGTGACAGAGAGGCTATGGAGATATGAGAGGCCCTCATAGTTTTACTTCCTTTCCCCTCCACATATCTATGTGAAAAAGCTTTCTCAGATCTTATATACCTAAAACATCAAAAAAGATATTGCCTGGAAAATGTAGAATCTGATCAAAGGATTCCTCTTTCTCAAATAAAAAAATATTGAAAGGTTAGTCCCCCAGACGCAGCGCCAACCTTCTGAATAAATATTTGGATTTTTGCATATATTTTCAATATAAAATAATTATATCATAAGTAATTAGAGTATTTGTTTGGTGTGCACTTGTTTGTGTATTTTTTGGGAATTGCTGTTTTAATGTTTTAAATTAAAATGTGCAAATTGCTTGGGGGGCCTGGCTTCCCGTAGTAATTCACTGTTCTAGGATGTACAGTATCAAGAAAACCCTGAAACTCAGGATAGAAAAACATTTAAGGGATACCAGGATGTATGTTCTCATCTGACCCAACATATTGAAGAACATCAACCTGATAAAATTAATTTCAAGCTTCATGGGTTGCAGAGGATGGAAAACGATCCACAAGGTGGTGATATGGAATTGACAGAACTTTAGAGAAGGGCCTCAACATTGACAATGAATTACGCTATTTTTTGTGACTTCTTGAATAAGGTTACAGCGTATGAGTGTTTGGATATTTGTTAAGTGAATGTGAATAGAAGTTTGAATGAATGGAATACTTGATAGAGATTAAAGTATCTTTTTGTTATTAGGGAATGGCATTGGTCTGTTTTGGTGGAGATTTATATCTGACCATGAGAATTAGAATCCGACAGTAGATGTCATGATGGGAATTTGAAATATATAGACGATGATTATCAAGATCATTGACCGAACACATTAGTGAAAAAGCATTTTTATGTAAAGGTTCTGAGTAAATATTTACCAATGGCTGTTTTGAATGAAGTCCGTATGAATAGTAGTGTGAAGGTCCTGACTGAAATAGTCATGTTGATTTTATTGTGGAGTGTGATGATTAATTAATGATAATGTGTATTATGTGAAACCTGGGAATAGGTATTGAGTATTATTTATTTGGGATGAAATCCGTACATAAATATTACAGTGGTAGAACTTAAGAAAGTTGCCTAGTGCTAATGAATGGTGTGGACATGACGAACTTAGACTATAGCTAATGACTATTATAGTCATGTGACTCTTAGTAAGAGATGCGAAGAGTAATGAATAGTAATAGGTGTATTGAGATGCAAGTTAGTTATGATTGGATGGGCTTTCCTCCAATTGGAAGGCTACACTTTGTAAGAATGTGTGATATGATTGGTAAAAGACTGACCAATCCAAGGAGTCACCCTTGAACACGCACGGGAAGAGTCATGCGACTCGTAGTGAGGAACGTGAATAATACTGCATGAAAATAGATGGACTGAGAGGTAAGCTATTTGGGATTGGATGGGCATTTCTCCAAACCAAAACTCATTTTGAGTGTGTATTGATGATTATTATAGGCTGGACCAATCAGATAGGCCTCTTGTGAGGACATCGCTGGTGTTTTTGAACAGAGAAAGGCGCCAGGTGCCTGAGCTTTCTGATTGTTTAGAAAACAATTCAATACAATATCCTGAATCATTTATGTATGAATGACAGTTATTGGTCAGTTTATTTTCGAAGGGTTTGTGGATAGTATTGTTGAGCCACCAATGAAGACGCCTGAAAAGAGTCACGTGGCTCGTAGTGAGGGACATGAAGAATAATGAACGATGAAAGGTGGCCAATGATGTAAGCTAGTTATGACTGGATGGGTTCTTCTCCAATGAGGAGGTGACACTCTTTTTGAATGTGTGTTGAAGATTGCTATAGGCTGGACCAATCAAATAAACCTCTCAAGAAGATGCGGCTAGCATTTTTTAAACAGTGAAAGTCGCCAGGCGTGGTGGAGGGGGGAGGATATCTGAGCTTTGTGATTGGCTAGGAACTATCCAATGCAGTATCCTGAATCTTTTTATGTATGAATTCCAGTTATTGGTCAGTATGTTTTTGAAAGGTTTGTAGGTACAACTGTTTGGTGCAACAGGAATATGAAGGGGTGTGAGTGGTGAGATCATATTGTGGTGGTTTTTTTGGTTGTGCTTTTGGATGCTTTTGGGGAAGTCACGGGGTATGTTATAATATGGGATGTTTGAGAGAAGGTATTAAAAGTTACTATGCATGCTTAATTTGTTTGAATGGAAAATAGACTGATAGGTTATTGGCAGTGGCGACTGGTGACTTGAGAAAGTGGTGGGGTGTAAACAAAGTTTGATTTGACTGAGCAAGGAAGCAAAGAGAACGAGCTAAATTGCTAGGCCACATATAGAGTGGGCATTACAACAGACTTCTCTTTTAGTTCACTAATCGCACTGACGTCAGACAGGGAGGGTGTATGTTCCTAAGTTGAATGCAATGTTGCCTAGTTGGTACAGATGGCAACCATGCAATACGAGGAAACAGTTTCGAACCTCTGTAGATCTCCCTGTGCCAAAAAATGGAATGCGGCCTATGTCTTTGGTGAAGTACTCTTATGCCCTTCTCCAAGATGCTCTCTATGTAAAACTGCTGTTGCATAAGTGTTTTATCTATTGGTCTATAATCAGTAAAATGGCCACTGAAAAGCGTGTGGGAGATTGGTGTACTAAAATGAGTAAGGCACAAGTGACAAGATGGTCGATGGTGAAGGGCTGCTGGTATGCTCAAGTGAGTTGAGACACAAATGCCCTGGTGGTGTATGGCAATATGTATTAAGTGATGCTATTGACCATGTCTGTGCAGTGTTGAGTCGCGTAGCAAGGTGTGAAGGAGGGTAGTGCTCTAGATGTGGAGTTTGTATTATATGCTGTTGGTTGATGCCATGGAATATTGTGGTAGTGTAAGATGAGAAGGTAAAGTAGGGACCATGGATGAAGTAGTTGGTGAGCTTTATATGGAAATTGAGTTTTTAGTGGTGTTGAGTTGTTAAGTAAGTGGTGGTCAGGAGCAGGTATGGATAGTGAGCAGGAAGGGGAGGCGGGGCAGAGCAAGAGAGGAATCCACAGTAATGAGTCTACTAGCCAAATACAGAAGTATTGTATTGTTGTGTGAGGTCAGATTACAAGAAATGGTATGTTGTAGGGCATACTGTTGTATAGGGGGTTGTGATGTCGACGTCTGATGTGGAAGGTGGCCAGGAGCCATGTATAAGTAGGTGGTGGTTGGAGATTGGGGAGTGTGGTGGGGGGGATACAGAGGACAAGAGGCTTCCACGTAGAGTGAAAGTAGAGAAGAGTGAAGAGTGAAGAGTGAGAGAAAAGGGGACCTTGGTATCAGGGTGTAGCTAATTGTGAGAGGGGATGAGAAGAGTCAGCATGAGGAAGCGGAGTAATCAACCGTGACATGAGGCGGATGTTATAAAGAGGATTTCGTATAATGAGCAGGAGCTGTCTGAGATGCTGCAATGTATCCACAATCTCAGGAAAGAAAGCCTGGAGGGCCAATTATTTTCAGATATGAGAGGAACTTAGATGTGTGGGACTAGCTGTGCTGTGAGACTCTGCATTAAAGAGCTGGGAAGTGCGTTAGAAGCAAATTTACGGGGTGAATCTAACAAGGATATGGATGAGAAAGCTGAAAGTACACAGATGTGAGGAAGCAGTGAGGAGAAAGTGGTAGGCATAATAATACATGGAAGTATTGAGGTTATCTGTTATGTGCAGTTATCAAGTGCAGAGTGTGTGTATGGCTCAAGAATATGATTAGCCAGAAAAAAGGAAGATTAGAAGATGATGGAGCCAACAAAGGGAAATTGTAAGTAATTGGTGGTGATAGCAAGAAAGAGAAGGAGAACAAGAAAGTACAGAAAGAGGAAAAAGCAAGAAAAAAGAGGAAATACATTATTAAATGAGATGACTGGAGGAAGTAAGACAGCAATGGAGAAGAGTGAAGTGTGTGGGGGGTGGTATTAAGGATAGGCCAGTGGCGGGGAAAGGGAGAGAAAGAACCGGTACAGGGGAATTTGTGAGAGCGAATAAAAGAATAATAAAGAAGGCATAAAGAAAGGTGGCGGTAAGAGGCTGCCATACAGGAGAGCAAGAAAAGGGAGATGAGAAAGGGTCAGAAGTGATGAGATAAAAGCAAGAGAGCAGAAAGAGAAGGTGAGAAAAAGGAAATGGGAAAAGGAGGAAGAGGAAAGAAAAGACTGAAAGCAAGAGAGGAAAGAAGTGAGGGAGAGCATATTAAGAGAAGAGAGACAAATAGAGAGAAGAGATGAAAAGAAAAGGAGAGAGGCGAAAGACATAGAGAACACAGACAGCATAATGAAAGAAGTGGTAGAGAAGAGGGTGGGGTGAAAAGATGGGTAAAGAATGTGAAAAAAAAGAAGAGAGCAAATGAAAGGAGAGGCAAGGAAAGGTGAGTGAAGTATGAATAGAGATTAACAAATTGTGAAGAGTGGTAATGGAAGAAGGGAAGACAGCAAGAAGGAGAAGAGAGCAAACAATAGGAGAAGAAAATAATATAATCGGAATACAGAAAATACAGAAAAGAAGAAAGGAAAGAGCAAAGCCAATGGGGAAGAGGACACGCAAAAGCACGAAGAGAGTATGAAAACATGAAGGGAGAGAAAAAAGAGGAAAAGATGAGGAAAGGAGAGAAAAAGAGGGAACAAAAGAAATCAAGTGTTATGGGAAGGTGAGCGGTAGGAAGACAAGAAAAAGAGAAGAAAGAAAAAGTAAAGGGGAGAGAGGAACACAAGTAAGGGAATAGAAGAAAGAAAAGAGCAAGATAAAAAAAGTGGAAAGGGGAGAACAATGGCGCACAAAGAACATGAAAGAAGAGAACGGGAACAGGGTGAAAACAACATAAAGGGGAGAAATGTAATAAGTGGAGAGAGAGCAACAAAGGGAAGGAAAGAGCTGATCAGAGGAAATGTGTCCTGTGTTTTGGGATGCCTAAGGCTTTGCAAATATTGTTTAGGAGATGCATTAACCCACTTACATTTCTGAATGAGATAAGAACTTGTGAGCAGCACACTACCCTTAGCATGACATTCCACTGAGGCCCCTTATCTCTGGTACTGTCAGCTGGTGTATTGTCACAAATGTTTTGTGGGGGGTTCGAGGAAGGCTTGAAACTTTGCCTGTAGCTTCCTGGGAGGTTCTGATCATTTGGAGCTAGACTACCGTCACTGTCAAGGGGAAGCGACAGGTAGCATGGCCACAAGGAATTTTTTTTAAATGTATACTGATACATTTCTGTGCAATTTCCACATACACACATTCATATATACATACACTGGTGAAGACTCACAGACACACACAAACAATATAGACATGCTCTCATTCATACACGAGGTGACATTTACATGTGGTAGTCCTCGACATGCACTTTACGAGACCCAAGTGGCAACGGCCCAGATTCAACAAACAGGCCGCCAGAGCGAGGCCCAGAACCTTATGCCCAATCAGAAGCTCAGATAGATTGGGAGGCTGCCCTTTTTCATTATCGTGACTTCTGATGGGGTATAATGGCGCACGACTAACAGGCCTCAAATTACCATTATCTGACATGCTGCACGCCCTGACGCTAGTGCAGCATGCCAGATATGTATTGTGTAGGAAAAGGCTGCAACGCCCTCGCCTGACACATGCGCAATACAGTGAAGGGAACCATCTTGTGGCACAAGGTGATTCTACAACTTTCAAAAGAAATGCTCGGTGAGATTGTTTGTTTTTGTGTAAAAGCTGCTACATGGCAGCAACAAGATGCAGAGGGAGGTGTGATGGCTTGGGGGCCACCGCCCTTTTGTCCCAATCAGATTTAAGATTCAATATGTTTGAATGGTGATTTGTTTTATGAACAGGTACAGAATTACGAGTGGATTTGTGATGTGAGTGCAGCCCATGGTTGTGATGAATGGCGGCATGTGTTAAGAAGGACTGGATTGAGGCATCGGGCTGAAAAGTGAAATGACCACGACACTCACTTAAAAGGGGTAAAAGGCCGCTTTAATAGAACAGGTCTGGCAAATTACAACCTTGGCATAATAGCCTCACAAAACTACCCAAACCTCACTAATACAAAATCATCATCTAACCCCTGCCCCTCCCTCTAAACTGACCCCACGGCACTACCCCTTGTCCCATCCCCACCTTGACCCGACCAACCCATTAACCCATCTGTCCTGCAGTCACCTTCTCCAGTTACCCTTGTCTGTGCAAATTCCCTGCCCTCTCATCTTTCTGATCTACCCGTTACCCCCCGAAATGCCACCCAGGAAAAAATGTAAACTACTCCACCCATACCAGACCTGACTATCAGCAGCAAAGACAAAACAAAAAAAAACCTCTTCACCCCCCCTCCCCTTAGACTACAAATGTCCCTTACACCCAGCAAAAACATAACCAAACAAACAGAATTAGACCTGCCCTGTTAAAACTTGAAACAGCTAAACACTGAACCACGAAAAGGGGGACAAGAAGAATAAGAAAAACTCAACCAAAAACCTCCCCCCAGTGAAAACACCATAAAGAATTGAAAATTTTAACGGGAGGGCGGGAGGCCACGAAGACAAGACGCCCACTGGGTGTGACAGCGGCCAAAGAGGCGACCCACACCCAGCCCCTACCTTTTATCCCCTTTGCCACGTCACCGCCCTATCCTGTTTCCTAACCAATCCCCGTTCGGGCTCGTGGATCATTCCACGACAGCCCGATAAACCCCCCAAGTCCCCATCGGGCTGAAAAGTGAAATGACCACAACACTCACTTAAAAGGGGTAAAAGGCCGCTTTAATAGAACATGTCTGGCAAATTACAACCTTGGCATAATAGCCTCACAAAATCACCCAAACCTCACTAATACAAAATCATCACCTAACCCCTCCCCCTCCCTCTAAACTGACCCCACCGCACTACCCCTTGTCCCATCCCCACCTTGACCCGACCAACCCATTAACCCATCTGTCCTGCAGTCACCTTCTCCAGTTACCCTTGTCTGTGCAAATTCCCTGCCCTCTCATCTTTCTGATCTACCCCTTCCCCCCGAAAGGCCACACAGGAAAACCCGAACAGGCGTTTTCTTGCCCCACCCAAACCTATCTATCTATCCCATAAACGTTCTCCCAGTAACTCAGCAATCAGCAGCCTAAGCTCCAACAAATAATGCTTGTTACCCAAAAACGACAGATGTACACCATCCTGCCAAAACAATTCAACGTCAGACACCACAATATTCTCATGAGTCACAACCGAAAAACCCTGAGATTTACAAAAACTCCTCATTTCCCTGTTAATCTTTCTACACTGCTTCTCTATACCCTTAAATGAATTAGCACACCTCCATACCCTTCTCGGCACCAAACTTGTCCAAACAATATGTGTACCTGACCAACGTTCTTTAATCCTGCATAAATCCAGCTTCATGACCTTCAGCAAACCAATACCTGACAGCGCGACCAAATCATTTTCACCCAAATGTAAGACCAATAAATCTGGACAAACCCCCCGTTCCATCCTCTTAGCCAACACACAAAGTAACTCACCCCATCTCATCCCACTCTTCCCTACCCAACTAATTTTTATCCTCGTCCCATCGAGCCCCAGTTGCCTCCCAAAATGCTGCGATGCCGCTTGCTTCTCCGCCCAGCGAACAAAGGAGTGTCCCACAATCCACACGGCGCACACCTTGTCAGGACCCCCGACACAACCTACAAGAAAAAATATGTAAAGTAGCACATCTTTAAATCATGCAGACCACGAAACCGAAAAAGAAAACGGAATAGTAATTAGCAGAGAATTAAAGGTATAGAAAAGCCAGATAAGAGCATAGACAGAAAAATGCCAGAAGCAGAAAAAACTCCGAAATAAAACCCTACTGCTTAAAAGAACGCACGTACCTCTGAAAACAACCCGACTTCCACCTACCCAACTGCTTAATCGACTGATCTGATTTACCTTGTCTTCTTGCTTCCGTAGCAGCCCCAATTCTAAAAGAGTGTGTACCGTAGCTAATAGGTTCCAAACCCAATCTCCTGACCGCCATCCTCAATACAGCTAAGAACTGAGATGCTAATAAATGCGTCCCATCTTGATGAACAAACACAAACCTTGAAACATGTGACCACAGTGCTGTAGAAGAAAACCAACAACGCACCGGGCAATCACTAGATTGTACTGCCTTCAAAAACACTTCCTGACCCCTCCCCAACTGGTCCCCTTTGGAAAAAGGTAACCATATGCAGACGCCCGGGCTCCTACATGAACATTCTCCTGAATGAGCCCATCCCTCCCTTTCACACCCAAAAGCTCAGAAATACAAAAAGCCCCATGAAACATCCATGACATGCAGAGAGAAATTAAACATACCTCCCACTCAGAAAAACACATGTTACCCAAAATCCCCAACAAAGCCTTCAGAAGATTAAGCGTGATAGGGCACCTCCGATTACACCTCACACCACCCGACCTAGCCCAACCAGCTAAAATCCTCCTACATAACTCCCCTTCCACAGGATCATAACCCCAAAAATACTTACCATAAAAAGAAACTCCAGATAACTTACCCAATATAGTAACTGCCGCCAAACCAGCCTCAATCTGTTGCATAACGAAACGAACAGCATCATCTTGCCTCCTAGATATCACATCACACCCACCCGATCTTCTTACCGCACCTGAATCCAGAAACTCCAACCACCCCTGAAAATAAGCCCACCTCGTCGACGGAGCTATAGACTGTTGAACTAGCTCCAACATCCTCAATCACCTATTGCCCATAACTCCCCAGGTATGACCGTCTTCAGTACATGTGCTCCCGGCGCCAAACCATGGAATCTCTGCCACTGAAATCGAGATAGGGCATCAGCGATGTCATTATTAATGCCAGGCACATGTCGAGCCTTGAACAAAATATTGAACTTCAAACAATTCAGCAAGAAAATCCTCAACAACTTAAGTACCTTTTTGTCCTTTTCCCTCTGTGAATTAACCAAATGCCCCACAGTCTGATTGTCCACGTTGAAAACGACGTTCCTATTGGCCAAGAACCTACCCCAAATGGCCAAAGCCACCACCAAAGGAAAAAATTCCAAAAATGCAATGCTAAACTTCGCTCGTTTCCAACTCACAGGCCAGGCCTCTGCTGCCCAATGACCATCCCAGAACAAACCAAATCCATGAGCACCAGACGCATCCGAAAAAATCTGAATGTGCCAAAACCAGTCCTCGTCCTCCACCAGCATCGTCACCCAGTTAAAATCCTTCAGAAACTCAGTCCACATCCTCAAATCTTCCTTAACACATGCACGAAGGCGAATGTGGTGATGTGGCAAAATGGCACCCTGCATCGCAAAACCGAGCCTGCGGCAAAACGCCCTGCCAACCCTAACCACTTTACAAGCAAAATTCAAATGACCAAGCAACGATTGTGCCTGATGCAACTCCAACTTTGGTTTTTTAACAGCTTCTTCCAACATAGAAACCAATTGCTGTACCTTGTTCCTAGTCAACCTCACTTCCATTCTGTCAGAGTCCAATTTTATACCCAAAAAACTGAGACATGTTGCAGGCCCTTCAGTCTTATCTCTCGCCAAGGGGACACCAAGAAGAGACATCAGATGCTCAAATTCCTTCAATGCTCTGCCACAATCGCCCGACCTGGCTCTCCCCACAAAGAAAAAATCATCTAAATAATGAGTCACCAATCCACCACCACCTTGAAATAAAAAACACCATTCCAAAAATGAGCTAAACATCTCAAACAAACAACAGGAAACTGAACACCCCATAGGCAACATCCTATCAACATATATTGCCTCTTCAAATTGCATTCACAATAATGAAAAATAATCTGGGTGTACCGGCAACAATCTGAAAGCTGACTCAACATCTGATTTAGCCATCTCTGCACCTTTTCCGCACTTCCGTACCAACGCAATAGCTTCATCCACCGATGCATAATGCACCATCGAATCTTCTGCTGCTATAAAATCATTTACTGAGGCCCCCGCAGGCCAGGACAAGTGATGGATCAACCAAAACTCACCCACCTGTTTTTTAGGGACCACACCCAAAGGGGAAATGGTCAAATTCGACAGTGGCCACTCTAAAAAAGGCCCTACAATCCTGCCCAAGTCCACTTCTTTCTTCAGCTTAGCCCTCACCACTTCAGGATGTTCCCTTGCCGACTTCAAATTATTGGCCCATCTCCTCAACCTCGGGCCTTGGTAACACAACCTAAAACCTTCAGAAAAACCACTAAAAAAGCCTTAGCCTCCTCCCCACATGTGTAAAACTGCAACCAATAAGCAACAACCTCCAATTTAATAGGCGTAGGGCCCTTTACCTGCAACTTGCTGCGTAAATCCTCTACCTCTGTCACCATCTCTTGACTGTGGCCCATGCCAAGACCATTGAAGCCCGCCGAAGCATTAATACACTGGGTGCTTCCCACCGCAATTGGAACAATCATATCTAAATTTACATTGCTGTTTATTACAAAGGCCACTCTTGTATGACCAGCACGCCCCATTTGCTAGGAATTGCCTTCTGTGCCCGAAACCCACCTCAAATTGGGTGGGACGCCCCTGAAAGGGCTTATATTGAACCGGCAATCCACTCGCCGTATGCGTTGTGGGCGCGTTCCTCGCAGTCCGTAACCATTGCATCCATAATTCGTTATTAATTTCGCCCCACATCTTAGGCGAGTCCATTGCCTTCCTCGCCCTGAATTCCTCATCATACCTGAACCAACCAAAACCGCTGAAATCCATTTGAGCTCTATGAACCACATCCATATATTTTAGCAAAGCAACACAAGAATCCTGATGTTTTTCTCAATAAACACTCGCATAAATCAAAAAAGCCGAAGTCCAATTCTCTATCGTGGTTGGTACTCTAGGCCTCCTAGCTAATTCCCATTCTTCTTCTTTTGAACCTTCTTTGGCCTGTACCTCCCTATGAAGCAATTTAAAAACATCAATGAACTCCCCTTTCCAAATCTTCTCTTTCACATTTAGAATGAGATGTGCCCCCAAAGGCATCGACACTCCCATGTAAGGTAGCTTCTTTGACTTGACACCCCCACCCCTTCATCACTACCAGTATTAACACCTGATCCCGTCTTACCACAATCACCTGATTCAGCCTTTGTTAATGACCCATCACCATTACCACCACTTACCTCCGACTTACCCTCCACCGTGACCGCACTCACTTGAGTCGACGCATCCACCTTGCTTCTGAACTCCCCCGAACCACCCATACCCTTCGAGGCCCTTGCCCGACTTATATCCCCAAAATTATCCCGTCCTTGATGCATTCTCAAAGACCCAACAAAGCCATCCTCACCTCTAGGTAAGTTGCCAGCGGACAACTCCTGGCGCTGAGTCGGAACATGGCCGCCCTGGGCCACACCAGACGCTTCTCCTGCCACCACCACCCGCTTTTTTGACGTAAATGGTCTCGCCACAAACAGTACCTCTAAGCACTACCCCGCTTCTATCCACCAATTTGACCTGCTCACCCAGCTTAAAAACAGCCTCATTCTCCATCTGCCAAGACTGAACTTTATGAAGCATAGGGCTAACTACTCTGGGGAAACACTGTATCATCCTACCTACCCTTCGTCTGGGGGTACTACTTATTCCACCTGAGACCCAACCCCCAACTCCTTTCTGATTCACCTGCACGTCCTCTTCATCGTCCGATATGACCACAACCTCCTCCTCATTGATAGTAATGGGCGCGGCCATCTTGCTGGCCGCACCCAAGGTCCTTTCCTCTAATGCACCTCCTGCCCACGAATCAGCAACGGAGGACGCGGGCATCTTGGGCGCGCCTCCTAAGGTCCTTTCTTTCACACCAACGGCGGTTGGGATTGTTTACTGCCACAAGCCGCTCACGCATGCGCGATAACGGCCCGCGCCCTCATGCGGCCACCAACGCTCACCGCACCACTAATGCCAGACCCTCTGCCCCAGGCAGCCACACGCCGCGCTAAGGACGCGCCATGCCGCCAGGAAAAGTGGTTCTCACCACGCCGCCGCCCACCACTACAAAAGCTTGTGTCGCTGACTGCCTGCAACAAATCACCATCATTTCGAGGTGAGTGCGCTATTTTCCTACCTAAAGCGCTTTTAGCCCTGAATTTTTTTCCCGTTCTAAGCGGCGATGTACACGCTGCCACCGCCGCCGAAACTCCTTCGGCTGAAACGCGCTTAGGCCTTCTTAAGCCTACCCACGCTTCCTCCAAAACACCTTCCTTTAATAAGTCCTCTCTACCCTCATCCTGCAGTACCTTAAGGGCTTGAACTACCTTATTAGGCTCCATTATAATAAGTACTAACACCACGTCACTAAATAACTCCTCCCAAAAACAGTCTAAGAACCGCCTTACTTGACACAAAACCTCACAGAAAAAACTCCTGGCACGAAGACAAAACGCCCACTGGGTGTGACAGCGGCCAAAGAGGCCGCCCACACCCAGCCCCTACCTTTTATCCCCTTTGCCACGTCACCGCCCTATCCTGTTCCCTAACCAATCCCCGTTCGGGTTCGTGGATCATTCCACGACAGCCCGATAAACCCAGGGGGAGACAGGGCAAACCCTTTGTTCCCCCCAAGTCCCCATTGAGAGCATGTTTTGTATAATGGTGATGCTATGGATGTGGATCCAGCACATTAAGAAGGTCACCTTGTGTGATGTTGATTTCCAGAGGTGCTCAGTTTGAATGTTGTGTGCATGAATGATGGGGATAGGTGTGAATGAGGCTTAGATTTCGGTACAGATGTTGAATGATTGGTGTAATGGTGACTGGTGAGCCACTTATTGGTCAGTGGTTGATATATAACTTTGCGGTACTTATGATAGTACTTGGAATTTAAAGTCGAGTGGAGCACTGGTATGTGATGATAGTTTTTATATTTATTTAATTTTGTGATTGTGGTGGATAGGTGTTAATGATTGGAGGAAATCAATAGCATATGGATGTATATTGTAGACGTTAGTGGGCGTGATTATGTAGATTCTGAGTTGGAAGTGGAATAGATGCATTGGAGAGTTATATATGTTTTTTACTTTAGGCCCTACATTGTGAATATTGGTCATGTGGTCCTTAGCGCTTAGTGGTCAACATGTTACTTGTAGAAAGACAATTGAGATAAATTGACGAGAAAAAAACTTTTTTTTATGTGAATACCTTTTGGAAAGCGATGACATTCAAAGGTTCGAAATAAACATGGTTTGTTTAGTTCATGCTTGTTAATCTTTATTTCTTGAGTTCCCCTGTCATTATGTGTGAATAGTAAATTAGGTAATTAGTTAATACATGTATTAGCATTAGATATTTTGATCATGGTAGCTGTTAAGGTGATGAAATATATGTTTTGTATACACAATGAGGATATGTTTTAAAGTCATCCAAGTTCAGTCCTGTGTGTATATTATTCAGTGGGATATGAGGTATGTGAGGACGGGGCGCTATAATGAGTGTTGATGATTTTAGTGTTGTTTTATGTTGTTTTAAGTATAAATATGTATCTTTAGTCACAGCTCTGTTGAAGTCCTCTTGAAAGGATAAAACGCGTAGGCCAGGCAGGAAACTGACATTTGGAAAATAAAATAATATTTGGGATTCAACATTATGGCTGGACAATTATCACTGTGGCGCTGTGGGGCTATTACTGCTCTCTTTGGAGGTTTGCGTGGGTGTGCTTTATTGTTTATTATAAAAACTGTGCCACCATAAAGAAAGATTATACACTAAACATGTATCTTTCGAGGCTAATGGTCAGTGTTAAAACTATTTATATTAATTTGGATAGCTATAGAAATACATTGGGAAGCATGCTCATCGGACGTGGAGGTTCAAGGCATGGGAACATGCTCTATGACTGGTTCAATTTTGTTGTGAAAGAGGAACCCCGATACATATATAGACCAAGCAAGACAAACAAAAGTTATCATTAACGTTTCGGTGGCCATGTGGTGTTTGTTTTGCTTTGTGCAGCTAAGGTGGTTGTAGTCCTTAGTGGTTATGCTCACTGAATTGGACTCTATTTTGCATCATATTCAGTCCTCCAGAGTGCTGTGTGTGGACAACCCAAACGCCCATCTGTGTTATTTCTGCAGTAGTTTACGTTTAGCTAGTTCAAAGTTATCCCCCACCTTTGTCTTTTCTATCATCGTCCAGGCCAATTTGGTTTCGTTGCGTCCTTTATCTCTGTAGTGTGATATGAGTTTAGTAGTAAACATCCTGCCCCTGATGTTTCTTCTATGTTTGGTAACCCTTGTCTTTATACTTTGGATAGTCATCCCATTACTTCTAAGATGATGGGGTATTCTAGCAGGTACACAACAAAGTTTATGTTACAACTAGTAATTCTTTGTTCTGATGAGTTCTTAATCTGAGACCGAAAGCTTTGCATCAAATAACAGACATTACAACAACTAGAAAGGATGTGGCCTGTAACTCTTGGTAAAGTCCAGAGGGTCGATTGTGAAGTCCCATCCCTGCTTTAAATAGACCTTATGTGGATTAAATGGTCCTTGATATTTTTGAACCTTTTGAAGGCAAACAATGGTTTCTCGTAGTGTTGATCATTCAGTGTACCCAGCTACAAGTCTATCATTATATATGTAGGCATATTGTAGGTGAGAGAGCCCACATTCTTTCAAGGTAGTTATCAGAGTTAGATATCCATCAATCTGCTTCTCAAAGCAACACCTTGCCATTCTGGAAAACCACTTTAACCAGAACTTCATCTTACCCCATATTTGTCATCAATTTCCCCTGTGAAGCCCCACTCATCAACTGCACATTTTCACCTTGTACCCATCTTGTTATCAGTGTCTCCTGAAGAGAGCCCTCCATTCCACCTGCTCCCTTTGGTATGCTACCAGAATATCTTGGACGAAATATCCTACAAACATATCATGACCAAAGTATTAACTACCAAGATATCATATAGCTAAGTAAACATAGGAAAGTATAGAGATACTGTACTTAACACCATGTGTATGTACCTCAAGTATATATATTTTCAAGGTATATGAATATGGAGTTCAAAATTTTAAATCTATGCTTACTTATATATACATACCTTCTCGATGTTTTGGTTCCTGATATTTACGCCATGACTTTTTCTAGGATTAAATTGCTGTCATCAATACTCTGATAGACCACCACTCCCACCTTGCTTATTGTCTTTGTTTGTCCGTCTGACATTACAACCCCTCTACCTCCAGCGTTGCCCCTGCGCAGATGCATCAAGGTTGCATGCACCCCTCTCTTTCACCCTAGATGTCTATCTATAGTAAATACACATTTGTTCTCCAAACATCAGTATCACTTTGCAACAATAGTCACATGCCCTACTTCTGTCATGGGCACTGTTAGAAATGGGGTCTTGGGTTGACAGTCAGGTTACCCCCTGTTCAAGCAAGGATCCTCACTCTAGTCAGGGTAAAAGAGAATCACCCTCAGCTAACCCCTGCTTACCCCCTTGGTAGCTTGGCAGATCAGTAGGCTTAACTTCAGAGTGCTAGGTGTAAAGTATTTGTACCCACACACACAGTAACTTAATGAAAACACTACAAAATGACACAACACCAGTTTAAAAAAATAGGAACTATTTATCTAAACAAAATAAGACCAAAATGACAATAATCCAACATACACAAGTCAAGTTATGAATTTTTAAAGATTAAACTAAAAAAATAGCGCTTAGAAACAAAAATGCTTCGATGAGATGTTAACACGGCGTTGTGACGGAGTCGTTCCCAACAAGCCGACACCAGCGGCGCCGGACACGGAGTCATGTAGACCCCCAAGTACAGTACCTTTGGTGAAGAGTGAAAACAAGGCGATGCGTGAAGTCGGGGATCGCGGCGTCTGTGCGAAACGTTGAATCTGTGCACTTCGAGCGGCGTCGGTCACGATGTGGTGCGGCGACTTCCACGGAGTCGCGGACTTCAGCGGGGCTGCAGCGGCGTCGGGCATGCGAAGAGCGTCGCGTTCCAGCGAGGGTCACGGCGTCAGGTGCAGGCGGCGTTACCGGATTCAGCAGCGGCGTCGGTCCGGAGTCGTCCGAAGTCGATTTCCTTGGATTTCCACCAGCTTTTCTTTCAAGGGCCCAGGGACTGGATAGGGCACCTCTTGTCAGAGCAAGAGTCTCTCCAGAGACTCCAGGTGCTGGCAGAGAGAAGTCTTTGCTGTCCCTGAGACTTCAAACAACAGGAGGCAAGCTCTAACTCAAGCCCTTGGAGATTTCTTCACAAGATGGAAGGCACACAAAGTCCAGTCTTTGCCCTCTTACTCTGGCAGAAGCAGCACTGCAGGAAAGCTCCACAAAGCACAGTCACAGGCAGGGCAGCACTTCTTCCTCAGCTATCAGCTCTTCTCCAGGCAGAGGTTCCTCTTGGTTCCAGAAGTGTTTCTAAAGTCTGTCGATTTGGGTGCCCTTCTTATACCCATTTTAGTCTTTGAAGTCACCTTTCTTCAAAGGGGACTCACACCTACTTGTGAAATCCTGCCTTGCCCAGGCAGGCCTCAGACACACACCAGGGGGTTGGAGCCGGCATTGTCAGAGGCAGGCACAGTCCTTTCAGATGAGAGTGACCACTCCACCCCTTCCTCCTAGCAGAGATTGCTAAGCAGGAAATGCAGGTTACACCCCAGCTCCCTTTGTGTCACTGTCTGGTGTGAGGTGCAAAACAACCCAACTGTCAAACTGACCCAGACAGGGTATCCACAAACACAGCAGAGTCACAGAATGGTTTAAGCAAGAACATGCTCACTTTCTAAAAGTGGCATCTTCAAACGCACAATCTCAAAATCAACTTTACTAAAAGATGTATTTTTAAATTGTGAGTTCAGGGACCCCAAACTCCACAGGTCCATCTACTCTCTAGGGGAATCTACACTTTAATCATATTTAAAGGTAGCCCCCATGTTATCCTATGAGAGAGACAGGCCTTGCAACAGTGAAAAAACGAACTTGGCAGTATTTCACTGTCAGGACATATAAACCACATTACTATGGGGGTTATTCTAACTTTGGAGGAGGTGTTAATCCGTCCCAAAAGTGACGGAAAAGTGACGGATTTACCACCAGCCGTATTACGAGTCCATTATATCCTATGGAACTCGTAATACGGCTGGTGGTATATCCGTCACTTTACCGTCACTTTTGGGATGGATTAACACTCCTCCAAAGTTAGAATAACCCCCTATATGTCCTACCTTATCCATACACTGCACCCTGCCCTTGGGGCTACCTGGGACTTACCTTAGGGGTGCCTTACATGTAAGAAAAGGGAAGGTTTAGGCCTGGCAAGTGGGTACACTTGCCAAGTCGAATTTACAGTGTAAAAATACACACACAGACACTGCAGTGGCAGGTCTGAGACATGATTACCGGGTTACTTGTGTGGGTGGCACAACCAGTGCTGCAGGCCCACTAGTAACATTTGATTTACAGGCCCTGGGCACCTCTAGTGCACTTTACTAGGGACTTAACAGTAAAACAAATATGCCAATCATGAAAAAACCAATTACATACCATTTAAACAGAGAGCATATGCACTTTAGCACTGGTTAGCAGTGGTAAAGTGCTCAGAGTTCAAAAGCCAACAGCAACAGGTCAGAAAAAATAGGAGGCAGGAGGCAAAAAGATTGGGGATGACCCTGCATAAGCAAAAAAGTCCAACAGGCACACATGGACATTTAATACCACCACTAACTAGGGATGCCCACCATGGGAATTGTTTTCCACCATCTTTGTGTCATTGTAACCACATTTATCACCTGGATGTCCATAATACACTAATAAAAGCCATCATCATGCCAGGGTCAGTAGTATATCAGGAAATATACTATTGTGACATGAAAATCTGCAGTATGCCAAGAATTGCCACTTCTGTTTCTTTGGTAGTATTGTATCAGGATGGGCCCTTTTTTGTCATGGATGCCAGCAATATGTCTAGATTTACCACCATTATCCCAGAACTAAGATACAAAGGTGTAAGCAATCATGGTGGAAAAACAAACAATATTTCAAAAAGTGCCTGAATAATGCTGGTCCAGTATTAGAACATAGCTAGGTACCACCATGGCATTTATTATATTGCTATGTATATCGTTCACACATGAAGTCCAAAGATTTTGTACTCCTGTTTTATTCTTCTCTATTCAATCTTCAATTCAGCATGAAAATCAAACAGCCAACATGTGTTTCGAGGTAAAAAAAAACTTTGTCAAGGCTTCATATATGGCTCAGTCTCCAAATGAGTATTCGTATTCATTAATAGATTTGACTCGTCAAGTTTGTTTCTCGTTCCAAAAACACCCACCACATTTCAGTATCATGAGTAATTCGCACTGCTGTGACACAAATAGTGGCCTGTAAGATTACATCAGGCCACCATCTCTTCCTTTACATTTTCAAACAGAAAATATGTTTTAAAGCAGTCACTGTTCGTTAAAGGAACCGGTGCTGCTTTAAAAAAATGCACTTTTCAATTTAGAATAAACATCAGAGGAAGCCGGCACTGGTCCCCTGACCACAGGCTACTCTCAATTCTCAAACGGGAAGGGGAATCTTTCCACTTTGCGAATCAGCTATTGCTTCCTTTGTGGTGTTGGTAACTCTACCATGTTTTGTGACTGGAGCTGCAGTTGCATACGCCAGATACACTGTGTATGGGATTGCAGTCTGGAAGGAAAACCCCTGATATGACTTTTCTAAAATGCAATTCGGTTTGGTTCACAAAACCCATCTTATGAGTTGGAAAACTTTCCCAACTCATAAAATTAGTTTTGTACAATATAAAAAGAAATTTGGGGGCTTTTCACCAAATGCCTAATGACACCTGACCCAAGAGTCTACATTTCTACTCTGCTGGAATTTAACGAGGATAAATGCCTGATATTTAAAGATCCAAGCAGATTTTGGTGCTGAAAACGCCAAACTCTGTCTGCCATTTCCCAGGAAGATTGATAGGCAGTAGTTATTGCATCAGATAAATTCTGAATATCTCGGTGTTGGATTTTATTGGACGTGATAATTATCACTTATGGTAAGAGACACTCCTAATCAGGCCCTAAGTGTGATTCAGGCCTTGTCACCGGCTTTGGAGTGCAGGTTTATGTAGAAGTGAGATGATCTGGCTTGTCTTGAGAAGATCTGGGAAGATCCTTTGTGTGAAGAAGGCATCAAAAATGATGAGTAGAAGTGAGAGAGTGCCTCCAAAGAGAGCTTTGATAAAGGACGACGGTAAGACATCATCTTCATAAAAAGTGTCTATGAAGGAATTCAGTATGTCAGCAAGATCTGGAAGAGATAAGGCTTTGAATGTGAGATTCTACATGAAGGAGTGGGCCTAGCAGATGAAGCAGGCTTGGAGTTTTCAATGTGTAGTCAGATCTATATTTTTTCACTGTAGGAGAGGTTAATGACATTGCACATTTCTCTGGAGTGGGCAATGAGTAGGTCTGGCTGGGTTCATGCAGTGCTTGATTGTTTTGAAAATTCTTCTGCTTTTGTTGGTGTGGATATAGTAGTTTGACGTGGCTGATGTGACAAGTTGCCACAAGGGTTTTCAGCATCATGAGGATTTTGGGAGTTCTGTTTTTCTTCTATTTGCTTTACTGTCTGCAGATGTTTTTATTTTTATTGTGAAGCAATAACCCAGCCTCTCCGCAAAGCTCTGGTCAAGGAATTGAAAGGGAATAATTGAGATCTGATGAGTTGGTAAGAACCGATACCCAGATATCTTCCACATTTTAAGAAGATGCTTCTCACCCTTTCTGCCTGTTAGTTTTTTCTCTGATTTAATATTTTTATTAGCTACTTCGAGGGGAATTCACAAACTTACAATGACAAAATATAATTTCTGCAATGGGAAGGAGACAGTGCTTACTTTGAGGCAGTGGTGGCATGTGGGAGCCAGGAAAATGCATTTCTTGTTCGTCAACTAGATTTTATCCGGAGCAATAGGGAGAAACTCTCCTAAAGGAAAAAAGTAGGAAAAGAAAAATGGAAAAACAAAGTGTCCAGGGGAGAAAGCATGGATGAAAAAGAACCCACAAGAGGGAGGTAGAGAGTCAGGGGGTGTCTGGTTGTGGATATGGCATGAAGTGGAATCAAGACTACATAGTTTTGGTATTCAGCACTCCGATCGTCGATAGCACTGGCTGTGGGCTTGTAAGTAAAGGTTTGCGCCCTCCACTTTTTCATTTGCAAATCAAGCACTGGAAGGAAAGAAACATTCAGCAGCTCCTCTGTGTTTTTGGTTGGGGAGAGAGACTGAGTGGGAGAGCAGCACATAAGTATGTCATATCTCCTTGTATGTTTATTTTTATGGTAAAATGTTGGGAATGCCCTTAGAAACTGCTATAAATATAAATGTTCATATTTTTCATTTGACCAGTGCCTAATCTGCGCCTGTGGTTGGAGGTGGGGCCCACTGGCACTTTTTTGTGGGGCCTGGGACTTATTTTTTCATTGTCAGACTTTTTCCCAGAGTAAGAAGGAGAACCCAAAAGGAGGAAGAAAAGGGAATAGAATGTGGAAAACAGTGACAAAGGGAGAAAGATCAAAAACAATCTGAGTGAGGTAAAGGGATTGCAAGTGTCTTGTGGATGGCAGGGGCATGAGATTGAATCAGGCCTACACAGGCTTGGTGTTCGGCACCCTCGATATTCGTAGCGCTGTGGGCTTCTGAGCAAAGCTTTAGGCACCCACACCTATTGTTTTAAAAACGAAGCACTACCTGCCACCACTCTGTAGTAAGACAATTGTGAATCTCAAACCTATATTTAGAAAATGTGTATATAGTTTGTTTCTTTTATCCATTCTGCTAGATATTAGAAGGCAGCATGTTAATTGCCCAAAGGGCTTCGCGTTCCCCTACACTATTTGATAAATACCTTTTCTTAGTACTGTATTTAAGTGTACACATTTTGACCTTGGAACCTGCAGACCAATGATCAAGTGTTCGTGACCACATCAAAGTGCCTAGATATATGCCAGGTTGTACATTTGTGTAATGTAAGAAATGATGCGCAATGTAAACCCCTACTGTACAATGAGCTTTATAGTAAGATTGCAGTCGCTTGGTCCGCTCCCTCAACTCTTCATCTTATGCTATTTTTTTCTAATATTATTTCAATTAGACCCCCACCCACAAACACAGAATATGTTCTATGTAAAGCATCTATAGTTATCCAGTCTGAGATAGACCTACTGACAATAAAATGCTCTCTGCAAAGCTCTCTGGTACACCTTGGAGGTAGGTGCAGGCTATTTGAAATATGTAACATAAAATGCAAATAACACACACGCGCACACACACACGCACGCGCGCACGCGCACAAACGCACACAGTAAACTACAAAGCTATTCTAATGCTTTGAAACATACGACCGCAAAGCTCTCCCCTGTCTCCTCGCACCATCTTTTTAGTTGGATGCACCCGTGTGATTGTCGGGAAATCTCAATCCTTTCCTCCCCCCCAATTTCACTAATGTGCCACTGTAGGTGGAGGGAACCCAGACTGAAATGTGGGTAGGATTTGCCTCTTAGTGACTGCGTCGTCAACGCCCCTGTGCGCCAGCGCATGTGCCATCCTTTTATCCACACATCCTATTTACAGACACGGGGATGCATCCTGTGTTCCCGTCTTAATTCCTGCACGTTCGTATAGGACTCCTCGGCAGACTGAAATGTAAACCGTAGCTGGAAATCCAGAAATAATCGTACTGGAATGCACTCAGCCCGGGATCCGTCCTCCACGTCGGCGTGCAGCACTCCATGCTTCATTACCTTGCTGTGTAAAAACTGCATCATTATCGCTCACATAGCCAGATCTGATTGATTGCTTTCATTTGCTGGAATCAGTTTCATAAACAGCAATAAAGCTGAAAAGGAGGAGAACTGTAGTGTGCGAGGAGGCCTACGCTGCTCAGAAATCACAAATGTGGTTAACAAATACAGAACAATTATTGTGATGCGGGCAGTTTATTGTTGACACCTTCCATAGGACCCCAGGCCTGCGCAATGCAACAATGAAAACACCTAAGGGCCTCATTTAGGGCATTGCATGGCGGATGTGTCATACTGGCAAACAAAGGGTGGGGTGATTTAGGGGCAGTCGGGGGCGTAGCTTCGGGGGTGGGGGTATTTGGAGGGTTACACCCCCTAATGTATTTTCAGATACATAGTTGGATACAAATGCTTTTAGTTGGGTACGGTAAAGTGTCTGTGGGATTTAATCAGAAATGTTTACACATACACAGAAGACACACACAAAGACTCTACCTCTCTCTGTTTTGAAAATCTTCAAAATGTTGGTTATTTTACAAAATATTGTGTTTTCTTTTACTTAGAACCCCTATCCATCCGCATTCCTCTCCTTTTCCACTGCCCCTTAAGCACCTCCACGTGCCCTGCATGTTGTACAAAGTATTTTAATATTATGTGCTTGCATGATTATTGGAAGATCAGACTATTAATATTAATCAATAGCTTTATGACCAACTACACCCCTGGGCATCTGGCATGGTTAGTTTGTTTTCACCATTTAGGTGGCCTCCACCATAAACCCTAGGGACTCTCCTCATTATGGGAAAAGCTGTCTAATGAAAATCCCACGGTGCAATCCTTAAGCTGTCATAAAGTGCCTTTTCACGTTTGCACTAGCATTCTCCTTTGTACTCACCCATAATAGCCTCTAGACATGATGAGACTTTTATAGGGACTACCTGAAGGCCCTTTTCTATGGAATGTACCTTCAGAACAGTCTCATAGACTGGCATCCACTGTTTCTTCTCCTCCACCACAATCAGGCTAAACATCTGGGCTAAAGTATGATTAAGACATGACTGTCCATGCCTAATCATGTCTCACCTCAGAAAAGTCATGGTTTATCCAAGGCTTCCAATCAAAGGCAAACTTGGGGTAGATGAACAAAGCAAGGGTGTCAGATCGCATGAAAGTTCAATGGCCCATACTGAATCTAAGGCAGTTTTCCCAACATCGCACAAACATGCTGCTTTATAAATAGAATGCTGCTTTGCACAGTGCAGTGAGCACTAAGAGCAACGCATATGTATGTTTATTAGGTAGGTCGCTTTCAGCGAAGCACTCTCAACGAAAAAGGGACTGACACTTCTCAATAACACACAGATATTCTTGGCATGGAGTACCTACCTTCAGAGACATCCTAAGGATTTTGGGGGCCCTGGATCAAACATATTTTGGAGAGCCCTGTTTGGAGAAGCTTTGAATTTGTGATCCAGTTTGAGGTCTTTCATGCCCTCTTTGGTCAGGTCACTGACAGTGCACAGGGACACCCTGACTGTTTTAGTATTGTGACACATCAATAGCTCACTAACATCACTGCAAATAATCTCCGTAAAACCCTTCCATTTCTCATATGTCAGGTCCTGTTATGGTCAAAAATAAGCTTTTTAATGGATGTTGCATGAAACATAAACACAACATTTATGTGCAAAATGTCTGTAATAGACTCTCACACATCATCTACATTAAAAATCCATCGAAGGAAAATGGTATTAAAAACAATCAGTTTAAACATTATTCAAGGCCATCAGGGAAGACTTTATAGAACACATCTGGCCCAAACCGGGGCCCCATTGAATGACTGGGGCCCTAGGCCAGAGCCCAACTTGCCCATGTCTTAAAACGTCTCTGCTTACATTTCTATAATTCAATATCAACCACTGGTCACAATGTAACTCACTGCTTCCATTCTATTTATTCAAGTCCTGGGCTTTTCAAAGAATGTTTACTTTTTTGTGCACTCTAACAAGGAGTTCATAAAAAACCTAGATAGCAGTTATTTATGCAGTTAAATTTATTTTTTCTCAATTTGACCTTTATTATTTTTAACATTTCTTCTCTGGTGAGTAGCCTATAGATAGATGTGGTTTCGGCGTCACACTCTTTATTCTTCAACTGAATTACAGTTTGAATGGTTGTATCATTCCCACACAAACCTAGCCCAGGCCTATCAGATGAAAGCATGGGGGAATTGAAAGCTTTTCACTCCCTGCAGCAATACATTCCTAACTAGTCACCTAAAGCTTATAATCAGAATATGAAACTGCATTGTGAAATATTTAGCAAAACATTATGGGGGTGATTCTAAGCTTGGCGGGCGGCGGGAGCCGCCCGCCAAGCGGGAACCACCAGAAGACCGTACCGCGGTCAAAAGACCGCGGCGGTCATTCTGGGTTTCCCACTGGGCCGGCGGGCGACCGCCAAAAGGCCGCCCGCCAGCCCAGTGGGAAACACCCTTCCCACGAGGAAGCCGGCTCAGAATGGAGCCGGCGGAGTGGGAAGGTGCGACGGGTGCAGTTGCACCCGTCGCGAATTTCAGTGTCTGCAAAGCAGACACTGAAATTCTTTGTGGGGCCCTCTTATGGGGGCCCCACGACACCCCATACCGCCATCCTGTTCCTGGCAGGCGAACCGCCAGGAACAGGATGGCGGTATGGGGTGTCAGAATCCCCATGGCGGATTCCCATGGGCAGCCGAAAGTCGGCGGTACACCGCCGGCTTTCCGCTTCTGGCCGCGGCTGTACCGCCGCGGTCAGAATGCCTGGCGGAGCACCGCCAGCCTGTTGGCGGTGCTACCGCCGACCCCGGCCCTGGCGGTAATTACCGCCAGGGTCAGAATGACCGCCTATGTATCATAATACATTGCTCTTCATCTGATCTCTGAGGACACAACCCTCGGCACCTTGAGACCCTATGGATGAGTAGTGCGCTTTAAAACATATGATTGCTTAGTTGATGTAAATCACTATAGAAGTCCTACATGGAGGTCAAAACATTGCTGCTACATCAGTGCATGTGCTTCTAGAGATTCAAAGTCGCCAGATTGTATTCTCAGCCTGACCTCTATCTAACTATCCTTGATTACTCCAACAACTAAAATAATCAGGCCATTTTGTGGGGTCAAAGGTGAATGTAGTCTCTCCATAGCTAACATTGTCAAAGCCACACCTTCATTTGCACCTAGGTTGCTAGGTGAACATTTCTGCATCCACATACCTTAGGTTTACTCTCCCCTTATGCAGATGTCGCACATAGCATGGGTGAATAAGGCTTTTAAAAATCCTTATCTGCCTGCCCAACTGTTAAATCTGGCGTTTATGACCGATAATGTGTAATTTTCATCAGTACTGAAATAGACAAACATCTGTGCAGAAGAGGGAAAAAGGTAGTGCCTCGCTTAGTGGTCTTGGCCCCATGGTGCCATCCTCCCCGCACTCTGACCATAAACTCACTGAGGCCTGTCAGTTTTATTGAACTCTACATCCAGATTAAGACCAACAAAATGATGGCCTAATCTCCATGGTTGGGGCTCCTTCCCAAGTGGTTCTGTGTTGCCAAGAGGTTTTATAGCACACTTAAAGGCAGACAGTGGGGGAGTCTTTGCCTCGAATAGGTGCGTGCAAATGTGTACTACTGGGGAAGATGGGAAGCTGAGTGTGCACTGTGATGGTGGAGATTTCTATTGGATAATTTCACTTCCTTCCATACCCACCGATATGTAGTTGGTGAAATGAGTCCCAGTTGTCCACCATCAGTATCCTTCCACTTATTCTGAAGAACCACTAAGTGCACATGAAAGTTCATTGGGAATGTTTCTATTGTATTGCACAGTACAGTGATTTGACATATTGTGAGGTTTGATGTTTCATGTATACCCTTTAAAATACTATATATATATATATATATATATGTGTATATATATATATATATATATTTATTTATATATATATATATATATATATATATATATATATATATATATATATATATATGTGTGTGTGAATGTGTGTGTGTATGTATATATATGAGAAAACTGGGCTGATTGCAGAGGCCCCCCATCTTTTTGGCCACGTTTTTCACTTTTTGCTGGTGTTTTCCTGACTCTGATGGTGCCCTGAGTACTGCTAACCAACCCCAGGGCCTGTGCTCTGTATAAAATGAGTATGCAAATTAGGCTACTTATAATTGGCAATGTCACCCTACCTTTAAGTCCCTAGTATATGATAGGGCATGTAGGGTTAGGGTTCCCAACATAGTTAGTGCCCACATAGGTGCACTGCTCAGGTGCCCAGTATCATTTCAAAGGCAGGCCTACCTTGCTGGCTGCTTTTAAACTAAAGTTATATGCAAATTCATCTTTGCAATTAAAAGTAGTTCCAAAGTCTTAAACTACCTTATTTTTGCACTGAGTGCCCCTAGGGCTGGGTGCTATGTAACTATAAGTGGGGACCTTATACACATTGTTTTATAAACCCTGGTGAGGTAAAATAGTCAAATTCGTTTTTCCCTCACTGTAGTGAATGGGCTCCATATGCTAAAATGGGGAGACTTTAGTTTAAGTAATAGAGTCCCAATAGGAGCCAGATATTTCAAGTTTGGTATCAAACAGATTTTTATAATAAATGCAACAACTTGCCATTGTTGAATTTAATATGACTAGTTCAGTGAAAGTTTTCGAGCTCTGCCTGGAAGTTGCCAACTTCAGCTCTGTATTGCCCTTCTCTGAGTGGCCAGTCTCTGGCAGCCTGGCCAGGCTGCCTTGATGAGGTGTGAAGCGGCCTGGGCTGAATACAAAGGAAGTGCCTGGGAGAGAAGATCTGCCGCAGCAGATGGTGAAACAGGATGGGGGGAGAGCAGCTAAGCTGGTCTTCAAAGGAGGGAAATACATTTGGAGTAGCTCGGGACCTTCCCCATTTCCTGCAAACTCAGACAACCTGGTGCCCTTTTGATTAGCTAGGAGAGGGCAGGAGAGAGGTGTAATAAGGATTTGTAGCCACATCCAGTGGGCAGGCACAGCCAGACCTAACCTCCAAAATTCAGTTTTGCCCTTTTGGATTTTTAAGGAATTTTGCTCCCTTGGATTGATCATCCAAGGGGGTAGTGGCCTGCCTGTGATTGAACAGTTGACCCATCTGCTTTCCACACCAGGAGCAAGGATAAATATGGCAGAGCTGCACCCACACCTCAGATTCCTACAAAGAACAAGACAATGAAGAAGAAGGACTGCCCCACTGGAACCTTGACCTGCACCTGGACACTGCACTCTGAAGGACTGCACCAGCTGCACACTTGGGCTTCACCACTAAAAGGACTTTGCTCTGCTTCAAGAAGGGACTCCCTGTTTACTACAGGTAAAAAGGAGCTTCCTATAGTCCCCTGAATCATGTCCTGCAAGAAGAGCCCAGCTGATGACCAGCGTCCAGTGGCCATTTGAGGATTCTGACCAGGTGCATTCTGGGAATTGTAGTCCCAACTCCCAAGGAGCAACTCAGAGCTTCTGGAACCTTGGATCAAGTTGTGGACACCTCAAGGACCCAAAAAGGACCTCTGGAAGAAGACCCAGACATTTGGAGATGTTTGGAGCAACTGTTGTAAAAAGCTCCATAAGTTGAAGAGGTGCAATGTCGGAGTTATAGTCCCAGACCCCAAGAGGCAAACCAGAGCTTCTAAACCCTTGGCTGGTGCTGTGGACCACTTTCCTGAATCAAGCAAAACTTCTGAATGTAAGTGTAACAATGTTACCTTATGGGTGGCCTGAACTCTGGACATTTTCCCTGTCCACTGTGACCTTTTTTAACCCTTTGAGCGCTAATTGCTTCTGTGCGCTAGAAAACATGAATTCTTTAAAAATTAATATCTCCGTTTCCCCTTATCCGAATTTAAGCGTTTTGGTGTCATTTTAAAGATACAAATAGACTCTATCCTGTTAAATTGGTGTTGGATTTTTATTGTGTTTTGTGTTTTACTTATTTACTTTTTTGTGATTTTTAAATGCTTTACACACCTATCTCCTAAGTTAAGCCGTGTCACTGATTGCCAAGCTACCAGGGGTTGAGCTGAGTTTCATTTATTGAGACCTAACTGGACCTAAGTGGGGGTTAGTTGCCTATTGCTAGGTGTAGGTACTTACCTGCCCTTACCAATAATCCACTTTCCAACAACATATATATATATATATACATACTGTACGTTATACTCTTCTTTATTATTACTGTCTTTCACAAAATACCATCTTGAACGTGCCAGCGATTATGAAAATGTAGACATGAGGTCACCTATCACTTTAATTGTCAATAAATCTGTGCCTGTATCTTTTTGCAAAGGAGTCTAAAAGGTAGCAATTATTGCAGTGTTCTGTTGCTGCTGCTGACTCACCCACTCTTCACCTGAAATGCGAAAATGACAAAATTTTGAAAAAATAATTTATTTTATATCAATAATTTATGTTTCATAGAATAATTGCAGCTTATTTTCCTGCTCTGTGTCATAGTTTCAAAGTGTATTATTTGATTTTCAGTTAGGTGAATGTATACACGAGAGAATAAGAGCATGTATTATGAAGCTTTGGAAACATTAATTTACAGTTTTTGATGCTGCACAGTTCTCACACTGTCTTACGATCATGTCATTATAATCTCTTTTATTACTTCAAATTTCAAAGAAATCTTTCACTAACATTAAAGTAGTGAAAATCTAATTCATTATGATAGGCAATTATTCCTGAGTTATCATACTCTGAAATTTTAATAAGTACTATAACCTGCTAAATGAACAAAAGAAGAAAAACCTTCAAAGACATCCAGAACATTCTGCTTAGTGATCATATGAAACATAAAGTGAAGGTCATCATTCTTTAATCGAAGCTTGAATAGCCCATTTTATGAAGACTCATTGGAATTCCTAGGTGTCTCATTTCATGCATTCAAAGATGGGACCAAAAACTTTTTCAAGACTTTTGGGTACTGTGTAACTGATTTCCAGAAGCTCTGATCCTACATAGATTACAGAAGAACTTTCATGCACAAGAACTGAAAGACCGTTAACTATAAATTGAACTAATCTCAATACTATTGTCCTCAAAAGGTGCCTAACAGTAGATAAGATTAGCCTTTGCATCACCACTGTGTATGAAAGTATTTAACTGAATACAGGGGGCTTTATTGCTTAAGCTGCTCTGATGGTGCTATTCTTATATCCAGGGCTCCACGTCGCCTGAAGAATGCATGACAGAGATGCAAACAAGCCTTGGCAGCTGCAACAGACACAGTTGACAGAGGTAGTGTCCCGCATGGGAAGACAAGAGCTTACCTTCAACAAAGATGGACTGCTGGCAGAGAGGACCAAGAGGACTACTCTGGACCACGACTCGTGATGCAGGATCCACGCAGCTCAAGATGAGGGGAGATCCATGCAGCCGGTCTACGCATTGTGTAGGTGCCTGCGGTTGCAGGCGAGTGACTCCTTCACTCCAAGGGAGATTCCTTCTTCTCCTTGTGCAGGCTGAAGAGTTGCAGTCTTCGGAGGACGCATGGCTGGGAAAATGTTGCAAAGCTAGCAGAAGACGTGGAAACAAAGTTGCAGAAGAGTCTTCTTTGTTGTAGCAGCGTCTGTCGGTTCCTGGAGGGTCCAGTTGCGGTTCCAGTGGCCAGAAGTCGAAGTGGAGGTTGCAGGGGAGTCCTGCTGGAATCTTGCAAGCCGAATCAGAGGACCCACCAAAGAGAGAGACCCTAAATATCCCCAAAAGGGGGATTGGTCACCTAACCAGGTAAGCACCTATCAGGAGGGAGCTCTGACGTCACCTGCCTTGCCTGGCCACTCAGATGTTCCCAGAGTTCCCTGCCAACCTTGGAAACAAGATGGCAGAACCCAGGGATCCTCTAGAGGAGCTCTGGGCACCACCCCTGGGTTGGTGATGGACAGAGGAGTGGTCACTCCCCTTTCCATTGTCCAGTTTCACGCCAGAGCAGGGGCTGGGAGTCCCTGAACCGATGTGAGCTGGATTATGCAAAGAGGGCACCGAATGTGCCCTTCAGAGCAAACCAGTGGCTTGGTGAGGCTACCCCTCCAAGCCAGTCACACCTATTTTCAAAGGGAGAGGGTGTTACCTCTCTCTCTCAAAGGAAATCCTTTGTTCTGCCTTCGTGGGCTTGATCAGATCAAGCAGCAGGAGGGAAGAAACCTGTCTGAGGGGTGGCAGCAGCTGGGCTGCCCGGAAAACCCTGTAAGACTGGTGGTAGCAATCCTGGGGGTCCTCTAAGGAGCCCCCGGAGTGCATGGAGTCATACTTCCAGTACTTGCAGCAGTATTGGGGTATGATCCCAACATGTTTGGTACCAAAAATGCCCAGGTTTGAAGTTACCATTATGTAGCTGGACATAGGTAGTGACCTATGTCCAGTTCACATGTAAAATGGTGTCCCTGCACTCACAAAGTCCAGGAAAATGGATCTGGTGTTTGTGGGGGCACCTTTGCTAATGCAGGGATGCTCTCACACAGAGGTACCTACGCCCTGCTCTCTGGGCTGAGTGGGTCTACCATAGATGTGACCTATAGTGACCTGGTGTAGTGACCTTTAGTGAAAACCGGTGCATGCACCCGTTTCACGCAGGCTGCAATGGCAGGCCTGCAGAACCCTTTGCATGAGCTGCCTATAGGTGGCAGAATAACTGCTGCGGCCCATAGAGATTCCCTTGAACCCCAATGCCCTGGGTACCTAGGTACCATATACGAGGGACTTACATGGGGGGTCCAGTATGCCAATTGAGGGAAGAAAAAGGTACAATTTAGAGGAGAGAGCAAAACTAGTGGTGTCCTGGTTAGCAGGATCCCAGTAGACACAGTCAAACATACTAACAACAGGCACTGATTGACTGTTTTCTGTGAAGGCTCTATATGCTGCAAGGGCCAGCTTTGTTTTTGACACCTGACACAGAGTGTGGACAATCAGCACCAGTATGATTAGTCAGTCAGATAGAAGTGGCAAAAAGACCTGTACAAGGAACTGCTGGTCTAGCCTTTTGTTAAGCCACCATCCACCTTACAGATCCTGACTGTTATTCACAGAAACATTCACAGCATACTTATGATTTACATCTAGAAAGAGAACTTTCTTCACAACCTCCAGAAGAATCTTTGATTCTACAAGTGACAGAGGCACTCTAAGGCAGATCTTCCGAGGTGTAAATCTGACGTATCCCAGAAAATGTCTTTAACGTATGTATCACCTATACATTACACATAATTCACACAGAAGAAGAGGGGATTAAATTACGCCTATCAACTTCACGCATGTCAGCGTTATCTAACCACCCAACCATCTATCTCAGTAGGCCTACATTCTCTTTGATGCTCTGAATGTCTTCTTCAGGAGCAGCCATCCTTCAAAAGACAACATGCGATATCCAGCCTTTGTAATTAAGCTCTCCTAAATTTGGAATTTAATTCCTCACTATGTGAACGATCCCATCATATTGGGGATGTAAGAAAGACATTAAGGGCCAGATGTAGGTAAGTATGGTTTTGCGAGTTGCAATTTGCGAGTCATAGAGACTCGCAAATTGCAACTCGCAAAACCACATGCAGAAAGGTGTCTCAGACACCTTCTGCGAGTCGGTATGGGGTCGCAATGACCCACCTCATTAATATTAATGAGGTGGGTCGCAAATTGCGGCCCCATACCGACTATGGGCACTCGCAAACATGGAGGCCTGCTGTCGTCAGCAGACCTCCATGTTTGCGACTGCTTTTCAATAAAGCAGGTTTTTTTTTTCAAAGTGCAACCCGTTTTCCTTAAAGGAAAACGAGCTGCACTTTGAAAAATAAACCGAAACCTTTTGTTTCGGTATTTTTCAGGGCAGGTAGTGGTCCATTGGACCACTGCCTGCTCTGAAAAATTATTTTTGTGATCATTCACAAAGGGGAAGGGGTCCCATGGGGACCCCTTCCCGTTTGCGAATGAGTTACCATCCACTTCAAGTGGATGGTAACTGCGAGTTGATTTGTGACCGCTTTTGCGGTCACAAATCAACTTACATCGCGGTGCGAGTTGCAAATAGGAAGGGAACACCCCTTCCTATTTGCAAGTCGGAAACACATTTTGCGAGTCGGTTCCGACTCGCAAAATGTGTTTCTGCATCGCGCACAGGCATTAGCGCCTCGCAAACGGCGTTTTTCGCCGTTTGCGAGGCGCTAATGCCTTGCTACATCTGGCCCTAAATACCTTCTTTTCTAGAAAAATGTACAAATATGATAAACTACCTAACTTTAAAACGTTCCACTAGTATCCTTTCAAGATATGCTTTTCTTGTATGTAAATTCTTGAATTGTGAAATGTTATTTTTATAATTTAGATATGCATATAATATGGGTAATTACTATTATTTTACATCTATTTAAATATTTTGCTTTTATATAACTATTTTATCATTATTCAACGTGTATTTTCTTAGTTTATATAGTAATTTGAGTGCAAAAAGTACACTTCTAATGCACTGCTTTGCACTCTGGAATGTATGAGGCTTTGCAGGAAAATATAATGCAAACGAGGATGCTACTCAGCAACTTATTTGAGTTTTTCAAACTGTTCGGTATGTATTCCCTTTTTTAATTCCACAATTTATAAGCCCGGAATTTTTTTATTTCACGATGGCATAATTTAGCACAATTTACAGCTATTTCAGTTACAGCTATTGGATTAAAAACCCAGGGACTACGCGATATTGCCACATCACGTAAGCAAAATTTGGGTAACAATCCTATGGAGGGAGCACAGCAACAACACAAACACATTAAAGAGAACTACTGATGTTTGCGTCACGTGCGATTTTGCCCTATGGTTTTGTACAAAACGTGTCCTTGCACTCATTTTTAAAACGAACTGCCGGACCTCTTTTTACATCTTCATTTTGGAACATTTTGTGTAATTTGCGCAACGGAAATTACACAAGTTTCACCCAGGCTTAATAAAAAAAAGATGCTGGCAAAGTTTAATAGCAGCAGTGCATGTGCATAGCGTGCTTCTGGTGTTGGTCCAACAGTCCATAATTGACACTGGGATTTCCTCTCTTGCCATTTCTTTAGCAACACATTCATTATGACGGGAATTCTGTGTTTATTATATATATATATATATATATATATATATATATATATATATATATATATATATATATATATATAAAAAAATCTGCACGTATTACTGTTCATAGTTGCTTTCAAATAAATTTGCATGCCTCATGTTTTACATATTAGCATTGGCAGGATGGTTATAATCCATCTCCGATTTTTTGCTTTAATCACCTTTTTTAACCAGGTTTAAAAAAAAAGATCTGTACTGAAACTATTGGGGCTGATTTACTAGTTTGTCAAGCAATGCAGCGCAGCAACCAACTCCATTGCACTGTGTTGTGCAATGGAGAAAACAGCTCAGAGCCATATTTACCAAGGTTGGTCTCCTGCTGACATGCCCTGTGCTGGTGCTCTTTTTACACTGTCCTGTGAAGTGCAGGTAGAGCCTCCAAAATGGCGCAGAAATGAGCGTGCGCAGTCTAGTTTATGATTTAGAATTGCAGCGTACCTTTTCAGTACACATTTCTGTGCCTACACAAACTCAGAATGCCCCGATGCATTGGATATGTGCAGTGCACTTCAGCACACGTGCAATGCGTGGATATTTTTGAGATATGAAAACGTTTCCCCTTGTTAGCATCTGCTTCAAAAAGGTGTTAGCTTTTGAAAGAAAGCCAAGTCTGGTTATTTTAGTAGATTGGGCGTTGCTTGAAAACTTATGGGGGTTTGTACTCATTTGCACACAAAATCCCCGTAATGCCTTTTGATGCAAAATGACAAGAAAGCAGCCCAGATCACTTTCTGCACTGAGAAATGGGGACCTTTCCATAGGAAAATAAATTTGGCACCTGAAAGTAAATACCAGTGCATTACTTTGCATCGGTTTGCCTCACTTTGTGATGGTGCCGAGCCTTAGTAAATCTGGACCACCATCTGTCCCTAGCTGCCCTCTAGCTTTACAGCACTTATCAAATCATTTATCCATTAGTCACACAGTTCATATGTAAGCTTTACAGTTGAAGTACGAAAAACACCAATCTAAATAGGTGTAGATAGCAAAATCTAGCTAGATCAACGTTTCAATAAATGTAAGCATCGTGGAAGACCCAACCATCAGAGAAAAAAACATAAAAGTGTTATGTTTAAAAAACCAAATAACTAACAATACTGTAAGAAATGTAGAGCAAACAATTTCAACACGTTGCTGGAGTAAATGTCCCCTAACCCTTTTAGATACAAAATGATTACATACATATTAAAGGCATTTAAATCCATTAGCCGTTTTGTAATAAAAAACAACAATTAACTTACCTGGGCAATGAAAAATATAGACCATTCAGCACCAAGAAAGTAGTGTGCTTTGAAACATAGCCTTCAAAGGCGAGCAGTGCCACAGGATTGTTCCCTTGAGAACCTCAGACCGAGAGCTAAAAAAGCTGGTAGGACTGGGGCAAACTAAGTTATCTGGGTGCCTCAAGTTGCCTCTCTGTGGGGGCTCATGAGTTTTCAGATAAATAGGCTGGCACTCCAGAGGCAGCTTCTCCTCAGTGGCTATTGCTGGTTACCTCTAGAATAGTTTCCAGTGATCCTGCCCATTTGGATTTTTTTTTATTGGGGAGCCTTAAAACTAAATCCCAGTATACTAGTGAACTGGGTATTCTTTCCAGCGGCTACAGACCTGCTTTCTTCTGGGCAGTTTCTGCATACCACGCTCTGAAAGTCCAAACCCGACAAGGTTCATTTAGTCTTATCAGTACTCCCTGCTACCTGGAAATGTTCCACAGACCACACGCCCCTCAGAATTTACTGGTCTTTCTCCAGGAACTCAGCTTCAAAGAGTGAGGTTTCCAGCAGTTAAAGCAAACTTAGACCTAACTATCTTTGGATGCCAAATGTTCATATTGTATCCTCTAGTTCCTAGCAAAGTCCATGTTCCTATACGTGTAGATAGGGATTTCCCAAAGCCGTAGCCAGGGATGTCTAACATTCTGATTGAGTTCCAGCTCTTGGCGTGAGGAGAAGGTGCAAAGCAGATAAATGGAAAGAAGCATCCCATTGCCATCAGCATGAACCTTCTACCATGGAAAGAAGCATCCCATTGCCATCAGCATGAACCTTCTACCTTACACTATGTTAGCTCCAGCACTTAGTACTCTGATGTCTACGAAGTAATAGTCCTACAGGACAATGTTACCGAAGTCTTGAAAGATTTGCTTTTAGGCCAGGCGAGCTTCATATAGCAAACTTCAGGAAAAAATAGAAATGTCAGGGCAATTCTTACTGGAACAGATTTTGCCAAAATCCAAGAAAAAGAAAATTCTCCACATTCCAGTGAAACCAGGACTGCCACTGAGCTCTGTTGCAAGAATGAGACACAGGCCCATATGCAGGGCTATTTTCTTAACACTGCAAGTGTCTAAAGTATGTATAGTGTGGAGTTGTGGAAGGTTGCAGAAGTTTTTGTTATGTTAAGCATTACTTTTTTATTGAGTGTAAACAATTTTATTTTTTTTAAAAACGGAACAAAGTTATGATTTACAGATTCCTGGAAGAAACATGTTTATGTTTATCAACAAAGCCTCCTATTTTCTAAAGTTTTCCAGTACAGATTATGAACCCTGGCAGTGGTCAAACTCTGGCAATGATCAGGTAATTGATGTGATTGCCTACTCTTACAATATACCCAGTGCTTGAAATGGAAAAATTAAAGTGCAGGTACTCTGTGCCAGAGTACCTGCTTGTTTCCGAGAAGTGCCGGTACTCTCCAGTTAAAAGTATTGCGTTTTTCTTGAGATGTGCCGGTACTCTCCCTCTCCAAATAAAAAAGTGCCGGTACTCAGTACCGGACAGTACCGGCCCATTTAAAGCACTGAATATACCCATCCCTGTAAGTCATCGTAAGCTGGAAATAATAACATATTAAATTGCAATACCACAAAAAGTAAAAACAGATAGTCAAAGTTTGTGTTTTGATTTGTAATAGTTAGATGGAAGTACTCATAGTTTAAAAAACAGAACCTCAGTCACTACCACCCTTGTCCTATTAGGAACTTAGACTTTGCCCTTGGCATGTAGTAGACGTGTATTTGAGCCTGAGAGCCTTGATTGTGACCCTGTAGTTCATAGATGGACATTTCTGGTTTGTCAGTATTGACCTCATATCTCACAGACCAATCATTAAGCCCCATGTGTAATTGTGCAACGCAGTCACTACCATTACAGGTACCCTGCAGTAGGACTAGTATTGAGGTTAACACACTGCATTGTTAACATAGTGCTCTGACTTCATATGGAGTCAGTCAGATTGCAGTAGAGATTCATTGGAGGTGAAAGGATATAACATTGCACATAGAGCGTGCTGTGGCCTGTGCAGTCGGCCTCGGGCCACAGTGAAGTTCTAAAACTGACGGATCCAGTGAGCATAGAAATGGTAGTATTCCTATGAGAAATAGTAAAGATTCACGAAAAGCTCATTCATTTCAGGTGGCCTCGTCTGACCATCCTCTGCCTGCACACCGATTTCTTTGCTGATCAAGGGCCAAAGCAATTGGCAGTCCTTGGGCAGAAACCCCACAGAAGCCTGCCAAATAAAATCAAGTTCTGTGCCATATTAAACACTAATTTCTCTTCCTCTCACTTTCATCTTTCATTCTTAAACAATTAATTTTCACCACTTGCACGACCAAGACTGATTTACGTATGGATGTTCTCTGGCTTGACGACCTCAAATGATTCCCAGTGTCTGAGATTAATTCAGACAGTTCTGCCATTGCTTTGGTGATTTGCATCACATGCATAACTACATTGTTCTAAATATTTTTTCATTTTCTCTTCATTTAACATGGCACTTTCATTTTCTTCCAAAGATCATATAGCAATATATTATGGAAGGATCAGTTCAACTTGTAATCTTCTCTTTTTCATATATTGTCAAGCCCTACTGGTGATATACAAAATAGTAGACTGCATAAAGTTTGCAATGGTGCAAAAAGGAGAAAAATTTATTTTTACGAGTTTTTGAGAGTGTCTAAAATGAATGGGCAAACAGGATTTACATAATTCCGTGTTGCTATTGCTTAAAGGTTTTTGCACGAGGGACAAACAAGGAAGAAAACAGACTCTGATCTACTATTGTATTACAGTTTAACCCACTATCCGCTATGAACGATTAAACTAAGTCTGTGGTCAGATCAGATTGCTCTACTGCCTAAAAAAGTAATAAATTATAAGGAGTGCAAAATCATGGGCCACTGTTGGTTTGGTCACATCTCAGTGCTGTTTGCACAAAGCCTGCGGGGTAACCTGGACAGTTTTTGTTCTGTGTCAGATTTACTATTATAGCACACTGCCATTCCCAAGACTTTCTGCGAACCCATGGAAATGGCTGTGAAAGCAAAGGAGGGACAAAAAGATCTCCATTACATATATATATATATATATATATATATATATATATATATATATATATATATATGTTTTATATATATATATTTTTTTTTCTCCAAATGGCCCTCTCAGGGCACGCTCCATTAAGTCGGTGCTCGTGTCAGGGACGGGCCACGCCTGTAGAAACTTCTCCACCAAGTGACACAAAGTCATACACGGCACAGACAGGAATCCTAGTGTTTGAAATGTATTCTTCCAACAGAAGTGAGAACCCAAACTGGTGGTGTTTGGGTACTCACTTGGAAGAATACATTTCAAACACTAGGATTCCTGTGTGTGCCGTGTATGACTTTGTGTCACTTGGTGGAGAAGGTTCTACAGGTGTGGCCCGTCCCTGACACGAGCACCGACTTAATGGAGCGTGCCCTGAGAGGGCCATTTGGAGAAAAAAAAAATATATATATATATATATATATGTATACTTTCACTGAAAAAACAAAGGATACAGGGATGTTATAGTTAGGAAATAGAATTAAAAAAAACATAGAAGTTCATTTTAAAACCAGAGGTTACAGGGATGTTATAGTTAGTCTTACATTTTAAGCGTACCAAACCATAGAAATTCACCTGTTGTATTTAGTTATCCCAAGTAACTATAATTCGTGCCCTAAGGCATCTATAATTCATGCCCCCTCCATGTACAGTTTTTGTCATCAAACATTTTACTGCAAGTATTACCTTAATATGATCAATGATGTTATCAAAGGTGTCCTGAGTGCTGTAGGGGGGTAATAGGCAGTGCATGGGGAAGGTGGAAGTTATAGTTACCTTAGGGCACAATTTATAGTTACTTGAGATAACTCTAATGATAACAGGTTAATTACAATGGTTTTTAAAATTCTGTTTCCTAACTATAATGTCCATGTAATCTTTGTTTTTTCAGTGAATTTCTATGTTTTTTTTAATGTATAGTCATTTTTATTACTATAGATTAATCCAACCACTGCTGAGCACGGTTAGGCCAGGCCCTGAGGCCAACCCCCTATAAGCATCCAACCTTGCACCATTCACAGCCTTTCCCCATGCGCAGCGGAGGTTGCCCGCATGACCTGGCCTGCAGCCAGACCCTGCGGCCAACTCCCCTACCTACCCAACCCCATGCTGCGCACAACCCTTTGACCGTACACAACAGGAGTTAGCTGCTGCCTATGTGGGTGTTAGAATAGGTGTGAGAGGGTGTATCTGGGGGAGAGAGTGGCTGTGAGAGTGTCTGGGTGTGAGAGTGAGTACATCAGTGTTTAGTGGGTGTGTCAGTGTGTGCGCGTGTCTGTGAGTGTGTACATGAGGGTTTCAGAAGATGTGTGAGTCTGATTGGGTCTCTGAGTGTCTGAGTGAGTGGGTGCATGAGATTCTGACTGGGACTGTGAGTGGGTGCACAAGGATATGGGTGGGACATGGAGTGGGTGCGTGAGTATCTGAGTGGGCCTGTGACTTGCTGCATAAGTGTGAGTGGGTGTTTGAGTGGGAGAAAGAGATTGAAAGAGAGAGAGAGAGAGAAAGAGAGTGAGCGGAAGAGAGATAGAGAGTTTTTTAGGCTTTGATGTATGAGATACTTAGAATGAGATATTTCTGCACAATTTGAAAAGAAAAATGTATTTGTCAATTTAAAGTAGTAAGATCACCTTTCAGTATGAGCCTTAAATATTTGCAGTTGAAAAGAAATTAAAGGAGGGAAATAACTACAGCTGGAGTAGAACCCTCATCTCTCACGGCAAAGGTCTGTCACCTTTACCGTTATGCTATAAATTGTTTTCTAATTTGTATCTATTTTTTTCCCTTTAGATGCTATCTGGGACTGTGGGGGAAGCCTCAAGACCTCCCCTGGAGCCCCACCCTATTTTAAAAAAAAAACATTTGGTGGCCCTTTACGGGCTATCTGGGACTGCGTGGGAAGCCTCAAGGCCTCCCCCTAAGGTACCTGCTGATTTTTTATTTGTTTTTATTTTTTGCCCTTTACAGGCTATCCAGGACCCCGGGGAGCCTCAAGGCCTCCTCCGTGGTCCCATTGCTTCAGCAAGCAAGGAGCTGCTTTTATTAGCACCTCTCCAGTTGCTGGAGCAATGTTTTCATCTGTCTTCCCTGCACTCATATCTGTGTGTAAGGAAGACAGATGAAAACTCTGCTTTCTGAAACCTGGACCTGTTTGACAGGTCCTGCTGTCAGAAAGTGGAATTATGTTTGCTGTGACTTTGTTGCAGCTGTCAAAGCTGCAGCCAGGCCAAGGCAAACAGCTATGTCCCAGGGATGGGCACCCTGGGACAGAGCAAGAGCTGGCCTGGGGGGGGGGGGGGTGGTCCTCAGGGCCATCAGTGGCTCCTCGAGGGGGGGCTGTGTGGCCCCCCTCCAACGTGCCTAGCCCCGGGAAGGTGGTCGTCACAAGGGCTTGGGGGTCTGAAATCAGTAAGGAATCACAACAGTTACCATATATCACCTAGGGTGCAGTGCACCTGCACTCTTAGTAGGTATTTTTGAGTGGTTTTTCTTTGGAAATAACCAGATGAGTAGAGTGCAAAAATACTGGAGCTCCTCTCAGGAAAAAGGGGGTACTTTATTGCTGCTTCCATGTACGTAAACCCCGACAGTCCTTGGGGAGGGCAGGGCTCACAAAGCCAGTGTCAGAAAAGCTTCCCTGTTACCTCGGCAACGTGTCCTGGAGTCTGCATGCCCCGCAAGTGAGTCACACGGCAGGGAACCACCCCAAGAGCATCAATGATGGGTGCAGCCTTCACTCTTTCCCCCAACTGGTGTTTAGTCAAAACCAGAGCATTGGGCTGAGTAACTCCTTGGCCAACACTCCAATGTCCCTCAGACAGCCAGGAATCAAGAGTGGCTCTCACCTCATTCTAGGACTAGGATTGACAAGAAACGCTTGCCACGTGGTATTTATAAAGAACTATGGAAAGAACTGAATCCCTCTCATATGCACTAACAGCCAGTTATGCATTTCTCACGCACCAGAGAGAATGCCAAGTGCTCACCCTGCGCTATGGCCAGAGAGGGTAAGTGAGGCGCTCTCCCTGTACTGGGTGTCCAAATAGGGAAACAATAAAGTGCTTCCCAGGCACTATACTTGTAGAGCCCAGGAGCACAACTAGCACCCACATGCACTGACCTTACTGGGAGAACACTTGGAGGAGCACAAAGCAGGCAGCAGTCGGCAGGGAGACCAGCACAAGTAGTTCAACAGTCCTGATGGCGATCTCTCTAGGCAGCACTACAGTGTCCTTGCAGAACAGAGTCAGGGAGCAGCTGGCAGCAGGGCAACACGCAGGAAAGCAATCAGGTGAGTCCTTTATGCCATCAAGCAGGCAGCAGAGCAACAACAGAACAGTCCAGATGAGTCCTTTGTGCAGCTCAGCAGTCCTTCTGATAGAGGGTCAGAGCCTCTGTCCTTATATTGCAAAATGTATTTGTTCAGAGGGTGTCTTCAAAGGAACCCTTTCAAGTGTAACACAACCCCTTTCAACCCAGCCCTGGCTGCAGACATCAGTAGGGGGTAAATTAGCCCATTGTATGAGGCACAGCCTATACAAACATAAGTGTGCCCTGCCTCCCTCTCTCACAGCCCATGAAGATTGTCAGTATGCAGATGGATGCAGATGCTTCTCCTGTCACACCTAGCCCCTTCTGTGTTGTGACTGTCTGGAAAGTATGCACCAAGTGAATCTGCCACTCTGTCTTAGACGGGGATTGGAGTCAAGCTGCAAAACACTAGAGTTGTAAGCACAAAGAAATGCCCGCTTTCTAAAAGTGGTGTTTCTAAAATAGTAATGTAAAATCCAACTACACCAGTTATCACCACAATTCCAAACATACCAAACATGTCCACGCTACTCCTTCCAGATCAGAATTTACCACTTAAAAATATATAAGGGAATTCACAATTCTAACTTATGATTAGCAGTGTTAAAGCGCCCGGAGTCCCGAAAGCCAACAAAAGGAGGAGGGGAGCAGAAAAATAGGAGGAGAAAGGCAAAAGTTAGGGGATAACCCTGCAGAAAAGGCCATTCCCAACAACTACTCTAATAATTGAGATTTTGAAAGAAGGTTGTCTTTTGTTCATTTTAATATAAGGTTGTCAATGCCTCTTATTAATTGCTGCTCTTTCAGTAAAAGCAGTGGTCTTACAACCCCTATTTCATAGTGATCATTTCATACCCATGAAGTATTTTATGCAATTCACATAATCATATTCTTTACATAACTGGTGGGTTATGAATTATATACCTCTTCCCATGGGAGGCCTTGAACACAATTTTGCTGTTTAATTGTCTTATCCACCATCCCCTTTGTTCCCAAGCATGATAATGCATTCATAGAATAAAGTATCAGCATCTCACTGTCAGCATCTTTATTGCCCTGAATATAATTAGAAATCCCTGCAAGATGAACAACATGAGCACTCCAATTACAGGAGAAAGATAACCTTTGCTGATATTATAATCCTTTAACCCTGTTAATCCTACATGGGTAAATATAACATGAAAATGGAAATAAAACCAGAAAATATTGCGTTTGGAATATAAATTCCACGTCTTTCACTAAGCATTTTAAATAGAAATGATGGTAAAGATGACAAAAGTCAATTATTTTGAGGCAAAAGCAACCACTAGATGTTCTCTAAGATTGTTCTCACAAGCCTTTGGCAAAATCAGTTAACTTCGTAAGTGGTCTCTGGGCTACTGTGATGGATGGATGGGTGGATGGATGGGTAGATACCACTTATAACGTGCACAGCTAGATATGAAACAGTTTCGTGCTGGGCACCATTGGGTGGTGGTGTTCCTTTTCCTTTACATGGCACAAACATTTTAAATACCAGAGTAAAGCAGCAAATACTCTAGTTCCTCTTATCTTGCCTTCCATGTTGGCGTAAACCCAAGACACATATAACAGAATGAATCTTTGGAGTGGGAAAAATCCACACCATCCAAATCTTGTCTTGCTACAATCAAGTGAGAGGAGAGTTGGACAAAGGGACAGAATGTGATAGGTATTACAGGGATATTAAACTACTAAGCGAGGAGCCTGTGGTAAAAAAAAAAAAAAACTACATGCTGGTCCTTCTGTTTATGCCAGGTGGCATGAGCACCTGGTTCAACGTATAGCACAATGTCCTCTACAGAAGGAGCACTGGTATTTATAGTTTTTTACAGCATTAAGTGCCATCTAGTGGCTTCTGTGTTAGCAGCCTCATCAATAATAAACAAGCATTGGGAACGCTAGTAAGTCTGTTCTTGTCTGGCAGTATTCTAGATTTGCTAATGCTTGTTTTTTCAAGATTTCATTAAAACTTTTTTATTAAGGACTGACAAACCTTTGTAAATACACAAAACGAAACTGGTTTAAAGCCAAAATCTGTTTGGTCCCAAAAAGCTGAGTTAGTGGGCTCTGGCACCAAATTAAACTGACGTGTGTGAAAGAGCTCCTTGTAACAGAGCAGAATTCCATCATTCAGAGTGCAGTTAGCAAATGGCCGGAGTGAGCTGCTCCATTTCCCAATGCTGTATGCTATAGTGGGTGAAAGATAAATGTGAATGACACAACAATAGACCAATGGATGGCAAGGTCTGTCTGAAAGACCCTATAAGTAAATAAACTATATATACTCTTTTGGGATGCTCAAAAAGAATAAATAGATTTTCAAACTGGAACACGGACCCCTGCAATAGCACAGAGGCAGGGGCATAATGCCCATCTCTGTTTCCTCTTGTGATGGCCCCTGGTGGGGTCTGTTTCCTCTTGTGATGGCCCTGATGGGGTCTGCTAGAACTCCTTCATATAGGCCAGTCAGACTTTGAAACCCCAATCGTGCTCCTCTCTGACAAAACACCCAAAATGACAATAGTTAAGGGAAGGCATATTTTGGGAAGATTTCCACCTACCCTCATCTGTTCTTACACCCTAATGGTAGTTTCCAAGACAGGAATGGCGGAGGCAGGGAGTAGGACTGATTTGCATAGGTCATATCCCCATGATGTTGAGCCCTGCCAGCCTCACAGGTATGCTAGCAGTGATGGGCAGTACTATACTGCCTTTCCTTGGAAAATAGCCTCTTTTACTCTGTTCTTACTTCCTATACTTGGACGTCAGAAGGCTATAATCATGCCTGCTGGTTTTACATTATGGTAACACTCAATTACAAGTGGAGATAAACTAAGTACAGTTACAACAATTCATAAAATGTCTAAGCAAGTATATTATAAATATTTCTTACATCTCACGAATATTTTTCACGGCAAATGTAAATTTGAACATATTTTTGAACCTCAGATGTGTGTTAGACTTCCCTCTTCTTTCTCTTCATAAAGCAACATTGATTGACAGGTTGCAGGATGGTGGCATTTTTCAAAGGTGTAGTATTCCACCTTACCAAATGTACATTTATTAAGAACCTTCTTGAAAATACCCTATACTAATCAGAGTGACATCATCACACACTGCCTTTTAAAATCTTGTTATCTGAGAAGCCACATTTTACAACTGAGGCCCTCATTGCAAGTAAAGTGTATTCGAGCACAAGAAGGATTGGCGTTTAAAAAACTGCGCACATTGTGCACTATCACGAAATCTCTCCCCGGGCATATTTTGCCAAAAAAAAACAGGCAAAATGTGCACGAAGTAAGTGGGGAAAAAGTATGAGTTTCTAAAGTAGTTAAAATAACATATACACATATTGTTCCCCTATCCATCCTCAGTAACTCAGAATGATGAAGTCTTAATGCGTTGATGCCCAATGTGACTACTCACCTGTAAATATATTTTTGAAGAGTTCCAATAGCACGGTTAGAATTCCTGGTTGCAATTCAAAATTCAACTTGAGTTTTAGAGCCTATCAAGCTGCTATTAAACTCTGGCCCTTTTTATAAACAGCCTGGTTAATTTTGATATATGCTGTAACTCTTGTTACAACACATATCAGAATTATGGCCCTCATTATGACATAGGCGGTAAATGCCCCCTACCGCGACGGCCGCCACAAGACTGTCGCAGTGGCAACCTACCATCCGCCATATTATGACTGTAGCCGGAATTCCACCAGAAGGCTGGTGGAATTCCGGCTGCGGTCATGGCGGCGGACTGCGGTAAGGTGGTGCTGCTGCCAGCAGCAGTGCCACGCCAGTATACCGCTGCATGATCCATGATACGGCCTGGCGGTGTTCTGCTGGCGGACACTGCTGCTGGCAGCAGCGCCCCGTCGCCTGCCGGAAGACCCCCTGCAAGCAGGTAAGTCGGGTGCTCCAACAGGGTAGGGGGTGGGGGTTTGTGTGTATGTTTCTGTGTGCGTGCATGCAGGTGGGGTGCGTTTGGAATGCGCATGTGCATGAATGGATGTGAGTGTCCGTGTATGTTGTTATGTGTGAATGCGTGTGTGCTTGTATGTATGTCAGTGTGTGTGGATGTGTGTGTGCATGGATGTATGCATGTGTGGGTGAATGTAGGTATGCGTGGGTGTATGCGTGTGTATGTCTGTGCGTGCAGGTGTGTGTATGTCGGGGGGAGGTCGGAAGGGGTAGGGTTAGGTTGGGGGAGGAAACCCGGGAGTGGGAGAGGGTGGGGGAGACCCTATTAGTGCCAGGGAAGGAATTCCCCGGCACGGATAGTGCCTACCGCCATGGTTTTCGTGGTGGTAAAAAAGCCACGGAAACAATGGTGGTGGGCAGGGTCATATTACCATGGGCAGTCTAGTGACGGCCGCCGGGCTGGAGACTGTAGTCTCCAGGCTGGCGGTTAGTGTGGTACAATGGCGTTTTGGTTTTTGCCAAACTGCCAATATCATAATATGGCAATATGTACCGCCAGCCTGTTGGCTGTACTGCTGCCACTACAACACCGACCACCGGGGTCATAATGACCCCCTATGTGTTTTGTGATGAATATTGGCCAGTGAAACCTGCCGACATGCCAACAGAAAATGCTTGGTATTTACCGTAACATTTGGATTTTTCTCCAACTATTATTCCCCAAAAACGTGTAATAGAGTGGTATTTATGCAACCCAATAAATTCCAAGTTGGCAGATTTCAATTTCATCATTTGTGATAATTGCCAAACCAATTACCGTACCACTACAGACCAGTCGTAATGAGGGTCTCTGCATGCAATTCACAAAACATTTAGTGCACTTGGATTCCAATTAGGTGTAGAAAAAGTTTTTTTTAGCAACCAGAAATTTCATCTCCTGATGCCAAATTCGGGTTTTCTTTCTGATTGTTAATTTCACCTCCTAAAGGGCAAAATCTGCTGTCTGGTTGATTGGTTGATTTTCTGTAATAGTGGATTGAATGTTGTTGGGAAAAAGGGGCGAGAATAGAAGAGGGGGTGGTATAGTCTGCAAGGGACACTCAGAAAGTCAGAGCTTTGCAAGCAGTGTTTAATTTGAGTTGGTGGCTGCTGTTGGAGGCCACCAGCACTTATTTTCGGGGACCAGCAGTTAGTTTTTTCCGCATCAGATATTTAACAATGTCAAGAGAGGGGTAAAGCACTCAAACCAGAAAGGCGGAGGAAGAGAAAGACTGAAAAACTGTCACCAAGAGAGAAATCAGGATCCTGACAGAATGAGATAAAGAGGGGAGGGAGTGTCTGGTGGTGGATTAAAGAGGCATGAGGTGAATTGAAGACTACATAGCTTTGGTGTTTGGCGAGCACAAATTAGCACTGTGTGTGAGTACTCATAAATATTTTGTATGGCCAACTCAAATTGGGAAACACCCTTTCATTACTCTTTCAAAAGTTAGCAGTGCTTGTGCTTCTATCCGCGTGTAGGTGGAAGGTTGTCTCCGCCAGGAAAAATGTTTCCAGAGGGAGGGAGCAGAACAAAAAAAGTTGTGTGTGCTAATAATGTCACACTTCCTTCTGCTTGGGATTGTCTGATTTGTAACTAATACTCCATAACAGGTATGGAAGAGGTGTACAGATTAAAATCTGTGATTTGCATAGCTTTCCCTGCATATCCCTTAGGCTTTTTATGAATTCTATGATAGTTGCTAATAATTACAAAGAATAGGATGAAATAAGTGAGATCACTTTTTTCTCTGTGAATTTGTTCTACATGTTTAGTGACAAAAGAACGTTTTAATTTTTAAAGCCTTTGTGCACCACGCAATGAATTCATATTATAATACCTCTCTATTCCTCACTTTTAACAAGTATATAATTTGACTTCAGTATCATTCAAGATATTAGAGGTTACTTATTTCCAAAAGAGACACATAAGTGTGAGGTAATATTCCGATCTGGACTGCAATTATGGAATTCACTGCCTAATCAATCATCATTGCAAATTTAGAAAGCAGAAAAAAGATCAAAACTGGGTTCAGCCCCACTGACCTGAATTGTTCCAACCTCACTATGTGTTTGGTTATTATTGTCCTGATGTCACACTTCTGGAATATGATGTGCTCTACGAATCACAAATCACCAAACACAAGCACAAGCACACTGATGGAGAAGTCGGTGGCCAACAAAGTCTGTATTGCTCCAGCTCCGTGTCAATCATTGGCATTGCCACCAATAACAGAAAGGAGAGAGACACTGCAGAATTTGGCAGCCAATCAGGCCTTTATATGGTTCTTTTTTATGGTGAGCAGTAATGTCATTAGATTTTACTTTTTCATCAAGTCTACCCAAGTCCGCTACCAAAGTGTTTAACCTTGGAGGAGCACATGTACCTATAGGCAGATGATGTCTGTTGGACCTGCCCCTTTTTACAGGGCCATCCCAAACTTTTTTCATCCTTCCTCCTATTTTTTCTGAGATGTTTTTATTTGCTTTAGGACTCTGGGCACTTTACCCCTGCTAACCAGTGCTGAAGTGCATATGCCCTCTGTCTAAAGTGTATTCATGATTGGTTATCCATGACTGGCATTTGTGATTTACTAGTAAGTACCTACTATAGTGCTTCATGTGTGACCAGGGCCAGTATATCAAATGCTACTTGTGGGCCTGCAGCACTGACTGTGCCACCCACATGAGTAGTCCTGTAAACATGTCTCAGACCTGCCATTGCAGTGTCTGTGTGGGCAGTTCTAACCTGCAATGTCGACCTGGCAAGCAATCTACTTGTCATGCCCAAAACCTTCCCTTTTAGTACATGTGGGGCACCCTTTCTTTAGGCCCAAGGTAGCCCCTTAGGCAGGATGCAGTATTTAAAAGGTAGAACATGTGCTGGTGTGTTCTACAGGTCCTGATGGTGAAATACTACTAAATTTGTTTTTCACTATTGCAAAGCCTATCTCTCCTGTGGGTTAACATGGGGATTGCCTTGAAATAACTTTTAAGTGTAATTTCCCATTGGGAGCAGATGGAGATGTGGAGTTTGTGGTCTCTGAAAGCATGATTTAAAAATACGTCTTTTGGTGAAGTTGATTTTTAAATTGTAAGTTTGAAAATGCCAGTTTTCGAAAATGGGCATTTTCTTGATTAACCTTTCTGTGCCTCTGCCTGGCTGCTGAATACACATCTGGGTCAGACTGACAGTTGTGCTGTTTTTTAATTCTTTCTAGACAGTCACACAAAGGGAGCTGAGGTGTGTCCTGCATATCCTGATGGGTCTTCCCAGGCTAGAGTGGAGGGAGGAGCTGACACTTGCACCTGAATAGGGCTGTCTCCAACCCCTTGGAGTGTGTCTGGGGCCAGGACAGGGAGAGGCAGGGTCTTGTTCACTACAAAGACTTTCCTTTGAGGTTTGCCTACTTCAAAGGCAGAAATGAGTATAAGTATTGGACTGCTGACCTCACAACTTCAGAACACTTCTGGATCAAGAGGATACTCTACCAAGAAGAAGAGCTGAAGAGCTGTGAGGAGGAGTACTGCCACTTTGCTTTGTGTGCTTTGATGGGTTGGCCTGCAATTGTTGCGTCTGCTTTAGAGAGGACAGAGACTGGACTTTGCTGTGCATCCTGCTTGTGAAGTTTGTCCAAGGGCTTGGACTGAGCTTGCCTCCTGTTAAGAAGTCTCAGGGACATCAAATATTTCACTTGCCAGCCTCTGGGTTGTCTTGCTAAGGACTCTGACTTGCCAAATGGTGCCCATTTCAGTTTCTGGGCCCTTGAGAGTGATAGCTGGCATAAAAATAAGAAGAACCAGGCACACTGACTCCGGATGACTTCAGAACCTGCTGCCCGACTCCACGTGGCTGCCTGCGCCTGAAGCTGCGGTCCCTGCTGAAGTGCAATGAACGTGAGCGACACCACAGGCCTGACACTGCCCCAGAGCCGCTGAAGCCCCATGACATTGTGAGTCCCGAGTGCCATGTCACCAATGTCCTTGTCACCCGATCCCACCTTGGCACCTGTTACCACGTGGTGTGACCGCGACCCTGAGAGGTCGCCCCATCGCATCTTGACCCACCAGATTCATCAACCCCGCTGGAGTGTAAGGAACCAACGCTTCGCCTCTGATGCTGCCTCCATAAGGAGCCAACACCTCACCTACCCTGCTTAGCAGTAAGGAACAAACACCTCAGCTCCTGCTCAGCAGTATGGAACTGACGCCACACCGGCTCCAGTGGTCTCTCACTTCCCCAACTCTGTGCCCCATCTTTGACTCTGCCTCGTTTCTAAAGTACTGTACCTGGGGTTCGTGCAACTCATTGACTAGCACCGCACTCCCCTGCGAGTGGCATCAGACTGGTAGGAATGACTCTGTCACAACACTGTGATAGCACCAGTTGGAGCTAATGTGTTTCTAAGCACTTTTATTGGGATTTCATCTTTTAAAATTCATATCTTTGCTTGTGTATGTTGAATTTTTGTTATTCTGGTTTTGCTTTACTTAGGTAAATATTGGCTATTTTTCTTAACTGGTGTGGTGTCCATTTGTAGTGTTTTCACTGTGTTACTGTATGTGTATGTACAAATACCTAACACACAGCATCTGAGATAAGCCTGACTGTTAGTGCCAAGCTACCAAGGGGGTAAGCAGGGGTTATCTTAGGAGTGTGACTCCCTTACCCTGACTATGGTGAGGGTCCCTACTTGGACAGGGTGTAAACTGACTGCCAACTAGAGACTCCATTTCAAAACAAAGTCCTACTGCACCAGGAGTTAACCACAGACCACGTGTTGCAACTGCTGAATTTGGTTGGGTATTATTATGGTTTCCATATTAACTGAGAGACTTCAGTTCTGCATCAACTCTCTGGGTTGCTATCACTGACAGTCCTGAGGTGATAACTTCCCAATGACCCCATGGGATTGAAATATTTATGTATCTATATTACCAGAGGCACAAAGGAATGTTTCTGGAGGAACCTGTATATAGTCCTAGACAATTTTTTTAATGACATCATACATTAGTGACGCTTGCCTCTGTCTCTCTCCTAGGCGGGGCTGAATGGGTTTCAAATTATCACTCTCCCCAAATATTCCCCTTATGTACTCCAGAACACTCCCCACCTAATACCTGCAGAGTTCGTTAGGTGGGTGGAAATGGAAATGCAGACTCTTTTTTGGGACAGGAAACCAGCTCAAATTGCCCTGGGGAAACTGACCAAGGGAGTGTATGGGGAGATCACTGTGCCTGACATACAGGCATACTATAGGGCATGGCAAATAGCTATAATGAACAAATTGACCTTTGCCCCTTTAGATGACTGTGAGAAATTGAGTTGTTGGTTGACTGGGGAACGAGCCCTGGTCAAGCAACAGCTGCAACTTCTTGGAAGATGAACCACTGAAAGTCACTAAAGTAACTTGTGCTTAACCCTGGGTAGCTTGGCACAAAAAGGAATCAGGCTTAACTTAGAGGCAAGGTGTAAAGTATTTATGCAGCACACAAACAGTAAGAAAGTGAAAAAAGTGAAAACACAACACAAGGAAAATCCCAAATCAATTTAGATAAATAGAGTAACTTTAATAAATTATCTGATACAAAAACAGCAAACATCTCATCAGTAGAACCAGAGTTATGATTTTTTCTTAAGTTTAAAGTTCAAAATAGAGCTGAAAAGATAGAAGCATATGCCACAGACATTTGGTCACTTTTAACACAAAAGCCAAAGGTCCAGGAGTGTATGGAGATCTCTTGGGGATTCAGGAGTCACTCAGGCTGGGTCCAGGTACAGGTTCAAGATGGTGGGAGTCTGTTATGTCCCTGTGGCTCTGAACAGGAAGCCAGCAAACTGGCCATTGGGGTCACTTCTGGTAGCCCCGGGTGCAGGTATAGAAGCAGGGCTAAACAGCAGGGCTGGCCTCTCAGGGTTCAAGTCAAACTCGAGGCAACAAAGTAATCCTTCCAGGTATAGCAGCAGTCTGGCAGAGCACACAGCTAGTTACAGCAGCAGGCAGTCGTCTAGGAATCCATCCACAGGTTTAGAAGAGAACTGAAAGGTGGGTCTGAGATTCCTATTTTAATGCAGTGGTGCCCTGCTCTTAGAAGGTGGGAGATGTTTCTGGGAAGGTTCCTTGAAATTCTGGGGGTTTCCTGCCTTCCCTGCCCTGGCTCCAAATTGGCTGCATTGACAATACAGGGTCATTAGAACTATTGTGAGGAGACAGGGCACAGCATATTCAGGTGCAAGTGGGGATGTGCCCAACTCCTTGCCCCCATCAAGCCAGTTAATGACCCATTGAAGCACACCTGATCCCACTATTTTGTGACTGTCTGGAGGGAATAAACAAAGTCTGTCAGCTACACCCAGTCATGTGACCCAAGACAGGCTGTAGGCACAAAGTGCCAAGGTTAGGAAAATGCCAACTTTCTAAAAGTAGCATTGTTCAAAAGTGTAATGAGAATTCTGACTTTATCATTAAAGAGGGTTTATCATTACAATTCCATAGGTACCAAACATGATACATCTACCTCCTCTCAGTTAGGAATTACAGTTTATGAAATGTAATAAGGAATCCCCAATGTTATCCTGTGGTAGGTGTAGGCCTCACAGTAGTGAACAATGAATTTGGGAGTGCTTCACTACCATGACATGTAAAACGTAAAAGTACATGCCCTACCTTTTAATTTCACAGCACCCTGAGCTATGTGCTACCCAGAGCCTTTCTTAGGGGTGACTTGTATGCAATAAAAGGGGAGTTCAAGACTTGGCAAGGAGGTTTAAATTCCAAGTCGACACAGCAGTGTTGCATTGCATTCAGGCTGCAATGACAGGCCTGAGACATGTTTAGGAGCTACTTAAGTAGGTGAGACTATAAGTGCTACAGGCCCACTTGTAACATTTAATTACAGGCCCTGGCTGTATGCTATACCACTCTACAAGTGACTTACAAGTAAATCAAATGTGCCAATTGGGGATATGCCAATCAAAGCATGCTTTAGAGACACAACACTCACACTTTACCACTGGTTATCATTAGTAAAGTGCACAGAGTCCTAAGACCAACAAAAACAAATTCAGCTAAAAGCATGGAGGGTAAAGGCAAAATGTTTGAGAGTGACTGTGCAGCGAGGGCAATTTCCAACATCCAACAATCAGCCTTCCCTGAGAGTTGACAGACACACAATGGGCTGCAGGGACTATCTGGGTGTGATATATAAGAGGGGACATGCTCTTCGCTTATGCAGCATACTCTGGTGGTAGTTTGGTCCTGGGATCTGTCCTGAGAGGTGGTGGCTCTTCAGGGATTTGGAGGATGGGATCCGTGGAATTGCCCAATGGTGAAGGCATTTTGGTCTGCGATGGAACATTATCTTACTGAAATAACTGGTATAGAGGACCCCTTTCAGTTAAAACTGGTATACTCAAAATTTGGAGAGATGCGGCCTTACAACATTATGCAAAAATACTTTGAAATGTGGGCCTGACAGTTGCCAGAAGAAACGTGGTCCAACAATGGGACGCTCCAGTACCACCAGACCTAGATCATTAAGAAATGTACATGGACTGCTGCCCACTACACAAGACACAAATTTATAATAGTTGCCACTGTCCAAAAAAGTGTTACCGAATATGGGAGCCCTGGGACTCTCAGTGGCCTCCGCCTTGAGCAGGTTAGACCCACCGATGAAGATGTTCTCAGCAGTGCTTAATTTGTCGAAAAAATGAAGTGCTAGAGCCTAAAGTATTTCTCTAGGGTTTACTGCAGCTGGCACCACCCAAAGCTCCTCCACTGATAGGACTTACTGGCTCCTTTTGAATTACCATATCTATGAACCCAAAGTATTTCAATTGGAGGCTTTGCCTGCTTCACCCAAACTAAATCTCAGATTGAATCTTTGTGGGAAAGTACTGTGTTCCTCTGCTAAGAATATTTTTTGGGGATCAGACCCTAAATGACCATCATTGATCATTATAATAATAATAGCAACAATAATAATAATACTAATAATAACAATACTAATAATAAGCATGCAAAGCGTAATAATCACAATCATATTCATAATCATTGTGGTATTCCACTGCTATTGAAAGTTAATTTTCAGTTTTAATTTCAATAGTCAGTGAAGTGTAGATTTAATCTTACCAATTCCTGTGTGGGTCAATAAGATGGTACATTTCCATCACATGTACTGCAATGCACCTTCTGTGCTTCCTTTGCTCTGGAGAAAAATGAACCAACAAAACATTTCCCATGTGTTCCAATATGCAGTTATGTGTTACGAAACACTGGCACATATTGGCTCACTAAGTACTCTGCGCAAAGGCAGCAGGAATGCATGCCTCTTCTTCATTAAATTGTGTCTGCAGAGATAAAAGGCATCTTGGGGAAAAGAGATTTTATACTCAGGCTTTATAAATGCAGCCCTGCTATTACTCCCAGGTTATTAGCTTTCTTGTTAAAATCATTTCGGCCACCTCCTAGTGAATGCAGAGTAAAAACTGCTCGCTCAATTCTGGCACCTCTCATTTTAGTGATTCTGTTACTTGCATCCAGGGACGGCTCTTCACAATGGCGAAGGAGCATTGCCCCCCTGGCTAAGCCAGGAGATGAAAGATAAAACGATGTTTAATTATTGTTTTATCTTTCATCCGCTGGCTCAGCCAGCAGCGCGTTCGTGGTAGGGCGAGGCTTGGCCATGGGAGGTAGAAGGGGGAGGAGTGAGTGCACTAAGTGTGCATGTATGTTTGGCCGGCTGTCTCAGGCTGGCCAAATACACATGCGCACTTAGGTTTCTCCAGTCTGGCTGTGCACACAGCTGGGCTGGAGAAACTGCACAGACCCCAGGGTTGTGTCTCAGCGCAGCCTAAGCCGCTCAGACGAATCCTGTTGCTGCTTTCGTGATAGGTTTAGACTGAAAGCAGTGTCAGGATTGCTGGGGAGCCTGTGCTGGTGTCCCAGCAAATGCTTTTTTAATGATTATATTGTTTTTATTTGCCCCCCCATTCCCGTTCCTCCCTCACCCATTCCCTTGAGATTTGCCCAGCCTCCACTATTTGCACCTTTGAATTTCTAGAGTGCTTACAAACCAGACTTTGGGACACTCCATTACAGCACTCTGTGTACAATAACAAACCAAAAACATACAATACACCATTGACAAACAGGGAGAAAGACTGTGCATCTGGATAAAACTAAAGAAACTGGTGTATACAACTGTCCTGTCAGTGGCAATTCTATCGGACTTTATAAAGAAACTCAGGCCCATATTTATACTTTTTTAGCACTGCATTTGCACGCTTTTTGACGCATAAGAGACGCAAACTTAGAAAATACAATTGTATTTTGTAAGTTTCCGCCATTTTTGCATAAAAAAATGACGCAAATGCAGCGCAAAAAAAGTATAAATATGGGCCTCGGTCTTCAGCCTGGTTCTTCAATATTATTGTCGAAAAACTCCTTCATGACATACAATATATAAAGTATGCAGAGGGTACTTTGTCCAATATATAATAAATGTTATATTTGTTACTGTGATAGTACGGTGAGATGTAACACAGCAATTATCCTTTCTGGGCTGGGGAGGAATGAACTAGTTCCTGTAAATGGCTAAATATGACCATCTGTTGTGCTGCTGAACATCAAAAAGATCTTTTGGGGAGATGAGACATGTTATATCTTACACTAGATGTAAAGGAGGCCCACCTGCTGTCAAAGCACCAAAATCCAGAGGACATCCTTAAATGGTCAGGTAGAGAAGGACCATGGTGGACTACAAAGCCTCAGGCTGGTGCTTGATATGAATCAGAGTAGAAACTGGCAACCACAGCCCCCGATTAGCACTGAGTTAAAACTTTATGAGCTAAAGAGCAGAAAAACTCTTATCCTTAATGTAAACTCATTAAATAAAGTTCTCAATTGTACTACGTGCTAATGATAACACTGTAGAAAAGTCAACCTTTTTTTAGTAGTCAACCAAGATTTTTCATTTTTTTCTGCATACTATTTAAGCTAGTGTTAAGACTTAAGTATCAGTGCACTGTGACACTGACATTCATATTTAAATAATATATATGGAATGTTTATATATTTTAACTCTGATTTATATTTTTAACTGTTTTAAAAAAGTTTAATTTATTTTGACATTATTTCCTATGGGATTTTATTTTAAGTCCCTACCTTCATTATTTTCTATGGGAGGGTGTTGCAGTAGCAGTGGTTAGCCATGTGTGGTACGAGACTTACTGCAAAACTCTTGCGCTACACATGGCTAACCACAGTTTGTCAATTCCGAAAAGTATTGAACATACACAAATGTGTAAACTTACACAAAAGTGCAGTTTGTGAATCAGGCTGAATGTGTTCTGGGAGTTAGACATGTCCCTGAGCCACAGTTTGGGAATATTGTGACATTTCCATTCTGAATAGAGATCCAGTACCAGGCTGGTTTGCAATTGTAGGACATTAGATTATTAGTTGATCAGGATGTGAGAGTAATAGGTCCACAACTTCCTTCTACTGGGAACCAAGCAGCACTTTGTAGTGCTTCCCTCTCTCAGGGTAGAGAAACAGAGCAGTCCAAGACTTCCTCAGGAGAGGTGCTGTGAGCTAGTAATCACTATTCGCTAATACGCAACAAGAACACTCAATCAATGATTGTCCAGTCAGTACTTTTTCTTTAGAAAAGGAAAAGTACATTTATTGCACATACACTACTAAATATTGGGCATTAATTTACAAAAATGTATATAAGGCAGCTAGAAAATACCTTATGTAACATCATTACAAAACCACATTTGACCCCCTAAGGGGTAATGACTTCCAAAATCATAGTACCCTCCCCCACCTATTCTAGTTACTTATCACAATATAGGGGGGTAGCCCTTTAAATGAAAAAGGCCTATTGGCATTGTCCATGGTCATCACAACATATAAGGCAGAACAATTGGCTTTGTCAAAGATTATCTTCATTAACAATCAACAAACAACATGTACAAAAATGATATCATTTCAGTGTAATCAATAATACACATGTGTAGATGTAATAATCATTAATAACATTTATAAATGCAATAATTACTGTCAATAAACCATTGCAACATTGGTCTGCAATCACTGTCAGCATTAGTGGTTAATAAAGTATTAAAAATAAACATAATGGCCCTCATTCCAACCCTGGCGGTCTATAAACGCCAGGGTGGAGGGCAACGGAAGCACCGCCAACAGGCTGGCGACCGCCGCGGTCAGAAAAGGGGAACCGGCGGTTTACCGCCGGTTTTCCCCTGGCCCAGGGAATCCTCCATGGCGGCGCTGCTTGCAGCGCCGCCATGGGTATTCCGACCCCCTTCCCGCCAGCCTGTTTCTGGCGGTTTACACCTCCAGAACCAGGATGGCGGGAACGGGTGTCGTGGGGCCCCTGGGGGCCCCTGCACTGCCCATGCCACTGGCAGGGGCCCCCTAACAGGGCCCCATGAAGATTTTCACTGTCTGCTTTGCAGACAGTGAAAATCGCGACGGGTGCTACTGCACCCGTCGCACCCCTGCAACACAGCCGGCTCCATTCGGAGCCGGCTTCTATGTTGCAGGGGCTTTCCCGCTGGGCCGGCGGGCGGCCTTTTGCCGGTCGCCCGCCGGCCCGGCGGGAAAGCCAGAATGGCATCCGCGGTCTCCTGACCGCGGAGCGGCCATTTGGCGGTGACCGCATGGCGGGCGGCGACCGCCGCGGTCAGAATGACCGCCAATGTGTCTGTGACCTTTGATACACTTTCTGGCCACATGAAATGCAGCCATAAAACCAGCCCAGTCCCAGATGAAAATCCTTACCCAGTCCCAGATGAAAATCCTTACCCTGCAAACATAGGGTCACTCTAAATTTCACTGAAGGGGATCTGCTGCACCTCCTGCAGCCCTCCACAACATTATGGGCAGTGCCTCTGCCCTCCTGCGGCCGCCACAAGCACCAAACCAACATAGCTAAATAAGCACTGCCAGGCATTATGAGGCACTCCTACCCGGGAGCATGAATATTTTATTAGTGGCTCAGCTGCTTTTGTATACCACCCTTGGCCTTGCACCATGCAGCTTCCTTTTTGTATTCCTTTTATAAGGGGGGTACCCTGCCCCAATGGGACACTCCCGTCCTCCTAATTTGTTGGGGCTGCAGTAGGAACCGATTCCCATGCAGCACGCTGGCTCCCCAGGCAGCCAGCACTGTCCCTGCCGGCACAGAAGCTGGCAGCCTTCTTCTCCCTGTCTGTATTGAGCAGGGGGCTGTGGCGGGTGGTGGCTGCTCTGCTCCCCCAAACACAAGGAGCGGAAGCCACGCCACCACCATGGAGGGGTGGCACTCTCCCTTCTCCATCCCACACATTGCTCCTCCTGGTACATATTTATTTACCCTGAATGCTGACCCCCAGCTCACCACAGGGGTAATTTAAGGAAAGTCAGTGGACCGCCACGCACTTCCCATGGAGAGTCAAATGTCAAATTCTTTAACATGCTATATTTCGGACATCAATGGGTCAATTTCAAGGTTCCTGGGCACATTTTATCAGGATAGCAAGTTCTGGGTACCAGGAGCAGTTTTAGCAGACACAGTGCCGGCTTTCCTTCTGCTCTTTGTCTCTCACACTCTTTTCATTCTTTTGGGTGCAATAGTCCAGATCTTTCCCTAAGTTTGTCCTCAGGAGATTTAAGGGGGCCAGACTCCCTGGCCCTTGGAAAGACCCACTGGTCCTGTGGTCAACTGGGAACAGAGGTGGTCATTCCAAGTTTGGCGGGCGGCGGTTGCCGCCCGCCAAACTTACGCCGCCACTTGGCCGCTCCGCGGTCAAAAGACCGCGGGGGCCATTCAGACTTTCGCGCTGGGCCGGCGGGCGCCCGCCAAGGGAGCGCCCGCCGGCCCAGCGGGAAAGTCCCTGCAACACAGAAGCCGGCTCCGAATGGAGCCGGCGGTGTTGCAGGGGTGCGACGGGTGCAGTTGCACCCGTCGTGATTTTCACTGTCTGCTATACAGACAGTGAAAATCATGCTGGGCCCTGTGAGGGGGCCCCTGCACTGCCCATGCCAGTGGCATGGGCAGTGCAGGGGCCCCCAGGGGCCCCACGACACCCGTTCCCCGCCATCCTGTTCCTGGCGGTAAAAACCGCCAGAAACAGGCTGGCGGGAAGGGGGTCGGAATCCCCATGGAGGTTCAGCCCAGCCAGGGGAAATCCGGCGGGAAACCGCCGGATCCCCTTTTCTGACCGCGGCTTTACCGCCGCGGTCAGAATGGGCAGGAAAGCACCGCCAGCCTGTTGGCGGTGCTTTCCGTCGTTCACGGCCCTGGCGGGTTTTACCGCCAGGGTCGGAATAACCCCCAGAGTTTTTAGTACTTTAGGGCATCAGGAGATTTCTTCTTCTGGCTGTCATGACTGCTTCCCCCTGTCGCAGTCCCAGTGTCCAGAGTCCAACAGCAAAAAGCACTTCCTCTCCCACGTGCAAGAGTGCTTTTTATTGGGAGTAGAAGATTCTATCAGCAAGGGACCCCTGGCCAATCGTAGGATGCTATCACCTCTCCACCTCAGCCCAACCCTCCTGTACAGCATGCCGGGACAGACCAAGATGGTGCCATCCAGATGTCACAGGTTACATCTCTTCTAGTAGCCTCAGCCTCCCCCTCACTGACATCACTGTGTTGGCTCCAGTTGTCAGAGAGTCCTCCTTGGTTCAGTGGCCCTCGGCTGTCCCTAGTCCTGGTACAGTGTGACAGCTATTTGACAGATGCAGGTTTTCTTCCCCACCCCTTACTTCTCAGGAGCTGACGGAAGCACTGTTAATTACTTATTTTGTGTATGGAGGCCTTTGTTCACTCTGCGGGGGAGCATAGTAATTGATTTGCCTGAGGAGGGTGCCAAAAGGCCTGGCCTCTGATCCTGAGCTGGGCCAGAGAAGTAGAAAATTATGGATGACCTTTAAAGTAGGTGTACATGAATGATCTTAGGATATGGAACTGGATGCATACTTTCCACCTTAGTTGTGTATCTCATGGGACCTTGTAGGCCGAAGAGAAGCAAAACTGCACTCTAAGGATTTTCCCCTATATTTATACCAAAGTTTCACTGCAGACAAAACAGTAAACCACAGTGACGTCACCTAGGAGTGCCCATCAATATTGTAATGCCTACCCCAAGTCAATATCCAATCATGCAGAGTCCCCCCTTCCAGGATACCTCGGTGCAGTTTTTGGGCTGTGCACAATGGTAGTCTCGCACACAGCTTGCACACATGTGAATATGCATGTTCCCATGACACTAGCCAAGTGCTCCTTACCCTAGCTGCATTGCAGGAGATAAACATGCACAGTTCATTTACCATTTGATTACCATGGGTCAGAAGCATCTAGTAAGACTCACCCACAGTAAAAAGTCTAAAACCAGATGATCAAAAAAGCAAACAAAATTTGGGCGTACTAAATAGACAGAACCATTTGTAACAGCAATCTATCCCAAGCCTCAAAAAAGTCCTCTGTCATGGGTCCACATCCCATTCTGCTCTCAGTTGTCAGATCTCCTTATGCCCCTCTCCAGTGCTTAGCCTGGACATGGAGCTGCTGAACTGTTTGCACTAGCACTTTTGGGTCACAAAATGTCTACAAAATGTAAATGAACAGCTGAAGCTGATTTCCTCACCGTTCATTTTTTCACCATGAGTACTGAGATGTTTGAGTACTTTAGTGTTACAGAATGGTACAAAGATGGGTAATGAAGAAGAAAGCAAAATTAAAAATAAATAAATGCCAGATTCGTAACCCGACACCACAACTGCTTCTCAAACAGGAGATCATCCTGGGCAGCAGTGCCTTTGAAGTGAAAATGTATTGTCATTTTAAAGCTCAAAACCTTAATCCAGGGAAACTGCATGTTTTTCTATCATGAACAGTGCCACTGAGCTTTCCAGGACATTACAATAACAGAAGGGGATTACATAACATAGGAAAAAATTAGAAGCACATATGGAGTTATGTCTTAAGTCAACCGAGGATAATTATATTTCCCGAAATTAAGCACAATACTTCACCTTTTGTCATGATTTCATTTTCTGAACAGCACCTGAGAGGATAAAAATGGGACATGAACCAAAAATCCAACGAGTAAATACTGCAACAGAAAAATCGTCTGTTTGCAGATTGATCTAGTAGTCATGGGCGTTCACATTAATTTAATAGGCATCTCTTTCTGTGTTTACCAACCCTGCAAAACCTTTTGTCATCTAAATATATGCACCAAGAGTTACCTTGATTGTGTAGCTGCACAGATTGTAAGCTGTCTTTTCAGTTATGTAAATGTTTGCTTGTAAAGGGTAAATAGGGCAGGTTAGGATAGGCCACAGTAAAGTGCATCACCAGAGTCATGGTATAGCATGCTATTTCATGGCATGTCTTTTATGGGACAGCAGGGTACAGCACAGCATAGAGCGTTTAAAGAAGGAGACAAAGGTAATAGAAGAAAAAGGAAGAGAAACAAAATAGCTAAATGACTCTATAAAAGAAGACCTTAGGCCCTGTCACTTAAAGTGAGCACTGCAAGTACCAATTTAATCCAGTTCTTTGCCTCATTTTGGGGTGATTACCATGCTAAATAGATGAAGAGCTGAAATAGAGGTTTTTTTACCACCTTACGCAGTGGTCCAGGGCTGCTCGTCACACAACTTTAAAGGTGCATGTAGTTTTTGTGTGGAATTATGCCAGTGTTGGTTGACATCTAGAACAAACACACACACACTACAAAACAGCATAAAACATAACAGGGCACAACACAACAAAAGAGTCAAAACAGGATATAGTCCAAAAACCCAAGTACAACACACCATAATATTGCAGTAAAGTAGCACAGAACCATAACGGTACAAATAATAGCACAACACATCACATCCACAACAAAATGCCACACAACAAATATGCAAAATGTTTCTTGTCACACATTACCACCTCAAGAAAACCGTGTTCTTAATATGGTGAGTGAAGGTGTTGTTGTGTAGCCATTATAGCTGTAATTGTATACAAATTATTTTAGCACACTATGCCTGCTGCTGTGCACTTTAACCTACATATATGTTAGTCAGATTTTAACATTAGCCACATTTGTGGTATTGTTTTATTTTCTCTATCTAGCTATTCCTCGCCTAGGTCAGCACTGCATTCTTAAACAAAGACATTTCTTTCACTCTGTGCTTTTCTCAAGGCTGCAGTAAGATAGGTTGCCGGCGAAAGTTGTACGCTTTGTCTCCAATGTTCACAGAAACATACACACTCTTATGTGGGGATCCTTTCTTGGAACATCAGCTGTTTTATCATAAAAACACTACTTTGACCCATGTACGTTAGAGGTAGATTCCAGCCAGATGACCACGACTGTATGCTGATTGCTTTGCTGCAGCTGCTTGTGTAGACTACCTGCTTCCCGGCACCATATGGGAATGGTGTCTATCTAGATTACAGGCCTCCTGCTCAGGTATGAGTGATGATGTCTTCCCAGAGCAAACCTGAAAGGCAGAATTAGAGCTTAACATGCTGTTCTCTAACATAGCTTAGGTAGGGACCATCTCTATGAACCATAGTGACAGTATGGTAGGGTTATTCTTGTGTTTTACTTTCATTGTCACAATTTTAATCTTATCATACCTCACCATCCTAGTTATTGTAATACATGCTTTACTATCTAAGATGCAGTTACTTCAATAAAATCTTATTGAACTATACTCTGCCTCTGATAGTCTTTGCATATGTGAGACTAATGTAACTGAGAGAAACGGATGAGATCTGAGTGACCACGATTCCCCTGAGTAGTTGTATATGTCATGCGCCCGGTTGCCTTTATCATCCCTGCTCTTGGGTGGAGATGAGGCACTGCTAGTTAGCCAGAACAGCCCCGGATAAGACCGACAGGCGTCACATGGTGCGGGATTAGACTCAGGCCCCTGCAGTACAGGTGATTCTGCAGCCCGATTTCGACTACGTGCAAAAGACACCTCAGACGTCCGTGGTATTGAGGATTTCTCCTCCTCAGCTAAGTAGGGAGTACCTAATTGACGCTGTAGGTTGTTCAAGCTTGAACCCTAAAAGGATAATCCCCATTTGGTGTCCTTACCTCTGAACAAAATTTACCATTTACAATGGCGAACCCGCAACGGGTAGCAATTGCAGTTAATATGTAACCACCCCTTACTGCACATTTATTAGCACATGGCCCAAGGGGTTCCAGTTACATTTTTTGTTGAAGCTCATGCAGCATACAGAACAGAAATATTCTATTCTTGGGTCACATTTCCAACAGTTGATGGGCAAACATACCTTCACAATATAGAGCATATGCATATTTAGAAATACCTCTATGTCATCAAGACCATAATAATTGGCTTGATGGCGCCCTACCACACACAATCCTACATGTTAGGTTATGTCGTCTAAGTAATGATGGCCCTACCTGGCCTTTATTGGCCACATATACACCGCACTCTGATGCAGCAACCTTGCTGGTAGCTGAGATTCGCCGCTTATATACTGAGCTTACAGCGATATACAGACTATTAGTACAGTTTGTAATGCAAACATTAAATACAAACCCAGCATGTGCTGCCCCGGTGCAACCACATGCAGCAACACCAGGTATTAACCCTGCAACTGTACATTCGATCATGGGTAAGGTACCCAACAAACAGGAAGAGATTCAGTTTTGGTTAGCTCAAAAAATAAATGCACTGGAAGCAGTATTTCTCCATATGGGACCTCAGGATAAGCATAGAATATTAACTATGTGCTTGCCATTTGGGATGGCTCCCACAGTAGATTACTGCAATATTTGTGGCACGGTATTTGCCACGCTCTATACTACCGCACACTGTACACCGACACTTGCCAATCTTCCGGAAGTGTTAACACAAATTCAAGATGAATATGGGGCTGCCCAGACCCTGGACTTGGGGATGCAACTTATGCGCAATTTTGCCACTGTATCTTCCATTATATTAAGCAACTTTAAAGGGGAAGCAATAGCTCTAGCAGTGCGTAGGATCAAGAATGCGAGCTGCCAAAGATTATCGTGGAGACCTATTCTATTATTGGTCGAGATAGTCTGGGGGCTAGACCCATAAAACCTCGGTTTCAGGGTAAATCTAATAAAGATTCTACCAAGCAAGCACCTGAGGGTTCTAAAAAACTCTGGGATAGAAAAACAACAAACACCTAAAAAGAAAGGGGAGAATTTCCCCATACAGAAACCCCACAGAATAGATATAATCTCAGAAATAGAGATAACATTAAAACGCCTGACAGATATCAAAATACTGATACACGCCAATCTCGTTCCTTTCAGGACTCACTGGAAAAATGCAGTGAGGGAGGTGGGCGGTCAGAGCGAAGAACTGAGTACGTGAATCCGAGACAGGAATCACAACGCGCAACAGAAGTTTCTGTTAAAAAAGAAGAGAAACTTCCCCAACAAAAACCCCAATTTAAAAAGAAAAAAGTAGCAGCAGTTGCAATTCGTCATGACACTCAGGAAGAGGGCTCTATTGAAGAACAAGAAGTGGGCCCTAGCTCTGCTAGACAGCTCAGCAGAGTTCACAATAGTTCGCCAGAATCTTCAAGAGCATCTGGAAGTGAAAGCAACCTATGACTTCCTACAAGTTGAAACTGCGGACATGCGTGTCTCCATGCCTGACAGGGTGTACAAAGTAACAATACAGTTAGAAGGAGACATTGAACGCACAATTGACGCAATATTTTGGGACCGCGTTGTCAACATTTGTAATATTTTACTGGCTGAAAAGGACTGGCCACCTGAATTTGTCCGTACTTGCCCATACGGGGAAGAGGTTATCAAACCTTCTTTCTCACCTCTTGTTCCCGATGAGCTTGCAGAATACTACGCCATTGATTGGGCATTGGCGCAGGTGCCCGCGTTATACCGCAACCACGTAGGATGGGATAAAGATTCCCCCTATCATGTAATTCCAATAAAAAATCAATCCCAATGCCTGATAAAACATGATGCCAATGCATCTGTGAGGGAAATCCCCACACAACTAGAGTACCAGGGCATAATCAAACCCTGTGTCTCACCAATAAATAATCCTTTATTCCTCGTAGCTAAACCGGACCATTCATATTGAATAGTCTTAGACTAGAGACACTTAAACAGTCATACACACACTTATGCTATACAAAATTCACATAGCACAGCATTCATGAACAAAATACAAAGCAATATTGGATATTTCCAATGGCTTCTTCTGCCAAAATATAGCGCCTGAGAGTGGAGAAAAAGTTGGAAAAAATTCTGTTGTTTACCACAGGGGTACAAGAACAGTCCAGGACTGTTTGTGTCTCGTGTAGCTTCAATATTGCACGACATTGACCCTGAAGCATTGTTCTATGTAGATGATATCTACCTTATGGACGATGGACTACTTCAACATCTAAGACGGGTAGCCCGCATTGTGGTAGGATTTGCCGAATTCGGCTATAAATTCAATAAAAAAAAAAAAATAGCCTTACTTAGTGTTCTGTTACTGGGATACAAATTATCAAGTGAAGGAAAGAGCCTATCGCCACAATTCTTAGAACAATGCGCACAGTTACAACCTCCAAATACCATCAAAAAACTCCAATGACTATTGGGTTTTCTAAATTTTGGCACAATTTACATCCCAGATTATGCATCACGCACTAAACCCTTTTATGACTTGATACGTTCTGACTTTTCCAGTAAATTTTAGACAGTCGAACACACACACATTCTCAGAGCATTGCAACAAGACATGCTTGCAGCACAACACCTACACACAAGGGACAATAAAAAACATATGGTCATCAGAGTAATTGCTGGTGCCATCGGTTTCACCTATGTAACATTTAATGATGGTGAGACAGTCCTGATTGCATACAAATCACATTTGTACTCTGCAGCAGAATAACGCTTTGCTCCCACTGAGAAAATTCTCACTTGTGTTCAGATGGCTGTCATTAAAGAGAGACCACTAGCCCAGCGGAAACACATTATTGTCGTATCTCCAATCCCAGCCCTCGAGGCTTTTACCAAAGCCAGCGTTCCAAACGGTAAAGCATTACAACCACGCTGGATCCAATGGGCAACGTCTCTGACAGCCACTGATGTTGACTATATTTTTGACCCAAAGTTACATACTCAAGAATTTTTGAAATATGAACTAGAATACCCAGTTCCGGCAAATACATTGCCTATTGATCAATATCAAAGAGTCATGTACACCGATGGCTCAGCACAACCTGCTATAGGCACAAAGCATCAATACTCCGCTGCTTGCACAGTTGTAGGTGGCTACATGGAGGGTAGGAAATTATATCCACAACATACCTTTACGCAAAACCTAGGGGATTGCACTGTACAACTAGCAGAGCTAAAGGCTCTGGTCATGGCACTGGAACATACGGATCCTGAACAGCTAACGCTGATTGTCTGTGATGCGTACTATTGTGTCCAGTCCTTCAATTAATATCTGCATTACTGGCCCCAGAAGGGGTTCAGAGATTCCAAAGGTAATATTATCAAACAAAGACTTATGTGGGGGAAAGTAGCAGATTTGAAGGAAACGCTACCAAATGTCCATGTTGTACATACACGTGGACACCAGCGCGTTTGGAATACACATTGCTGGCAGTACACTGGCTGATGAAGCAGCCAACTCAGCAGTAGCTTCGGCTTCTGATACAGCAGTAACTCGTTCTATGACGAAACCAGACAATGAAATACTGGCAGCCGTGAGAGCTTCGGCAGATGGCACACCTTTACCTAAAGGATATCCCACTAAATATTCCTACCGGATGGGAGGCATGCTTGACGCAGAAGTAGAAATACCAGGAGTGGGAATTTGAGGGATTCCCAATAAGGACCTAAGAGCAGAGTTGATCAAACAGCACATGAGGGAGTTGCTTCTGCCAATGCTGGTATGGCGGCTACAATATCATTGTTGCAAGCTTGTTATTGGTGGCCGGGTCTATACAAACAGACCAAGCAGTATGTCCTTTGTTGTGATATCTGCCAACTAATTATGGGGTCCACCGTCAAATGTCCACCACAGACACCTCTCTTCATTTCAAACAAACCATTACAGTGTGTGTACTTGGACCATTGCGGTCCCTTGACACCTGATAGTGCATACAAATACATCTTAGTTGCTGTTGACTCCTGCTCCAGATTTCTATGGGTGTGGCCACAATGCTCGGCTGACGCTTGGACTGTTATTAAAGATTTGCAAGTCTTTATCGGCACATATGCAGTTGCCACTTTCTACTCGGACCAGTGCCCTACTTTTCCCTCAAGGGCATTCAGGGATGCTATGGCTTCATTAGGGGTCCAACCTAATTACTCGTCTCCATTTCATCACAAGGGAAATAGTGTCGTGGAGAGACGAAACCGAGATTTATAGCAATCCTTAACAGCCAGAGTACTAGGTACAGGTTGTAGTTGGCTTAATCACCTGTATGGAGTGCAGAGAACACTTAATAATCTGCCTAGAAGGTCCCTGGAGGCTTGTACTTCATACGAGTGCCCGTTTGGAACTCAAATGTAGATTCCAGATCTTGATGGTCCTGGCGTTGAGGCGGCAGAAACACCTTTTGACATAAATGAATGTGTCACTGACTTGCAGGAATTACAACAGTTCTGTGACGACAACTCTTCTGCCAGTGCTGCATCCTTAGCAAATTAAGGATGTACCAATAACATCTACATGCTGGATTCCAAAGGTTGGGGATCTAGTATGTGAAAAAATTGCTGATAAAAAGGAGTTTGGTCCTTCCTATCATGCACCGGTTCCAGTCCTGGGAATACACGGTACCAGAACTATTATTCTACCTGCGCTGCCTGGTTCTAAAAAAAATCGCTTTGTCTCTATCGACAATGTCAAGTTACACCACGTGGCTGATCCTGCACAGCAGACCAAAAGGAACAACCAGTAGTACCCGAATCTCTCTACAAGATCAAGAGGTCAAGATGTCCCTCTACAAGTTTTGAGCAGCAACACTGACACCTCTCCGAGCTTGGGGAGGGTGGAAAATGATCTGTCATTAGTTCTACTAGCATCTTTTACAACAAGCAACACAGAAAATGTTGACCGATTACTTTAAATTTCTACACAAATGGATGGTATTGTCTATTACGAACCACCGCAGGGGACTTCTGTCAGTTCTCTTCAAAATACTACTCCAGTTTTTGCACAAACTGCTTCTGGATACTTTGCCGACATCACTGACACTTTCTCAGACTCATCTGCCTCTTCTGCATCGAACTGTCAAAAACACGTAAGCTGATAATTTGCCTCGAAACAAATTACTTTATTCTCCCATGGAACTATATGTGGCTTTCATTGACTATATTAGCTTTCATCCTTTGGATTGGCTTGTTATTATTTTCTTTCTATTGATACATGGTCATTACCTTTCTGAACGATCTCCAGTTGAGCTGGTGGATGAGGTCTTGAAACCCCATTTTTCTTCTCACAAAGTCCGCAGAGACTTGTTTTTCGTGAACATTTCTGCTATACCAATTCCTGATGGGACTGTTTGGGATAAACTCACATTTGATATATGGACCGCTGGAGGTCATTCAAATTCCATATGTGTTTAAACTTTCTATGTATGATGTAATAATACCCTGAGTTGTTTCTGATGACTGGAATGTGAAAACAATTGATTCTATGATGTCTGAGTTGTGGTATTTTACTGTATTTGGAAGTGAGGACGTTTATCAATACAAAGAAAATTATGGAGACATGTTCTGTTATAATTATTATGGACACCATTTAATTCACAGAGCAAGTACCCCAAAGATTATTTTTAATTATACACAATGGGAACATTGTTCAACTCCACCAGAGGGAGTTCTAAAACATATTCTGAGAAATTTACATATTTTTCTGGGCACAATGTTAAAAATGCTGAGTCATTTTATTTCAAATTGCCATTGATGGAAAATGTACATATATTATTGACTGATACAAAATTAATTTATTCGGATTCCTTTGTTTCCCGGTTGGCTACAGAAGGCTATGAATATTGGTTAAATACGATTGATTTAAAAAGTGTGTGGGGAACAAAAATTTGGCCAATAAGGGGAGAGGAAGCTTTATTTAGAGCATGCCGTATACCTGTTCAAATGATATTTTTAAATGAAACTATACAACAGACAAGTTGTTTAGGCTTAGCAAAGATTGAGGATTTGAATGCACCCAGTATTCCTGCCCCTGTAACATTTTACAAATGGCAAAAGTTTAGCAATGCAACAGGAGATCAGCTTGATGAATGGGTCCAAAATGGCACATTTAATACTTCACTTTCACGCGGGTATAGTGACAAAATACAGTTTAGGAAAACTATGCCAGCAATGGTTGGGGAGTTCCTCACTAGATGCTGTTAAAGAACATCTCAGTCTCCTGTCTAATAATACTGACTTACAGGATTTCCTGTTAGGCCCCAGAAAACAACGCACAAAGCGCTTCTTATATGCAGTCTATAATGAAATTTCAACGCTTTCTCAACATGAAGCTGCTGCCCAGTTAAGACAAATAGATCAGGAAAATTTACAGAAAGCATTAGCTGTTGTAGATAATGGGATTAATACCCTGTCCGACCGGATATATACACCTTAAACAGCATTGTTTCCTCTGCAATGGACATAGTACAGAGCAAAATGTCCTCTTTGCACCATGGACAGAGTCAACTAAGATCCATTATGCAGTTAGGTTGGACACTACAAACACTGAAATCTGGTCGCATTACCTGGCAACACGTCAGCGCGAGGGACATATTTTCTACATCTAATTTAACGCGACAACAACTAATGGCTAAAGAGAAAGCAACTTATGCCATGTTAAGTATTGAGAAATTAGAAAAGTTGCCTTTTACTGTGGCTGAAATTCCATCTGCTGAGTGTTTAATACATGGGGCCATCAACCTGCCTATTTCAACACTTCAATTCACATCCTGCTTAAAACACATTCCAGTGGGCAGATATGAAAGGCTAGGAGATAGTTACATTCACGAGGTGTGGAAGCTGCCCTTCTTGTACAAATCTCTCAGTGGCATGAAAGAGGTCTTTCTTAGCGGTAGTGAATGCGAGACTTCTGTCAGCCATTCAATCGTTTGTAAATAGCTGTCCTTGCACGGGGCATGCAACGCTTCGGCAGCAAACTTGGCTTGTTATCTGAAGGGAGTCCCAGTTCCCTTGATTAGAACTGCGGTCCAGGTGCTCTCAAATGGCACCTATGTGCTCCTTAATAGTGAGAGCTGTTGTGGGATGCGAGCTGGAATAGTTTATGTCATTTCAGTCTACCAAATTGTTACATGCTGTGGGAATGTACTTTTCCCTCCAACATGACAGAGGGAGGTAGCTGAGATTTGGCCCCACATCGCTGCTTCAAATGTGAATTTTGACATGCTGAGCAGACTCAAGACTTTTTTGTTTCAAAAATATGTGACACTTACATCTGCATGCCAGACCTATGCGCTTCAGGTTGCAAGTTCGTCCACAGAGATACAGTCCCTTTTAAGTACTAACTTTCCGAGACACTTGGGTGAACTTGTGGGTCGGATATTTAATGCGTCCAGTACTTCTGGACTCGCACATTTCTTTAAGGCTGTTGGTTCTGGTTTCGTTCACACCTTTTCCTTTATATTTGTCCTAATACCTTCAACCATACAATCAATATTTTCCATAACTTTAGCTATGATAGGTGGGTTTTTGCTGTTGCTACTTTTTCTGCGCAATGGCTGTCCGTTTACAACAAGAAGGGCTGAAAGCACTTCCACCAGCGCAACTGTGTTGTGAACGCATGATGCAGTACTTTGGATCACCACTCCTGGAGCGATTGGAGTGTGAATGGTCTCTGTCATTCAGACAGGTTTTGCATTGTGTGCACCCCGTGTTTCGGTGCCTTTGGTGCCCTTTTGAATGTGCACTGAAAGTTTGTCTTTCTACGCAGCGCTTGCTTTCATTGGACGCTGATCTGTTGATGTTCTCTCTGAGGGCTTATTACCAGACATGAGCGTTGAAGGTGCGTTTGCTATGGGAAGCTGTTCATGCCTTGCCCTTTGTGGATCATGCAGCTCTAAACTCACTGTTGGGCACACTAAGGATTGCTGCTGCCTTGGCTGGAACTCAGGCTTTGGAACACGAATGCTCCTTGCTTTTCATTGGCGATGAACTTCCTACTCTACCACCTGCCGAAGTGGAAGATTTCCTATCTTCGGTTGTCCCGGATTCAACTGTCGACTTTAAAAATGTATCTGACTTTTGAAATTCAGCTTTCTCTACGCCACAGTTAATATTTTATATTGTCCTTTTCATACATGCTCAAGTGTCTTTTAACTAGTCATCATTGATGTTCCTGTATATATGCTTTAAGATGAATTTTAGTGGCTTTTATATATTAAATTAGGCTTTGAACCAACTGTGAACCGGCAAGGGAAGGGTGTTCTGTGGCCATTTTAGCTATAAGTTTATACACGTTATTTTAGCAAACTAGGCTTGCCGCTGTGCACTTTAACCTAGATATATTTTATTCAGCTTTGTTTTATTATTTTAACATTAGCCACATTTGCGGTCTTGTTGTATTTTCTCTATTTAGCTGTTCTTCACCTAGATCAGAACTGCGTTCTTAAACAAGACATTTCTTTCACTCTGCTTTTCTCCAGGCTGCAGTCAGATAGGTTGCCGGCAAAAGTGGTACACTTTGGGGGTCATTCTGACCTTGGCGGACGGCGGAGGCCGTCCACCAAGGTACCGCCGTCAGAACACCGCACCGCGGTCGAAAGACCGCGGCGGTGATTCTGACATTTGCCCTGGGCTGGCGGGCGGCCGCCAAAAGACCGCCCGCCAGCCCAGGGCAAATCAACCTTCCCACTAGGATGCCGGCTCAGAATTGAGCCGGCGGAGTGGGAAGGTGCGACGGGTGCAGTTGCACCCGTTGCGTATTTCAGTGTCTGCTGGGCAGACACTGAAATACTTTTTGGGGCCCTCTTACGGGGGCCCCTGCCGTGCCCATGCCATTGGCATGGGCACGGCAGGGGCCCCCAGGGGCCCCGCGGCACCCCCTACCGCCATCCTGTTCATGGCGGGAGAGCTGCCATGAACAGGATGGCGGTAGGGGGTGTCAGAATCCCCATGGCGGCGGAGCGCGCTCCGCCGCCATGGAGGATTCAGACGGGCAGCGGAAAGTCGGCGGTACACCGCCGACTTTCCGTTTCTGGCCGCGGCTGAACCGCCGCGGTCAGAATGCCCAGCGGTGCACCGCCAGCCTGTTGGCGGTGCTACCGCCGACCTCCGCCATGGCGGTAATTACCGCCATGGTCAGAATGACCCCCTTTGTCTCCAATGTTCGCAGAAACATACACACTCTTATGTGGGTATCCTTTCTTGGAACATCAGCTGTTTTATTACAAAAACACTACTTTGACCCATGTACGTTAGAGGGAGATTCCAGCCGGATGGCCACAACTGTATGCTGATTGCTGATTGCTTCGCTGCAGCTGCTTGTGTAGACTAACTGTTTCCTGGCCCATATGGGAACGGTGTCTATCTAGACTACAGGCCTCCTGCTCAGGAATGAGGGATGATGTCTTCCCAGGGGGAACCTGAAAGGCAGAATTAAAGCTTAACATGCTGTGCTCTAACATAGCTTAGGTAGGAACCATCTCTATAAACCATAGTGACAATATGGTAGGGTTATTCTTGTGTTTTACTTTCCTTGTCCCAATTTTAATCTTATTGTGCTTCATGGTCCTAGTTATTGCAATACATGCTTTACTGTCTAAGATGCAGTTACTTCAATAAAACCTTATTGAACTATACTCTGACTATGCTCGTCTTTGCATATGTGAGACTGATGTAACTGAGAGAAATGGATGAGATCTGAGTGACCACGATTCCCCTGAGGAGTCATATATGTCATGCGCCCAGTTGCCCTAATCATCTCTGCTCTTGGGTGGAGATGAGGCACTGCTAATTAGCTGGATCAAACCGGGATTAGGCCGACAGGCATCACATGGTGCGGGATTAGAGTCAGTCCCCTGCAGTACAGGTGATTCTGCCGCCCAAATCTATTAGTCTCATTAGGATAATGAGAACCTATGTGGCAGTGTGTTTGTATGAGGGTCTTATAAAATAGGCATTGACAAAGCTAATAGATTTAGCTTTTTGTATAGGATAAATCTACTAATGCACACACCATTCATCTTCAGCAATAACTGCAACCCATGGAGTGAGGTCTGATGGCCCCCAAACCTGGGACCCGCACCCATACCCGCTGACCATACCAGAAGCCTTGGAATCATCATAGATAACAAGATCACAAAAAAATCACTGATAAATGGCATCTTCTCCGCCTTCTTCCTCACTCCACAAACGCTGCACAAGATTTTCAAGTGGCTACCTCTGCACACCAGATGCACCATGACATAGGCCTTCATCACCAGCCAACTGGACTATGGCAACACTCCCTATGTAGGAATCGCCACACACCTCCTGCACAGATTTCAAACCATACAAAATACCTCAGCCAGACTCAACCTCGACCTCCCCTGATGAACCAACATCACACCCACCCAACGGAAACTCCACTAGCTCCCTGTACAGAAGAGATGCCAATTCAAGATGCTGACCCACCCTCACAGGGCTCTACACAACTAAGGACTAAGTTGCGCCTCCCTCTCACTTGCCCTCACATTCGTAGAAGCAGGGGACACTCCTTCTCTTACTTTACATCAAAACCATGTAACATGCAGGTCCAGACGTTCACCTTAGCACGCAGCTCCAGACCCTCACCTCCCCGCGCAGCTCCAGACCTTCACCTCACTGCGAAGGGCACTCAAGACCTGGCTGCTCAAATGAGCCCCTCTGGAGCTATCAGCGCCTGTGCACCCTACCAGGTGATTAGCGGCACTTTATAAATTCAGATTGATTGATTCAGGGACACACAGATACAACCACAGATCATAGACATACATAAACTGACAGCCACCCATGAATAGAGAAATCACAGATACGAGGCTCCTTGCAGACAGAAAACATGTAAAAACCATTCACATGGACAACTCACACACAGGGCACTCCAAGCACTCCATATCCACCACGTCACTACATCATGTGAAACATCTCCATGAAGTTCTGGATTTTTGATGGAAATGAATTTTCATGATGAGCTGTTTAAGCCTTTACTTAAAACAGCAAAAGCAGATAACCAGATTGTAAACTGCGTCTTGCTATAAATTTAGATACTGAAAAATCTCTCATCTACTGACCCACAAGACAGCTATGCCTATGGTCAAATATACAATTGCACTAATAGAAGGAACATAAAAAACAAGCATTTCATCTTTGTTTTCTTTTGCTGCTTTTAAAGGGATTAATATATTCTCCGAGAAAGTAGAGGAGATTTTTCAATTCTGTAACTCTGTTAGATTATCACAGATTTTTCTTAACCTGAATTTGTTTGCATTCTACAGCAGACAATGAATACACCTTTGAAATCAGTACAGTATATTATAGCCTTAAAACCAGCTGCCTAGGGCTATACCGGTTGTTAAAGGCCCTGAACCCGCTACGGCTCAGGCTTATAAGGAGGGAGAGGGCCTTTAATAACCGGTATAGCCCAAAGCGGAAAGGCTATAAGGCTATTAGAACATTCCGCCCACTAAGAGTAGAATGAGAGAACCTTGAAGCAATCCATTGCAAGAATATAAAGGAAGTATATCCCTTTGCATTATGTGACCTATCCATAAAAATAATGACATATGGTAACACAATCATAAAATGACGGATAGTTATAGAGAGGGAACAGAAATGTAATTTTTAGAGCTTGTTAGTAATGCACCTCTTAAATTAAAAGAAATACGTTTGCTGTAGGCGAACTATGCCTTTACGCACCTACCGGCCCTGTGCAGTTTACCAACCTTTTTGCTCCACTGTGTGTCCTTGACTTTTGTACAATGTAATTTATCCAGTGTTCACTATCCAAGTCAAACCTGACACTAGGAAGTGACACAGTGGAGAAGGTAGAAAGTCATCCAGACGCTTGTGTTTTCCACTGTGTAGTACTTCCAAGTGGCACAGCTTTGCCTTACCTTAGTTGTCCATTTTTCATGTTTGGAATATTAAAATGCCATTCACAGCATCCATGTGTGCTGAATATTTGTGTATACATAATAGCAAATGGGCATCGGAATGTGCGCTGTTGCATTGGTGGTTTTGCGACTGATGTATAATAACCACTGTGGTTCATAGGTGGAGTTTAGCTGGGGTTTTCACTGGATGCACAATTAGAAAGAAGACTAGTCTCCATAATCGTCATAAGAAAAGCATTCAAGGATGTAAGTGCTTATGTTTTAGTATTCGTGAAGTGCCTAAACAATATTAGAACACCGAAATGTTGAGAGCTCCTAACCATCACTAACTGACAGAACCCATAGAAAGCCTAACTTTCCTCCTATATTTCTCTTAGCACCTGCAAAAGTTAATGGAAAACGGTTTGCATATTTGGCCAATGAAGTCTGATGTCACTTTCAAGTTCGCCAACCACAATGCAGATTCACTCGAAGATGCTTGACGATAAAACAAAAAAGAAGCAATATACAGAAATGACAAACAACACATCTTGTTGATTTCTCTGCTTTCCAAGATGCAGTTTTCCCTATCTGCCTATGCATTATGAATTTAGTGGCATGTATCTGTCTCTGATAGAGTTGGACTTATAAAACCATCAAGTATTAAAGCTAAGCTAGGCTTCCATGATATCCCCAATCAAAATATATGATGCCAATTTTCATGTAATGAATTTCAGTGGAGAATATTTACATGTTTGTTGACCATTCTGAAAATTGGTTCAGTAAGCCCATCCCCAGTTTTTGGGAATATAAAGAAAAAACATAAATGTGTGCACCTATGGCATCATCAAAGAAATGCTGCACCACCGTCGAAAGTGTGAATTTTCTGATCCTCAACTATAACACTGTTCCACCACAGAGTTCTGCATCCCCTTGAGAACTACATTGTTACAAAGTGATGGTAATTGGAAGCCTGAGGTTCTTCATGGTTCACAAATTATTGCACAATTTTAACATGATCCAATCATTATTCATCTCGCATACATGCCCAGATTTATAATTGATGTTACAACTCAAGAAATGATCTATCTCATTGCACTTTGACTTACTTATTCAAAGGCATCTATTCTTAGAAGATGTAACTAGGTAACAAGACGCGGCTTCATTATGGGATGTTCTAATTGTGTCACATTCTATTTGGCGATGACCTCAGGTAAACACAATATACTCAGCTCCATTCAATGCAGTGGAGCGTCAGATAATGCACTGGATCTGTAAGAATAGCCCACATTGAATAAGTCTTACATATCACAACAGACAATCTTAAGCAAGATAGTATCAAACCACTGGCAAACCTAAGTGAAAACGAAAAGGATGAAAAGCATCCTCTAGAAAGGGCAGTGTCTTTCTAATGTTGGCTGAACGATCTGCTCTAGGTCTTTTGGATTTCCAATGTACACACGATAGTGTCCAAGCACAATTCTCAGTTTAGTTTGCATGTATGCTTTCTGAGTGGATAATGCAACTCAATATTCTTACCACCTCAGTTATGGTTTGCTGGGGCACCAAATTTAGAGTTGTCCACTGTTCAGGCATCTATTGCATACAGTAAGGGAGCCAGCTCTGAGGAAAGAGGAGGAACGGAGGTGGAAGTTGCACAATGCTATGGTGACCAGCAACAAACAAGAATTTTTGTCACCTAAGTGATTCCTAGAGATCAACGTCCAAAGAGGGGATCCCGCTCCAGGAATCAGATAACTAATGCCCTCCATGCACTGCAAATGCCTCCTAGCGGGCAGGGACTTTAAAGATGTATTCCATCAAGGATCACCACGGTTTCAAGGGCAGTCCCAGACAGAAGGTCTGCTGGTGGGACTAACAGGAGACACTTTTAATTGACCTGCCAGGCTGACATCATTCCCGTTGGTACCAGGGACATCCTAAGGGTTTTGGGGGCAGCCGAGAGTGTTTTGGGGACCACTGCTCGAAACAGCTCTTTGATGTTCTTTTTGGCCAGGTCACTAACAGGGCAAAGACACAGAAGTCCAAATTCTAAATGTGTTTACATATCATATTCAGGGACAGTGAAGTGTGTTTTCTATATTTTAATACAGCAGCAGCTCACTAATACTATTGCAAGTAGCCTTTGTGACCTCCTCACAAAAACCTTTTTTTTTAATGGTGCAAGATGCTGAAAAACAAACAGTTCTCTGCAAAATGCCTGTAAAAGACTCACATACACCACCCACATTAAAAATAATTTAAAGGAAAACAGTATTTAAACAATCTGTTTAAGACTAATTCAAGGTCATCAGGACAAGACTCTGCAGCTCAGCGCTGGCTCTATCAGGGAGCCCCTGAAAGACTCGGGCCACAGGCTGGGGCCCTGAGCTCGGGCCCAGTTTGCCCATGCCTTAAAACGTCTCTGATTGGTACAAGGGCTATTTATAGCATATCTATGTTGGCAGCATCTGTGGTGGCTTCCCAACAGGAACAACAACCTTCCCCAGTACTCTAAATGTTCTGGACTGGAAAAAATTAGCAGGTGCTCAACTACTGCCACTAGCTTAGTCTAATGCCCTTTATAATTTGGCATCCTCACTGATTCATACAGACAGTAAATTTAAACCAAGGACAATAATTTACACTAAGCTATATTTTATGTTTTCTCTCGCCCAATAGTAGTGTTATTTGAACTGTCTGTAGCGGATATTTTGTTGATTCAAGAGTGTTCATTTTGTTAACATTAAGACTGAAACACTGTACAAGTAAACGGAGCCCGCATGACAGTTAAATTGCACCACAAAGCCTTCTGCTCTAATTAGGCTGGAAGGGAGCAACATAGTTGGGGGCAGATTTAGGAGCCCCTAGCACCACCGGAGTGTCACTAAGCACTGCTCCATGTTTACAAGGAGGTGTAATGCCACTTTTTGTGGCATTACACCTCCTTGTAAATATTGGGCCCTCCAATGCAGTTTTCTGCATCAGAGGGGCGTGCAATGGGTGTTGCAGTGGGCATTCCACCTCAACACCCATTGCTTTTGACGCTGCCCCAGATTTACGCAAAATCGTAAATCTGAGCCAACAACAAACACTAACGCCACCCCAGGGGTGATGTTAGCATGGCAATACGAGGAGGAATGCTTTTATTTTTCCTCAGTGTTTGCTTTTTCTATGTGTGCTGCATTCTGCAGCACACATAGAAGAAGCAAAATGCCATGGATGATTGCTTATGTGCAGGAAGATGTCCCTTCCTGCACATAAATAATAATTCCAAAATGACGCTTCAGTACCTCTATGTGTGCTGCACTTTGCAGCACACATAGAAGTGCCAAATCACCATTATAGATTGTTTATGTGCAGGAAGGTGCACCTTCCTGCACATAAACAATCTATCCCCTCGACACAGACAGCCTTGCACTATGGTGCAAGGATGCCTACGTTGGCGCAGGCAGCTTAATTCAGCACCGGCATAGGGGTAAACGCAGGGGTACGTCGTATTCCTGTAAATACGGCCCAACCCTGCGTTTCAAAAGTGGCGTGGCGTTGCTATTTTTGGTACAGCACTGTGCTGCGCCACTTTGATATGATTCAGGACCTTAGTTCCTAGATTCTAAGTAGCCCCTTTTCCCAGCCTTGTAGAATAAGATGGCATTCAGCAACCTGGCTGAATGAATATTTTCTGTGACCTGTACTCAAAAAAGAGTGTGGCTTATTTTCTATGGGTTTTAGAAATATTTTCTAGAAAAAAGTAGTTAAAAAAAAGGTGCAGTTGATTTCTTTCTGTGTGACGTAGGTACTATGAAGTCAGAGTACATGGTTTACAGTAAACGGGCTAAATGATATGCTGAATAGAAAGAAAAAATGATGGAAAGAAATCCACTGTCATAGCACTGGTTTTCATAAGGGTTGACCAAACTAGGTCCAAAGGGCGGATCTATGCCAGACTTTCTGGAAGGGTGTGTGAGATTAGATTAAATTAACTTTGTGAAATGATGGATAATTTAGGAAAAATGCTGTGAAATGAAAATAAATGATGTGAAAATCAAACCTGGCATTCTGGGGGTCATTCCGACCCCGGCGGGCGGCGGGTGCCGCCCGCCGGGCGGATACCGCCAAAAGACCGTACCTGACTTTCCCGCTGGGCAGGCGGGCAACCGCCAAAAGGCCGCCTGCCCGCCCAGCGGGAAAGCCCCAGCAACGATGAAGCCGGCTCCGAATGGAGCCGGCGGAGTTGCTGGTGTGCGACGGGTGCAGTGGCACCCGTCGCGATTTTCAGTGTCTGCTTTGCAAACACTGAAAATCTTAATGAGGCCCTGTTAGGGGGCCCCTGCAGTGCCCATGCCAGTGGCATGGGCACTGCAGGGGCCCCCAGGGGCCCCACGACACCCGTTCCCGCCAGCCTCTTCCTGACGGTGTAAACCGCCAGGAACAGGCTGGCGGGAAGGGGGTCGGAATCCCCATGGCGCCGCTGCTTGCAGCGCCGCCGTGGAGGATTCCCTGGGGCAGGGGAAAACCGGCGGGAAACCGCCCGTTTCCCTTTTCTGACCGCTGTTTTCCCGCCACGGTCAGAATTGCCCCTGAAGCACCGCCAGCCTCTTGGCGGTGCTTCCTCCGTCCCCGGCCCTGGCGGTCCATGACCGCCAGGGTCGGAATGACCCCCTCTGTGCTTTTTAGAGTGAAATTGGTCCCAAACATTGATGTGAGGACATTCTATCTTAAAAGAATGCAAAATACAGAACTGCCACAAATAAAAGCCACTCGCATTCACATTGTGCCGGTGCTCCTGCAATGGGATTCTTTTTACTTGCACTACCCCTATTATGCAATGTGGTGTAATGGCATAGTTTCGCATAAAAGCGTATTACAAAATGCTGAAAATGACGAGAATGATACTGGAGTAATCGAAATTTGGCCAGACCTAATTTTTAGGAAACCCATATAAAATGATTTATTTTTATTAGGTTTTATGGGATTTGTTTTTTTTTAAACATTTCCGTATCCATATTCATTTTTTGGCCACCTTATTTGTATGTATCCATATTTATTTTGTATTTTGAGAATAAAAGGAATTGTAAAATGGTATGTTTCCACATAGATGTCACTGACAAGCATGCACTCCTACTTTGATGCCTGTCACATTTTAGCAAAGTAAGCAGCCAAAGTTAACAAACCACTATACCCACAGATAAAGATGAGCAGTATATACAAATATATGCTAGCATATGCCTGTATATAAGGAAATCTCAATCTGTTTTTTGGCTCCTCACGCTTGTATCTGCTCAGCTCTGGGTATGGAATTCATGAAGGACAGCATGGAGAGTTACTCACACGAATCACATTTTTCTGTATTTTTCCTCTTTTACAAATAAATGCAGACAGAAAACGCATTGTTTCTGTTTGTATTAAACTGTAAAAATCAGTAAAAACAGAAAACTGGGAGCCTTAATTTGTACACAATGAGCCGAAATGGAGCTGAATTGGATAGCCAGTGGTTATCCTAAAAATGTGGCCTGGATCTGCTTCTGTGGCCATCACCTCTTTAAAAGATCAGGCAGATGTTGTCGCAGATATAGAATAGAGACTTTGTGGACACCTAGCCAATGTACCAACTCTACCATCTTTACAGAATTATGCAAAGTTGGCCCATTACAATTATACATGCACCTACATGTAATTTAAACAATGTCACAAATTTTCATAAAAGGCATCGCATGTATTGCAAAGCATTCTGCTCGTTTCCTCACTTGAATTTCACGGCTTCTCTTGGCAAGTATCGGGCGCTTTCAACTAGCACACCATATGGCCCTTTTTGGTGTGCTTCTGATAGATGCATCCCCTGCTCAGTATGAAAATGTTTGTCTTTTGAAAATGTAATCACCATTTGGAGTAATTTAAGAAGACACAATTTAGGGTAACGCGACAGGTTTAAGGCCAATGTGTAAGGTTTTCTAGTCATTACATCTGTGTTTGAATTTTATTTGAAGATTCTTAATAAGTATAGTGCTAAATACAATTAAGACGTAACGTCTGAAGGCGACATAAAAAAGGCACTGGTTTAAAGTCAAGATGTCGATATAATGTTAACATGATCTGAGGTTCTTGAGTGCAAAAGGTTTTTTCATGAACTTAAAAAGTGAATTTTGGTCAAAAAGTGCAGCTCATTAAATAAACAAGTTGACTATTTTAAATAATTTATTTATTTACAAAATAAAAATAGTTTATTTCATAACACGTTTTTGATACGAAGACATATTCTCTGCACATTAATATGCCTGTATGTGAATCCTAAAGAATAATATAGAGTTTTGTTCGTTTTTACCTTTGGGAAATTTAAGTGAGTATTTTCCTGATCTCTTGTATCATAACTACTTATAGGTGTAAAAAGCATCTGCAATATGTCACAGGATGAGATTGTTTTTAGCAGCTACCTGGATAAATGACACTCACTTCCGAAGCTAACCAAATACCTGATGGGTGGAATGCTTGAATTAATCTCGGCCACTAGTAATTACTTGGGACTGCATCCCACTCCATCTTTTTTTTTGCTCACCGTGCCACCTCAGATTAGACCCAGCTGGATACAAATTAGGCTGGATACTGCTCCAATAACAAAAGTCCAGTCCGAATTGCCAAGCCAGGCCCTGTCTGAACCGGAACACAAACAACCCAAGACTGGTTTTGCTGTAGTTGGGGCTCTTCAGTCGGGTGCAGCTTAGTTCCAGTGATACAGTGAGCACGGGAACCACATTTGGGCATATCCTTTGATCCTAGGGCATTGCACAGAAGTACATAATAAAGTGATGGGTGATATGATTGAATTAATCTCAGCCACTAATAATTATTAAGGCTGCATTCCAGTTCATCATTCTTTTGCCCACCATGCTACCTCAGATTAGATCCATGCATATGCAAATCAGTCTTCATCCTGCTCCAATAAGAAGAGTCCAGTCTGAAATGCCTAAATGAGGTCTTCTCTGAACCTGAGCACAAGTAACCTAATGCTTTTGACCTAGCTGGGGTTCTTTATTTTGTTGCAGCATGGTTCCAGTGGCACAGCGAGCATGGGACCCGCATCTGGCATACCTTTCACACTGAGGGGCAGATTTATGGAAAGTGGCACTGCACCGAGTTCAGCGCCACTTTCCCTGCGCCCCTTAGCACCCCCCTACCACCACCATATGTGCACCATATTTAAAATAAGGTGCACCACGGCGCAGGGTAGGGGGCAATAGCGTCATCTTTCATGATGCTATTGATGTACTCTGCAGGAGGAGTGCCAAAATATTGGCGCTACTCCTGCAGAGTACATAGGGCCGCATTCTAAAGAATGGAAGGCCCCTTTTAACCCCTGCTCTAGAGCAGGCGTTAAAAGTGGCGTAAAAAATTGCATAAGGAAATCTGATAGATTTCCTTACGCCATTTTTTCGGCTTCCCTAACGGGGGAACGCCCCCTTTGTATACATTATGCCTGGTGCAGGCATAATGTAGCGCAAAGGGTTACAGGGTGGTGCAATGCATTGCGCAACCCTGTAAATACGGTGCAGAGCTTTTGGTCTCATTGGGCCACATTAACGTCAGAATAAATTACTATAAATATGCCCCTGAGTGTGAAATCGGTTTTGGGCTCCTTAGATTAGCATACACCACAATGCAAGTTACACCCAATAACCCCAGAGGGCAGCCGACTCTCTGGAACACACAGGAGCTTGGCCTGCTGGGAATCACTGCTCAGTTCAAGTGCCTTGCTGTGGAGCACACCCTCTCTGCACGATGTACACAGTATCCGCACTGTGTGGTGACTGCTGATCTTTCCTTGACTTCAAGATACCCAGCACACACAGGCCTGACGCACCTCCTCCAGGCACACAGATCGTGTAGGGCGGTGAGTGGCTCCTCCAGCCCCACTTCCCGAGAGCCAGCAACCCTGGCAGCAGTGAGTGAACCAATCCTGTTGTTTAACAACCATGAAACTCCTCTCATCTCCCCCATTTACCTAACAGAATGTAATTGAGTTTAAATAAATGGTTAGTATAAATAAGTATACACTAATCGAATCACGTAAGTGTATATGAAGTTTCTACCCTTGAGCTTCCTCTACCTTTTATCCATACCTATTATCTATGCATTTATGCTAATGAAATATGTGTTCACCTCATACTTGCTGTATGGCCAGACTTCTTCTTTAGCTGTATATTTTGAAAAATGGTGTTCCAATCTCACTCCACATTTTAGAATAGAGGTGCTAATGTATTGTAATATTTTCGTAGCTACTCAATGTGCGTTTAGTTTGATGAGCACTATATTCTCTACATCTTATACAAATGCAAGCCTCCTAAGCAAACGCATTTCTTCCTGTCCAGACACTTTTTTTGTGCTACTGTGTGCAATACACATGTGGTTAGATAGTCAGTCAGGATGAGCGATTCATGAGGGGACTTTGAGACTGCAATTCAGTGGCAAATAACGACATGGCAATTCCGAAGGTTCACACGCTTGCTGCATAGTCACTATACACAGAGAAAAAGGCCAAAATCTCAGACTGCCCGAGACAATATTATAAATATTACTTGTACTTTTGTGGCTCCTAAACATGTGATGGGTTTGTGTGGGGTTTCATAGACAAAGAAATTATAAGAATGAATATGTTTCTGCCCATCCCTGGTGAGATTTAAATCCCAACCTCGAGTCTCCGGCATACCCCACTTACTATTAAAGCCTTCCTATGTTTCTAGCATGTTTCTTCGTCGCATACCACTACAACATTTATATGTCTACATTGTAGGGATTCTGAAGTTGTAGGATTGCCAATCTATAAACATCTTTTTGTGGGTTTTTTTCACATGAAAAACCTTTCCTTGGGAAGGTTCACATTCCCAAATGCCCAAATGAAATATCGGGGTGCAGTGTGCACTTTTACATGCTTACTGCCGTTCTTAGTTTATCACATCATGTCTCAGTTTTAAGTGCTGTAGTGTGTGAGAAGGTGCACCACGCACTACAGTATTCAAGAGGCGCTAGAGAAAGGAAACACTTTCATGGAAATCACTTAAGAGAATGTAATAAAGTTTTAATCACATTGTAACCTCCTATTCCTAAACCGTAAAGTGAGAAAATTAGATGATTTTAAGATAATCACAGTTTTTAGGGTCGAGTCTGCGAGTGCATGCGCATGCGCATGCGCCTTGTATGCAAGACTCTGCTGTGTTCAGTAAAGGGCTTGAAGCCCGCCTATCGCTCACCATTTGCTGGTTTGCGTGGCACTCTTCTTTACAGCTTCGTAATTCGTCAAGGCCCGCCTGGCATCACTTTCCTTTCTCTGTGTGGAGCAGGGATCAAGCACTAATTGATGCAACTTAATTAGTGCCTGTCTGCGGCTCCCGACGTGATCGGGGTACTATTTGTTGTTTTTAACTTCGACTGCCTCTCAAACAGAAGGCTTGTTTGCGACAGGCAAAAACGTGCCCAGCAGGCGCAAAATTGCAAAGTCTTATTTTTTAAAGCTAACTTTATTTTATTTTGCCATGTCATCGTTTCTCAGTTCCTTCTCATGTTTTCTTTTCTTTTTGCTTGTAGGCGCTGTTGTCAAAAGATAACAATTAATTTGTTTGAAATGTGCGATACCTATTGCATTACAAATGCTTGTTCTTTTTCCTATTCATCGAAAAAGATTCCATGAAAATTCCATCCTTGCCCTTCACCTCCTATAAACAACGTGAATTTTGGTGTTGTTTGTCCAGCACACTATGGCCCATATTTATACTTTTTTAGCGCCACATTTGCGTAATTTTGTGCTGCAAAAGCGGTGCAAACTTACAAAATACCATTGTATTTTGTAACTTTGCGCCGCTTTTGCTTCAAAAATTGGCGCAAATGCGGCGCTAAAAAAAGTATAAAAATGGGCCTATCTGACATAATTGTGACTTTATAAGTGTTCACAGAATTTCCATGGGTCACTCACCCTCTCTGTAATGCACACAATTCTTGTCACTTAAAACTATGAAATTTGCACATCTGGTGGAAATTGCAATCATCACTGCTTGCAAACTTGATAAGACCCTGAATTTGGGCAAAGGAATTTACAAGATTATACTTTTTACATGCGTTTGAGTTTCGCATGTAAAATGGTTTGCGAATTTCTGATGACTACCTTATAACAACTCAGACAGCCGAAACAACGCAAAAAGCTTTTGGTACTGTGTGTTACACACATGTAATTAACCCATGATGGGTTACCAATAACTGACCTCTGATTAGAAGTTGAGGGCTGCCTAATAGTATTGTAGCTTACAGCCATACAGCCTAAGTGCACATTTGCATAAAACATCAATAACAAAGCTGAAAGTCTGGTAGCATAGCATCACATAACATGTAACCTACCAATTAAGTTATAAAATAAACTGATTTGTAGGTCTGTAATTGTGTCTCTGTCCACATATGCTGCATGTTATTTCAAGAGCGTTAACAACGTAATGGTTTTAATTTGTGTACATCACACAAAGCAAAAATAATGTCTCTCTCTCACACAACCAAACTATTATTTCTCATCTTTAAGAGTACTTTTGCACTTCCAAAGTTGCTTTTATTTTTTAATAATTTGGTATGTGAAAACTTTAGAAATGATACAAGCAAATGTTTTTTGCAGTTTTGGAATTTAGGAGACCTTTGAATTAACTATTTTGCTCTCTTTGTTTCTTGAATCCCCGGAAGCATCACCAGCTTCATATCATCATTTTTTATGAATTTAAAGACAGATGTGTTTCGTAAGAGAATAACCATTAGTTTGCATGGGGCAGTTTGTCTATGCAGTCCACAGTTATCAGAAACTAGGTTATGCATGTGGAAGGCCCACTCTGCCGATATTGCTCCAGAAGTGCTGGTGAACATGAAAAGCTCTAGCGTGGCTGGTGTAGTGGAACACATCTCACTGGTCCTGGGAGCCTTCGTCCTTTCTAAATGTGCCCATACTTTCCATTTCCCTGTTTTCCACCAGCTCCATATTTGATGCCCCGTGGGTATTTTCTGATATCCTGAACCCTCTCTGGTATTGGGTTTGGGCTTAGATGGAAACCACTTGTGAAATGCAGATCCCAAATAGGGGGATTTGAACAAACGAGGCTGGTTCCCAGGAGTGGTCACACACATCGTACCTTTTAACTCACTAAGAACACAAACCAAAAGGTGGTACAGAAAAACATGAACAGGCCTATTTATTGCCCACTCTCCTGCTGAAATCATTATAGGTCGGCTAGGAATGCTGCAGCACTTGTGCGCCCCTAGTTTCAGCACCACAAGCTGTATGGGCAACAGGCCTACTTTGAAAGGTGGGAGTGTGGGTATGACCACATGTTAGACCTGACAGCCTTAAGGTGGTCACCCCTAACTTTTTGCCTGCCTCCCTCCACTTTTCTGACACTGTTTTTGCTGGGTTTAGGACTCTGCACACTTTACCACTGCTAACCATTGCCAAAGTGCATATGCTCTCTACCGTAAACATGTTAACATTGGTTAGTTCCCAATTGGCACGTTTGATTTACTTGTAAATCCCTAGTAAAGTGTTCTACATGTGCCCAGGGCCTGTAAATTGAATCTTACTAGTGGGCCTGCAGCACTGGTTGTGCCACCCACATAAGTAGCCCCTTAACCACGTCTCAGTTCTGCCATTGCAAGGTCTGTGTGTGCAGTTTCACTGCCACTTCGACTTGGCTTTTAAAAGTACTTGCCAAGCCTTAAACTCCCCTTTTTCCACATAAAAGTCATCCCCAAGGTAGGCCCTAGGTAAGCCATAGGGCAGGGTGTTATGTAGGTAAAAGGCAGGACATGTACCTGTGTGTTTTATATGTCCTAGTAGTGAAAAACTCCTAAATTTGTTTTCCACTACTGTGAGGCCTACTCCTTTCATAGGATAGCATTACGGCTACCCTCATATACTGTTTGCGCAGTGGATTCTGATCAGAAAGGGGGAACCAGGTTATATTTACTATGGCCAAAAAGGTGATAGAAAATGCTGCTTATTGGTGAGGTTGGATTTTATATTACTATTTTAGAAATGCTACTTTTAGAAAGTGAGCATTTCTCTGCACTTAAAATCCATCTGTACCTTACAGCCTGTCTTTAATCAACGCCTGGACTGGGCTGGTTGACAGCTTGCTTGTGCATTTCATCCAAACAACCACAAACACCTGATACTCAGTCACACCTGCACTCATCTGCATACTGAATGGGTCTTCCTAGGCTGGAAGGGTGGAGGGCCTGACACTTACATTTCAAAGGCTACTGGCCTGCCCTTACACAATGGACTGCCAGACCCCCTAATGGGACCCTGGCAGACAGACCTGTACTAAAAGGGGACCTTGTGCACTTCAAAACCACTCTTTGAAGTCTCCCCCACTTCAAAGGTATTTCGGGGTATACAAACTGGGTCTCTGACCCCACCAAACCAGACACTTCTGGACCTGAACCTGGAACCTGTCAAGAGGAATGGCCTGGCTGCCCAAAGGACTCATCTGGACTTCTTTGCTGAAAAGGACTGCTGCCCTGCTGTTGCCCTGCTATCTTGCTGCCCTCTGACTTTGCTGAGAAGTGCTCTCCAAGGGCTTGGATTGAGCTTGCCTCCTGTTTTCTGAAGTCTCAGGGCCAAAAAGACTTCATATCTTCAGGAAACTCCTTGTGCACCAAACATCGATGCACAGCCTGCCGGAAACCACTCACAGCCTGCCTTGCGATGAGAAAATCGCTGCACAGCCGAACCGGAACGAACAGCCTGACTTACCGAGTGAAAATTCGACGCACCGCCTGCCTTGCAACCGGATATTCGATGCACAGCTCTATCGGATCGACGCACAGCCGAAGCATAATGACGCAGCCTGACTACCTTAGTGAAGAGTCGATGCAGCGCCTGCTGAGTGACAGAAAATTTGACGCATCGCCTACCGGATTGACATAAAAAATATCCTGTTATCGCAGTGAGGAACCAAGACTACATGCTGGAAATTGACGCAAAGCCCCTTGCAGAGTGGAAAGAAATGAGGCATCATCTGTGCCTCATCGGAATATCTGACACACACCCTATTTTTCCACGCAACTCCTTCTCTGCGGTCTCTGTGCTTGTTATTTTTTACACAAACCAGGTACTTTGTGCGAACAAGAGACAGCTATTGATTCCTAAGATTTAAGACTCTTTTTAATCCAGCAACAGTGATATCTCAACTTGTGGTTATTAAATCTTTATCGTTTTGACCTTAATTTAACCTGATAAATATCCTATATTTTTCTAAAACTGTGTGGTGTATTTTTGTGGTGTTTTCACTGTGTTACTGTATGATTTATTGCAAAAATACTTTGCACATTGCCTTCTTATTTAAGCCTGATTGCTCAGTGCCAAGCTACCAGAGGGTGGGCACAGGATAATCTGGATTGTGTGTGACATACCCTGAGTAGGATTGTGGTCCCTATTTGGACAGAGGTGAATATCTCTGCCAACTAGAGACCCCATTTCTAAACATCACACAATTGCTGACTCCAGTTTGTATGCATGTGTCCCGTGGGATATTTCCCCTTGGTCAGTATCATTCTTTCTCTATACTACTTAGTAGTTGTCATAAGTGTATGAGTTCACTGTTGTCAGAGACCAGGTTATCTCTGTGGTAGGTCCCACCTGCTTCTATCGTCCAAGAAGTCCTGCTGGACATGGCCAGCTCTAGTGTGGCTGGTGTAGAATAACACATCTGACAGGTCCTGGAAGTCCTCGTCCTTTCTAGATGTGTCAGTATTTTCCATTTTCCAGATTTTAGCCATCTACATGTGTTGGAAATTAGGTCTGTATTTGGCAGAGGTATGCATCCTGCCAGAGTAGGGACTACAATCCTCGTCAGGGTAAGTCAGATAGGCAACCTAAATTAACCTGTGCTCGCCCTCTAGTAGCTATGCACAGAGCAGACAGATCTTAAAAGGCAATGTGTAAAGTATTTGTGCAACACTTAATTACAGTAACACAGTGACAGAAACCACAAGAAAGACTCAACACCAGGTTAGAACAATAGAGAATATGTATCTGATTAAAACAAGACCAAAATGTCAAAAATCCAATAGGTAGATCCTGAGATGTGCAATTTTAAAGATTTAAACGAAAATAACTCATAGAAGTGCAATGCGCAAACGGTGGTTATCTGGTCATGCTGGACAGGGACAAAGTCACAAGTTCAGGTCGACCGTGATTGAGCGTAGGTGGGTTACAGGTACTCACTTGGGCCAGCTGAACACAGTACCTTAAATCCTTGTGCTCAGTCTGCACAGCGTTGCCTTGCGAGGTATCGTGTCATCCAGCTTTGGTTCCAAAAAGCTGAGCAGCAAGGCTTCACAGGACTTGGTGTTGCTTTGCGCTGATCCCAGGGAGCCTTGCAGCAAGGTTTTGCAGAGCTTGGCATCGCTGTGCGTTGGTTCTGATGGGCTGGCAGCTGCACAGCGAGGCTTTGCAGGGCTTTGTATTGCTTTGTGGCAGTTCTGATGAATACCATTGAAGGCAGAGCACCTTAGGCCCAATTCCAGGGTCTAGGACTGGGGATGCACCACTTGGCAGGGTAGAGTCACAAATGGCAGAGTCCAGGTGCTGTAGCAGGTGACCTGCAGCAGCCTTTGATGTCCCGGAGACTGCAGAATAACACAGAGCAAGCCAACAGGCCCTTAGAGGTTCTTGAGTTTAAGGATGTAGGGAGCAAGTCCAGCCTCTCTCACTGCAGGACAGAAGCAGCAGGCAGCAGGCCAACACAGCAGAGCAAACAGTAAAGTGGTAGTCCCTCCTACAGCAGCAGTAGTAGCCAACCCAGTAGAGCAAGTAGCAAAGTGGCAGTCCCTACTACAACAGTAGCAGTAAGCCAATGCAGCAATGCAGTTGCAGAGTGGCAGTCCCTCCTGGCAACACAGCAGCCCTTCTTCCTGGCAGAGTGTCCTTGGTTCCAATAGAATCTTAGAATCTAAACTTCTGGGGTTTGGGGTCCAGTATTTATACTTTGGTGCCCTGGTTCCAAAAGGTGGGAGAAGCTTCCAGAGGCAGGCTGTTGAAATGTACAGATGCTCTGCCTCCCCTGTCCTGGCTCCATGCTGGCTGGAGCAACAATAGAGGGTTGTTAAGCCCTATTGTGGGTGTACAGTACTAGTCTATTCAGGTGTAGGTGAGAAAGTGCTAAACTCCGGTCCCCCCATCAATCCAGCTGATGGCCCATTAAGACCCACTAAGGCTCATCAGATCATACCTGATCTCCCATTGTGTGTGGCTGACTAGAGGGAATGTACAGAGGCCAGCTGTCACCCAACCCAGACGTAATCAGAGGCAGGCAGAGGCATAGAATGGTTAAAGTAAGAAAATACCAGCTTTCTAAAAGCTGGCACTTTCAGACTTATAATTTAAAATCTGACATCACCATAAGTTGTGATTTTATATTCTGAGTCCATAGACACCAACCTCCACATTTCTAACCCTTTCCCAATTGGGATTTATGCTTTGCAGTGGAGAAGTGTGGCTCAATTGTTAGAGCGGCAGACCCTGATGCAGAAATATGGCCTGGGACTAGGGTTCAATTCCCACCTTGGTGGGTCTTGGGCTCAATTTCCTCAGACCTGATAATTCTCGCATCAGTGCCTAATCTAATTCATCGGTCCCACTCTGTAACTCTGGGCAATAGCTTGCTTAATCTCCACAATGGCCCCAACAGCGCTGGGATGCCTGGCTTCACCTTGGAGGTTGTCCAGGAGTGGGCACCTCACAGGGAAAAGCCAGGAGGGGTTCCACAGCGGTATGCGTACAGCGCCTTGAGACCCTAACGGGTGAGTAGTGCGCTATACAAGTACGAAGTTTACAGTTTTTGCAGATGTTCCAAGGTAATCCCAATGTTATTCTATGGGAGAGATAAATCGTGCAATAGTGAAAAACAGAGTTAGCAATTTTTCATTACCTGGACATGTGAAACTTAAAAGTACTTGTCCAACATTTTAAATACACTGCACCCTGCTCTTGGGGCTAACTAGGGCCTACCTTAGGGGTGACTTACATGTCACAAAAAGGAAGGTGTGGGCCAGGTCAAAATGGCAGGTGAAAACTGCACATACAGGCCCTCCAGTGACAGGCCTGAGTCATGTTTAAAATGCTGCAGTAGTAGGTGGCAGACCCATTCATAGCATTTAATATACATACCCTGGGCAAATGTAGGGCACTTTATAAGGAACTTACAAGTAAATTAAATATGCCACTTGTTACCATGTTTAGAGGAGAGAGGAAATGCTCTTTAGCACTGTTTAGAAGTGGTAAAATGCCCAGAGTCCTGAAACCCAAAAAAAACGGGTCAGGAAAAGAGAAGGGGGAAGGCAAAATGTTTTGGGATGACCTTGCAGAAAGGGCCATTTCCAACATCATTTTTGATGTTTTGTCGGTCTTTTCTGAAATCCTGAACCCTTTGAACTGAAAGTGTATCTCCTTCAAAAACCTACTGTAGGAAATTAGGTTCCTGGTTGGAGGGTTTGAAACCCTACTCAAGCAGCAACCACAATCTTTGTCACAGTGAAACACAGGCAAACCCCAAATTAAGCTGTGCTTAACCCTCTGGCACAAAAGTAGACATGTTTAACTTAGAGTATTTGTTCATCACCCAAGCAATAATAAAGTGATACCACACCACAAGAAAAATCCCACTCCAATTTTGAAAATTAGAGTAACTTTGAATAAATTGACACCAAAATAACAAAAATCCAATTAGTAGAACAAGAGATATGCAATTTTAAAGATTTAAGTAAAAATAGTGCTTAAAAGCATAAAATGCTAACTGTGGTTCTCTGGTCACACCAAACTTGAACACCAAACTTGAACTTGTGTTCAGGCCAACCATGAAAGAGCATTGGCCGGATACAGCGATTAAGTTATGCTGGCTGAACAAAGTACCTTAAATCCTGGCTGCAGAGCTTTGTGAGATCCCACTTTGAGGATATGTCATGCAGAATCGGTTCTGATGAGCTGCGTACCACTATGTAAGGTTCTGCGTTGAGGATTCGTTGTGCAGCAGCGATTCTGAGGAATTGCAGGCTGCAATACAAGATCCAACATCAATGATGCATCGCACAGGGGCAGTTCACAGGAACTGCAAGACCTTGCATTGCAGATGTGCTGTGTATCAGCAGTTCTGATGGGGCGCTTTGAGACAATAGGTCGTGCTGCATCAGTTCTCCAAGGGCCACAGCTCGGCTAGTAGAGCAAGATTAGGCACACTTCAAGAGTCCAGGACTAGGGTGGCATCACTTGAAGGACCCAACTCACAACACGCAAAGTCGGGGTGCCGGGTTTAAGGTGCTTGGAGCCTTTTCTGTCCCCAAAAATTTGATCAGGCGGCTTTCCAACTAGCCTTTAAAGTCATTCTGGTGGTCCTGGGTTCAAGATGGAGGTCCAGTCCTTCTCACTCAGGCAGCAGGGCTGCAGTTTAGCAGGACGTCGTGCAGCAGAGCAGCACAACAGTCCTTCTGAGTCTTCCACAGGTCCAGAGGTGACTGACGAGTTGGGTCTGAGGTTCCACTATTTATCCTTGGTTCCAGCTTTTAAGTAAGAGAAGCTTCTAGAGGGTTCCATCCCCAGAGGTGCTTGGAATTTTCTTATTTCCTAAACTGGCCTCACTTTGTCTCGGGACACAAAAGACTAGTATGAAACCCTCTGAAGCAGAGTCCTGTGATGTGTAAGTATAGTAAGTGACAGCACCACCTCCTATCATGTCAGAGGTGGCCCATCCTGCCAATACCTATTCCCCCTTTGTCTCACTGTCTTGGAGCAATATGCAAAGAACTTTTGCCAGTTACACGTAGTCATGTGACTCACAATACAGGCTGCAGGAACCAAATATGTGGGACAAGAAAATGCCAACTTTATAAAAGTGGCATTTTTAGAATTGTGACTTAAAGCTGACTATACAATTAAAGACGGTTTTAAATTACAATTCTTTAGAAACTAAACTCGACACACTTATTTACTCCCAGTTGAAAGTTGTCACTCAAGAAATTTAATAAGGTAACCTAATGTTATCAAATGGGAGAATGAGGCCTTGCAATTGTGAAAAATGAATTTAAGAGTTTTTCACTACCAGGAGATGTCCAACTTTCTAAATACACAGCACCCTGCCCTATTGGCTGTTTAGGACCTACAGTAGGGGTGACATATGTATTAAAAAAGGGAGGTATAGGTCTCACAAAAGTCTTATTTTGCCAGGTTGAAATTGGCAATATAAGACTGCAATAGCAGGCTTGAGACATGTTAAAAGGGCTACTTAAGTGAGTGGCACAATTAGTGCCCTTACTTGACTTCCTCTGATTCAAGCAACTCTACAATTTGAAAGGGAAAAGTTTTCAGTGAAAACCTGGATGGACCCTAAGAATGGAGGGGTAATCTTTGGAAATCCAAAGTGTATATCTTACATTAAAAGTAAGATTGGCCATGCAATGACGATCTGCAAAGGCCTTATATATGGCTTTTGGCATTCACAAATGGGTAGGAGTTGATTTGTGTATGATATTATTAGTGTGAAAAGGAGTCAGTATGGATAAAAAGGTAGAAGCTAAAAATACGCTAGGCCAAATGTGAGTATAAAATCCAGAACAGCAAAAAAGGGTATTATCTTAATAAGGTATGTACGGTATTATTGCTTAATGGTCTTCAGGGCCCACTGTTCTGAATTGTGCAAGAGAAAACTGTACCTCTGTTGTTCTAAAGTATGACTGAGTCTCTCTATTTGTCCATCTGTTTATGGGTGGTAACTGGTGGATAAATAGCACATGTCTTCAAACCATTGAAACACCACCCACAAAACACTGGATATAAATTTTGATTCCCTATCAGTGATGATGACTGCTGGTAAACAATGGAAAAAAGCAAAGTTATTTTTAAAAAACAGTCGTGAAGTTGGGAGCTGTAAGAAGTTTCTCCTATTTGGTTTTCTTTTACTGTTATAATATATATCTGTTCATGTCACCTTCAGGATCACTATACTAATTAAGTTCGCCTTTAGGAACACATTTACATTGTATATAGGATGTGTTGTGTAACAAAATGGACTTTGTCTACTTATAATGCTAATGTGTACTTGATCTTACTTGGAAATTTGACCCATCAATTGGGCATGAATAGGACTATTATTTAGACTTTCAATGAGTAACAATTTGCTGTACAAGCACTTCCAACAGACTATCCATATTATTTATAGTTTCTCATTCTTGGCAACTAGAAATGGTGTGTTATCAAGTCTCTGGTCTTGCAACTCCTGGGGTGGCCAGCTATTGAGTAATCATGCCCCCCTTTGATGACTTGTTGCTGTAAACATATAGCAAGAACAAATACTTTAGCTGTGTGTGATAAGAGTCCCTTATTTTTACTGGACACTCGACTAGCCACTGTTTAAAACTGATCATCTGTTAAGTCTAAGTTAATTTGTTAATATTTGCAAAAAGAGATACAGTTGTGTGGAGGCCTTTCCTCGAAGCACAGGTGGTGGCCTGCTGGCAGGAATAAACTTCTCTCCTTGAAGAGGTAATATGTCTACCTTACTGTGCCTGTTTACTGTATGATATGTAGTAATAGATAGAACTTTTAAAATAAGAATGACAAACTGGCATGCCTGATGTTCATACAAATATTTGACTTTAGATGCCTTAGATTCTTCTGAGCCGTCCATGATACAGTACTGAAATCTTTCCCGGTGATAACGCAGATATACTAATTAGAAATTATTACTGAATGTTTAATTAGTTTGAGTAATTAACGTAGAAAATTAATGTGCACATTTCAAAATGTGCCCATGGAGAGTGGTCACCAAAATTCATGAATTATATTAAAAAGTGACTAAAAATATGTGAAATGTTGAAAATGTATTAAATAGTGTAGTAATATCTCATATTGAGATACATAACGTATGTTTTGCATTATATTGTAGAGCTAACTTAGCTGAAGTTGTGGCCTAGTTTTGCCAGGCCTCATGCAGAAGCTGAATAAACATGCAATGTAGAGAAGTTAATGTGCTGAACTGACCCTGAACTGCTCGTTGTTTAAAACTGCTTAGCTAGAATGTTCTGTGGTGAACCGACGGACAGGAGATGATGGACCCAGAGTATGTATCAAAATCGGTGTAAAGCAGATGAGATGTACTTTTCCAGGACTCGAACAATAGAGACACTGACTGGAGAAGAAGATGCAACATTCTCGATACCTGATGAGCCGGATGATGAGGGCATTGTACAGTGAACTAATCAACACCTTGAGGACAGTGTAATATTAGAATTCATAGATTTGGAAAACTGAAATTATTGGGTAGAGTCACAACTGGTGATTAACTGACCAATTAAGGATTGGGGGATAGTCTGGGCGACTTTGATATAATGTTGTGACAAAGGGGGACAACTTCAGAACTAATGGAGAGATGTTAGAGGCAGATGATCAGGGAGAGACCTTTGCCGAAATTGATGCAAGACTTTGTCATTGGGCTCATGATCTTGAAAGCCTGATGTGATGCTGATCAATTGATGACCTGAAGACGAAGACTGACTTTGTTGCTGATCCATACCATGGATAGGTAGCTACGACCATGTGACTGAATTAACTTTTATGCCTTTTCTTTCTAGGTACCAACTGCGCTGTCTAAATAGTTTTTCTTGTAGCTAGAATGTTTTTTCCAAATTCATGTACTAAACTGTTTTCGCATGAAGTCCCACATGCTAATGCTAATCTGGGTTAGATGAGGTTCCTATTTTAAGACATTGACATATACGGTGACTAATGATTGACGGACTGGTTTGCTGAACTCTGCTACTCATGTTGACGTATTCACCTTTGAATCATATATTGGCTTATCCTTAAGCGTTAGGATGTATTTTGTCTCAAGTTCTGATTAGATTATGTTATTGGTGGTCACTAATGAATTAATCTTGAGTTGATTTGAATAAAGTTTGATTTAACCTCATGACTTAGTATTGTAACTAATAGGGAAATAAAATTGTTAAAACGTATATTGAGTTGTGGTTATTCATCAATGTTGACGTTATTAACAGTTGACTAATATTTTGCTTCATGGTTATTTATTTGTTTATTGTTTATTGTTGGACATCGGTTACCACATAGCTAGGATATTCCATGCGAATCAAAAGGTTCATTGACCTATACGCGTCCCCTTGTAAGTTTACTTACTAAGGACCGGGCGCGCTAGCACCAGTAATAAATGTAATGTCTCATAGTGTCCTTGATACCCCACAGCTGTCATCTATGGTATTATTTTTTAATGGAGATGCCAATGTTTTGGAATAATAAGCCACCAGATGGTCTGCTCCATTTTCATAATTTTCTGAGAGAGAATTGATCTTATAGCAAAGGAGGAAGCATCTGTTTTTTTTTTATTGTGAATGGAAGAGCACAGTCAGATGTTTCAAAGTAGGTGAAGTGATAGCATTTTTTAACCCTTAAGAAGCCACTGCCTGCTCTGCCTTTTTAAATTCAGGGAGCCATGGGTCATACAATTTCTGAAAAGTCTTGAGTAAGGTGGAGGTAAAAATTGAAGAATGCACAAACGTTTGTATTTCCCTTACTGATCTGGGTGTGGGACAGTCACTTACAGCCTTCACTTTCTTTTGATCCGTATGAAGGCCTTCTTCGATAAATCTTAAACCCTTGAAACACCAACACAGGGACTTCAAAATTAGTTTTTGGTAATCTGCTCAATTCATCCTTCACACGTTTATGATGTTCTTCTAAAGTTTTTGAAATGATTAGATATTGTTGAGGTAGATTATGAATGTATCTAAGATATCCCTGAAGATGTTGTTTACAAGATGATGAAAGTCTACTGAAGGCTTCCACAATCCCGAAGGACATCACAAAGCAGTCAACAAGTTCATAGCTAATGCTGAATGTCATCTTCCATTCATCCCCTACTGTATTCTAGCCAAATTATATACCCCTCTCAGATCTTACATTCAAAATAGTTTGACAGACTTGAAATAATTCAACAAAACTGAGATAAGTGGTAAGAGATATCTGTTGCAAATAGTAATTGGATTTAGGACTATATTCCTCTCCTGACCTCAGAATGAAAAATATAGGACCCCTTGTTGATATTACTTTAGAGTCACATATGAATCCTTTATGTAATAACAATAATAATAATAATACATTTTCTTTCAAATATTTGCTCGGTACAGTTTCCTCTTGTACCATTTTTACCAAGTCCTAAGAGCCGCAGGATGAGATAGCCATATGATTCGTGAGGAGGCATATGACCTGCCCTTTCTTACTGAACACATTCTAGTGTTCCTTATGTACTTCAGCACAGAAAGCTGATTAGACTCTGGTTGAGTAGCACAACATAGTAAAAGGATCACACTGTTCAAATCGTCCCTGAGGAAGAGCAAATAAGCACAAGAAGGAGATGCGACAATGATGGTTTATTCTTTCCAGATGATTCGAGTATTATGTTTGAGCATCTAAGGAGTTTACAAAATGACATCAAATGCTGGAGTATCTATGAGGTCAAATGTAATCATCTCTAAATGGGCATTGTACAGAGCCATTCCTAAACCTGCCTCCCAGCAAACATTCCCAGGCAGGAGTGGTTTTCCAACGAGGCCCATGATAGCTCGGGTGTTTTCTTTGGCTGCTTTAGTAGGTTATAGAAATAATTAAATGTTTGTTTCGTAAAAGAGACTGACTCTCCACTGTCAATTAGGGCTCAGGTGTTTAATAGGTCCTACGTGGTGGGAAGCTTTACGTATAGTTGTAAAAGTTCCTTTACATGTTCTTCACTGTTTGACAAAAACCACTGGATATTAATGGTACTCTGCCATGGTTCATCTTTCACGTCCAATTTTTGATGTTTCCTATGACCTGTGGACAACCTTTTACAAACTGTCATGTTCTCCCACAACAAAGGCACAATTCACCCTTTTTCGATCTTTTTTCTTCATATTTAAAGATTTTGGGATGTTTCCTAGCTGCAGTGGTTATTCAGTGGTATTTTAAAATCTCTTCAATGGATTCTGATGGACCCCTCAAAAAAGGTTGTTTAGGATACCACATGTTTTTCCTGACTTTTTGGTGTGCATAAATAGGCAATGTTCAGTCTGTGAGGGCTGTAGACGTTGAGCGGCTATTAAGTAGGCATAGGCGAAAATTATGCAAAATGCCAAAAGATTTGGTGAAATTACATGCTGCTATGCAAAATTGTCGGCTATGACAGTTTGCACTAATTTTTATTGTGAAATGTGCGCTTGCATTGATTTTTGGCACAAAGATGCATTTCACTCTAACAAAAGTGCACAATTGTGTGTGATATGTATCTGATTGAAGTCTCAGTTACGCATGGTGACATAATGCCGTAATCTCAGGGACTTCAAATAAAAATCATAACTCAAAATGCAGGGAATGACGTGCGATTATGCAGGCGTAAATTAAATTTAAACCAGAACTACTATGAACCACTAATTAGAGTTCTTCCTTGAATTCTTCTGTTTTGTTATGCCATGTGGATTCGTAGAAGCCCTGTTCTTCACCTTCTCTATGTTGGATAGGCCTTTTCTGACATCCTCAACCCTCAAATCTGGTAGAAGTAGAGGCCCTCCGAAGTTCTGACTCTAAATGCCTCCTCACAATACTGTCTAGATGTTTAAAAAAATTCTCTCCGTACTTGAGGTGCGTGCATACAATGTATGTTCTGTAGTGGTAACATGTATTGGCAAAACATACACTTGCTAATTTGTATTGCAACCTCCCCCTTAACTATTAGGAAAACCCCGGATTCAAATGCACAGGTACTTCACCGACACACTGAATGCCTTCTGATGCCCTTCAGAGTGTGGAACACTCCAGCAGCCTTCAAGCATTTTCCAAACAACTTATTCAGGGATATCCTAGACACATACATTATCATCGTTCTCAAAAATATCTAATCATTTTAGAAACTTTAGAAGAACATCCGAATCATGTGAAGGATGTACAGAGCTGAATTTAAAGCACTTGTGTGTACAAAATAAGAAAAATGGTCGGTTTATTTCTGCTTACACAGGCCCTAAACTTTTAGTAATCTTCTTGCAGACCAGGAACAGTACTACAGACTTGCATAGTAGCCCAGACTTACACACATAAACAATGGCACAATGTTTTGTAATCAGAGTGTGGAATACACACCACACATTTATACCGATGTGCAGTTGTAAGGTATCCAATACTTCTGGTGGTAAATGGCAGTCTATCAGGGATAATGATTAATCAGAGCTATTATTAACCCATGAAACTGGCAGAGATTGTGAGAGCTATACACACACAGCTCACAGATATTGAGGTCTGACCTTTCACAACAGTTGATTGCTTCCTTTGTTTAGGAGAATTTAGCAAAAAGAATACCAGTTCATGCTTTTTCTTCATTAATTTGTATCCTAACAGGATTAGATCATCCTTTCTACCAAAGGGTTTTCCCTAATGTTTGCTTAAATTTGTACCCGGTGTTGGGTGTCCTGAGGTGGGCACTGGGCAACCCCTGTGTGCCTGCTGCGCATAGCGACCTTACACCGCCACATATGGCCTCTAGTGTCACAGTCCCAAACATCTGTACAAACTAAGGCACTTCAAACCTCAGAGCATTCTTCGTCACTAACATTTGCACATCATTTTAGGACCTGTTTACACTAAAACCACGTTTCCAAATTCCATAGTTTCTATGTTATGAAATGGCATAAACTCTGCGATAACAACCAAAAAGTAATAACAGTTTATTTTCATTTTGCGTAACAGAAAAGAAAATCAGCATAAAAAATCTACATTAATTCGTCCTAATTAAACATGAAATGCAGTTACTTCTCCAAAGGTTGGCATTCTCTCCCTTTGTGGTGCTCGCAGCACGGTATGTCCGTACGGGAAATTATTTTTAATTTTGAGTAACTGCCGTCATTGTAGAATAAAGGTTAGCAAACCGATTTAGAGAGTTTTCCGTTGTTTCTCTTCAATATGCAGAAGTCTGCTTAGGTGCCTGCAGTTCCGAGGACACCTGCGTTGGAGTCTTGGCAGGACAACGTGAGTGGCACATGCCTGTGCTTGCCATGGGGGGGTGAAAGGTGCAGAAAGAGGATGATGTCATCTAAGACATGAATATGAATGCAGCGCTGCAGGCAAGTGTCACCTTCCCTTCTCCCTGAATGGCTGATGACTCAGAACGTGCCCGAGGTGACTCGATATCTGCTTGGGTTGTGCTCCTGTCAGTTACTTGCATGCAGTGCTTAATTTGTGCTTGTTGTTTCCGGTGCTGAGCACCGGCACTTATTTTTCAGAGTCGGGGCTTATTCTTATGCCTCAAGCATGTGCTGCGAACAAAAGACACATATGGAAAAGACGGAGGAAGGGAAAAACGAAAAAGCGTCACAAAGGGAGAAAGTAGGAAGCTGCTAGAGTGAGCAGAATGGGCAGGGAGTGTCTTTAAATGGATTGAAGGGGCCCGAGGTGGCTTCAGGATTACGCCGCCTCAGTATTCTGTGTTCACACATTTAATTGCAGCAGCCGCGTGTATAAGAGAAGGGCTTTGGGCACCGGCACCTTTTTATTTACAAATTAAGCACTGCTTGTATGCCATTTGTAGATGGTCGCAGTGCAAGAGTTAGTCGATTCAAAATCTTTATTCGGTTTTGAGGTCCAACCACAAAAGTGCACATAGCAATTCCATAATGTGATTGAAGAGTTAGTCAGTTGGAAGCTGGTTTCTCTGATGAGGACGCCTGTGTCTGAGCGCCGTATGGTTTCTTCTTAACCCAGGGCAGGAAAGTTAGTTTCACAGCCACATGCTTTTGTTTTGGTTTGGACCTCCCTTCCAGGGTAGTCCACCCAGTGTTCACTTTGAGCTAGTGGTTGCCAGTGGGGCCTACCACCATTCATTTTTAGGGACCAACACTTATTTTTCTTCAGCAAATATGGACGGTGAGCAAGAAAAGGAAAACACACAAAGAGGAAAGAAGTAGAAAGATTATGAGTAAAAAACTGAGGTAAAAGAGGGGAAGCAGGAACCTGCCTGAGTGAAATAAAGAGATATAAAGGGCCAAGGAGTGTCTGATAGTGAACGGAAGAGCCATGAAGTTGATTCAAGGATACGCAGACTTGCTATTCTGCATGCTGATGTTTAAAAGCCCTGCCACGGGTTTCTGAGTAGAGCTCAGGGCACAGGGTCCTCATGTCATTACACATTCTACACAGCATCACCAAGGGATCAGAGGTCCCTTATTAAGGGAAAGGGAGCATGTTCCCTTGTGTACCAGATGGGTAATGCAAAATAATGGCCGCCCCCTGCAAAATGTGATGAGGGCCCCCTGACTCTTTCACATCTTTCAACTTTTAATTGGCCTTGCGCTTAAATGGGGGCCTTCTAAATGTTTTGGAGCACCCTGAAAGATTTGGGGCTTCCCTGTGTCTCAAGGGCTGCAGGGGCCCACATTACGCCCCCTGTACTGGATCCATTGAAGGGTCCTGATGCTGTTCCCTTTCCTGAAACCCAAATAATTGGATTGATGCAGTGGCGAAACTGCTAGCTCCAGAGACACCAAAGCAAGCCTGCAATTATTTATGCAAAACGTGTGGAAAAACATTAATAATCCAAAGCCGCTCGTAGGTTTTGTTGTACTTACTCTCTTGTTGCATAAACCATTTACTAACAATTGCGCGTCCTAGAGTGTGTTTTTTCACACTGATTGCTCGTGAAGCTAAAAGCTGCTTAACCTACTTTACTATCATGATAATTGCTCTATTGCGGAAATGGGCAAATTGAGATGAACTGACCTAATGTGTCTGATAAAATGTTTTGTCAAGGCACTTTATTGGTTGTATTGTTCATTGGTAAAAGAGATTGCTAGTTTCCGCCTCTAGCCACGTCTTGTAGTGGGACAAACAGTATAGTGAAATTGACAAATTCACAAAGGTAACACACCTGTGAGCAAAATGACATCTAAGTTTACTCTTACATTTTTGAATAATTTCACTACTTTAACCATTCACCACTTCCGAGTGGAAAGTTACCCAAAAGTGTAGACACCTCCCCCTGAAACTCATAGTGATGCCAAATTTACTAGTGTAAGTTACTACATCAAAAAGGAGCAGGACTAAGTCCTGCACTATAAATGATCAGTCTCTCAATGAAAATAATGAAGACACAGGCTGAGCACCGCATAGAAATAATGGTACATTTAAATACCTTATTTTCACTTTTTTAAATGCATAATTAAAACTGATTTAACGTAAACAATATAATTTTAAAAATATTACTTTATGATATAAATATTTAATAACTGTTTTTAATTAATTGATTTAATTGAAAGATATACATAAAGTTTTGTAATTTTTAGTACATAATATAGAAATCTAAACATTTTACTTTACATTGGTTTGTAAACAAATCTTTACAAATTATGTACATTTAATTTAATATATTTAAATTAGATACATATTTAATGTAAATTAAGTTAATATTGCTTTATCATTTTTTAAATATTATACACTGAAAAGTATTAAATACATTTATATTAATATTGAACATAGACATAGTTAACATTTTTTTTAAAGTTTAATAAACTTTTTTAATGTTCCCTATACTTCACTGAATGGAGATCCTGACCCCAGTGTTGGAGATCCCCCAATTGTAAAGTTCAGGGAAAGAAACGTCACCCTTTTTCGTTTGAAAAAAAGAACAATAAAAGGGAACCTTCCCCCCCAGGCAATGGTAGACAGACCCTCAAAGTGCCTGCACCCATTGGAATATTTTTTTACTTCAACATCTAACTATAATATCACTTTACCTTTTGTTTTTTTAAGTTAATTTTTTTAATGTATGTTAACAGCTTATTTCCATACCTAACTATAATACCATTTTAACCCTTGTTTTTAAGTGAATTTCTGTGTTTTTATCACATCCTAAGTTGAGCATATGCCCAGCCTCTCACAGCCAACCTGTACCCAACCCCCTGTGGGTGGCCAAACTCCCGCTTCACACATGGCCTTTAGCCGTGCTCAGCAGAGAATTGCAAATTGAAATCCAACTTCACCATAAGTTAGGATTTTACATTGTGTTTCCAGAGATATCAAGCTTGAAAGAATTATCGCTTCTCATTTGGAAATTGTGCTTATAAATTGTAATGGAGCCACTCCAATGTTATTCTATGGGAGAGATATGCCTTACAGTAGTGAAAAACGAATTTAAGGATTTTTCATTACCAGTCCACGCACATGTCCTGCTTTTTAAATACCCTGCATCCTGCCCTCTGAGCTTTCCAGGGCCTACTCTGAGGGTGACATATAAGTATTAATAAAAAGAAAGGTTGGGCCTGACAAAAGGGTTATTTTGCCAGGTTGGCATTGTAGTGTAAAACCACACATTCAGACTCTGCAATGGCATGCCTGAGCCATGGTTAGAGGGCTACCTAAGTGGGTGACACAATCAGTGCTGCAAACCCATTAGTAGCATTTAATTTACAGGCCCAGGGCACATGTAGTGCACTTTACTAGGGACTTATAAGTAAATTATACATGCCATTTGGGGATAAGCCAATACTACCATGTTTAGAGGAGATAGCACAGGCACTTTATCACTAGGTACCAGTGGTAAAACGCATAGAGTCCCAATACCAGCACAAATGAGGTCAGAAAAGTGAAGGAGGCAGGCAACATGTTTAGGGGTGACCGTGCAGAAAGGGCCAGGTCCAATAAGAACAATCTCATCGACTGGCTGCAACATGAGAGACACCACTCTATGGTACTTTGGATCTATCTCCAGATCTACTGTTCCAGAAATAAACTTTTAAAAAAGATTGAGAGTATGGGTTATAGAGCATAGCCTGCAACCAACTGCCATTGTCAATGCCTAAGGCCATGCACAGCTGGGCAGTTTGCCAGCCATATGGGTTGGGTGCAGGGCTTGGCCAGAGGCCAACTTCCTGGCTAAAGGCCATGTGCAGCCCGGTCTCTGATCACATGTATTGGGTGGGTAAGAGCTGGGCATTGTGTATTCCTCCTAGACAGCCACACACAGTGGAAGATTAGGTGTGACTTGATGGGTCATCCTGGCAGGATGGGAGGGAGGAACTGGACCCACTTCATTTACACCTGAGCAGGCTGTGCCTTGTCCCCACCCAAAGGGCTGCATAATCTGCTGCAGTGAGTCTGGAACCAGGGCAGGAAGAAAGGACCTCTGTGTTCTTCATAGGCAAGTATTTGAAGTCTTCTCCACTTTAAAGGCACCAGTGGATGTATGTACTGGACCTCAGACACCACCACTTCGGTACACTTCTAGACCTGTGGATACTCTGCCAGGAGGAAGAACTGTTGTTCTGTTGAAAGGACTGCCACTCTACTGGACTTCCACTTTCAAGGAGCTGCTGCCTTGCTGTGATGACCTCCTGCCTGCTGCGCTCTTGCCTGGAGAGGAAGAACTGGACCTGGAACCCATCTTAATCCCAGCATCCCAGAGTAATTTGAAGGCCTAGTCTGCTGGCCTCCTTATCTGAGCCTCAGGGATTTAACGGGCTCCCCATAGCTCCTGATCAATGATCCCCTAAGGTCCTGGGCTCTTGGAAGTGTTTTTAAGTAATTAAAGTCTAGCTTTTGGCCTATTTGTGAACATGAATGGGCCCGTTTGCCCAGAACCTCATTGTTTACCCAGAAATCCAGCGTGAGAAGCCACAAGTTTGCCTCTTCGCACACCAAGCATCATCCGCCTTTGTGGATCACTACCCCGAGGCTCAAGCCGACCCATTCATGACGCCCGGCCTGCTTCTCGCCTACCATCGCCAGTAACTTTTTCCTTGCTCCTCAAGAACTTCTTCCTCTTGAATGGGACTCATGGCACAATTCTTGAGAAGATAACATTTCAGCAAGTACTAATCTGGTAGGGTCATCCGAGTAATATACTAAACAGTGGCAGTCACCAATGTGTAGTTACAGTTCAGCCATCTTTACCAAATTCAGAAGCTGAAAACAGGGAATGCGATTGGATAAGGGAGGTTTTTCCTGTTGTCCCTTCCGGATCTGTGATTCAAGGGTTCGTCCTTTCAAAATGAGATATCTGATTGCTGCAAGAGAAAAATATCTGTTGCCGTGACAATTTCAGAATGTGGGGCACAGTTCCTATGTTGTAAAAAACAAAAACAACAAAACAGAGCAGGCTGGACACAACATGACTCCCAAGCCATGGTAGACGGACCCTCAAAGTGCCTTCACCCGTTGGAATATTTAAAAAAAAACTGAGTTGAGGGAGCTGCAGTGCTTTTTTGAGACTTGTAGTCTCAAACACCTAAAATGGAGACTGAGGTCTTTGGAACAAGATAGGTGCTGTGGACTCTGGCCTTCATTTTGGCTGTTGGGGATCTGAGAATCCTGACATAGTTCCACAAATCCAGGGTAAGCTTCATGCCCTGGTATGGCAAAGCCAGGGCAAGCTTCCTTGACCCATGCATCACTTATGATAGATATGGATTTGGAAACACAAATCAGGAAAAACATGGAAGCTTGCCCTGTGTTTGCATACCCAGGCATGATTCTTGCCCTATATTTGAGTTCCATGATAGGATCCACGAATACAAAAAAAATACAATTAAAAAAAAAGCAAAAAAACAAAACATGGACAAGTTCTATGGGCCAGGCCTTTTGAACAGTGGCAGTTGGCTACCTATGGTGGGTTGGGAACATGCACAGCAGGTGTTGAAAAGTAAGTACGTCATTAAAAAAAAAAAAAATTCACAAAACAAAAAACACAGTTGAAAACTGAGTTATGATTGTGGCTCAAATGCATGAAACAACTGAAATTTTCCAATTATCGCTACAAACGGACACAACATATGACATAACTTGTTCTGCCCACATGCTCAAAACACTAACTGGCCAATGTACAGAACCAAAGAAAAGAGCTATCATTAGAACAATGCGGTGGATAGTGACCATGACCTACCATGGGATAGTATTTTTGTAAACAATAGTTTGCATGATATTTTCATGCTTTCTTTCCATTAGACTATTTGGCCCCTGTTGTTTCTTCTATGAACTATCCAAACCCTAGTCTTATAATTACATTTAACTATTTGTACTGTGGACGTGAGGACCCTTTAGTCTTTTGCCTAATATCATAACTAAGTTTCTACTTGCAAATGGATCAGACACAATAAATAGCAGACTGTAGAAAACATCACATACCTAACTACTTTATAAGTTGCAGTCTCTTGATAAAACCTTTTTGCACAGTGCATGCTGATTGGAGGCTGTAATGCTGCCCAAGCAACCCTGTCCCGGGAAAACCTACTTAGACCTTAAATAGCTCTAGTTTTAGTGTGATTTAGCAATTGCCAGTGACATAGTCACCATATTCTATGTTTAGCAAATTCAGTGAGTCAAAGTACCATGGCTTACCTTCACAAGTAGGTAATATATTATTGCTTCAGGACAGAATGAGTTGTGCTGACAGATCGTTTCACCATGACACCCCCCCAAAACCTGTCAATGCAAAACAAATGAAAACAACTGCAGGAAACCACCTGAGCCGTCTTCTTGTAAAGAGCTGAAGATTTCCACCCTGACAGCACCATTTACCTTTGGACCCCTGTGGTGTTTCCCTCCGCTGATCTGGCATCTCTGTATTTTGTTATTTGTCAAGCCTGAATAAAATTTTGATGCGTGTGCGAACGGGGAAGTGCATTGCTTTGTGGGCATCAGATGTAGAAAAAAAATCTGTTTTTTTTATCCAGTCCTGCATTTCTAACAATCACCCACTGTTAGAAATGGGGTCTGTGGTTGGCAGTCAGGCTTCCCCCTGTCCAAGCAAGGACCCTCACTGTAGTCAGGGTAAAGGAGAATCACACTCAGTTAACCCCTGCTCACCCCCTTGGTAGCTTGGCACAAGCAGGTAGGCCTAACTACAGGAAACAGCTGTAAAGTATTTGTACCAAAACACACAGTAATATATAGTATAAACACTGCAAAATGACTCAACACAGGTTTAGGAAAATAGCCAATATTTATCTAAACAAAACAAGACCAAAACAACAAAAATCTGACATACACAAGTCAAGTAATGAATGTTTAAAACTTAAACTCAAAAATAGCACTTGGAAACACAAAATACTTCGATGAGGTGTTAACACGGCGTCGTTATAGAGGAGTTCCCAACAATCCGACGCCAACTATGCCAGGCACGGAGTCACGCAGATCCCCAGGTACAGTCCCTTAGTAAAGTGTAAAAACAAGCAGGTGCACGAAGTCAGGGATCACAGCGTCGCTGGATCTGAGGCAGGGTCGGTTCCGGTGACGCCGGACGAAGGAGCTGAGGCGACATGAAGAGGCGTCGGGTCCCTGCTGCGGAGCGGTGGAGGTGAGGCAGCGTCGGTGAAAAGCGTTGTATCCACGCACTTTGGGCGGCGTCGGTCACGACGTGGTGCGCGACTTCCACAAAGTCGCGGACTTCGGCAGGGCTGCAGCGGTGTCGGGCCTAAGAGGGTCGTCGCACTCCAGCGAGGACCACGGAGTCGGCCGCAGGGGGCGTCACAGGATTCGGCAGCGGCATCGGTCCGGAGTCGTCCAAAGTCGGTTTTCTTGGATTCTCACCAGCTTCTCCTTTCAAGGGCTCAGGGACTGAATAGGGCACTGTTGTATTATGAGGGGATTGTGGCTGTCTCTCGGCAACAGTGGGGATTCTGGAATGTGGGAGGAGAAAGGAAGACAGTTGAGAGAAGATAGTCGTAGGAGACAGCGGCCAGGGTTGTTCGCAATAAAGCTACATTTATTCATGAAATACCGGTCTCACCGTGTGAAATCAGTGACTTAACAATGGCGACGAGGATAAGTTCGACCTACCGTGGTGCCAGTCATTTTGCGACCCTGGACCAGTGAAAACAGTTGCAGTGGTGGTAATTTAACGGAGCACGGAGACGGAGGAAGGAAGCTGGAAGCGCGGTGAAACCTGAAGCGCAGTGAAACCTGAAGCGCGATGAGCGGGAAGAAAACGTAATATTTTTGTTTTTCTAATTTATGTTAAAACGTGTGTGCGCGAGATCGGCACACGAGGACAAGAAGCTGACGCGTGTGGTTGCCTAGCAACGCACGTACAACAGCCGACGCACGCGCAAGATTGAAAGTCGAGAAGGAGGCTGACGCGTGTGGTTGCATAGCAACTCACATACAACAAGTGGAGTCAGCTGACGCACGCGTTATATAGCAACGCGTAGCCGACGCACGCGTTTATTTAGCAACGGGTATGTGGCAATGAGAAATAGGTCAGCCGAGAAGTCAAGCACAACGAGAAGCATCGCAATAAAGGAATTTGTTGCTCATTTATTATAAAAAAATAAATAAAAAAATTTTTGGGTCCAAGTTGAAATGTAAATGAACTTTAGTGGTAACACACAGAAGTAATAAGATAACATTGTAAGTAAAAGGGAACAGAAAGTACATATACTTATAAATAAAAAAAAAAAAGAAGAACAATGGCAGGGCAATCTATATTCCCACCACCACCATTTTTAGAGCTTCCGGGCGAACCCTGCATGACATGGGAAGATTGGAAGGATGCTTTTGCCACGTATTTGGAGGCTATTGGAGGGGAGATGTATGTAGAAAAAAGAAAACTGGCTATTTTAAAACATTGTCTAGGGGTTGAAGGAAGGAAAGTATTAAAAACTTTACCACTGCAAAGTACACATGGAGGAGATTTGGATCAGGAGGAGGATGTTTATGAAAGTGCCATGACGGCATTGGAAGATAATTATGGTAAAAAAATAAACGTGGTAGTGGAGCGACACAAGTTCTTTTCATGCACCCAGAAATCAAATGAGACAATAGACCAGTATGTGAATAGTCTACGAAGGTTGGCCATTTCTTGCAAATTTAGGGATTTAAATGATGAAATCATCCGGGACCAATTTATAAATAGACTTAAAGACACTAAAATACAGGAGAAGTTGTTAAATTTAAAAAATCCAAACTTGGATAGAACAGTAGAAGTCGCAAGACATATGGAAAGCACAAGTCAATATGTCAAAGAACTCAACATGCAAAGCGACAATAAGGAACAGAATATTGTGGGGGAGGTGGGGTACCTTAAGAAAAAGACTACAAACAAAAGTGACGAAAGTTATGCAAAAAGAAGGGAATGCTTCAGATGTGGAAGCAATAAACATTTAGCAGAAGCAAAGAATTGCCCAGCTATAAACACGAAATGTTTTAAGTGCAGGAAAATTGGGCATTTTGCAAGAGTGTGCAGGATGGTTGGTGAACACAAATTCAAAAAGTTGGTGAACACAGTAAAAAGAAATGGGCCGTCGGATAATAGTACTAGTGAGGAAGAATTGGAAGTTTTGGCTGTGGAAGGGGAAGCCACAATAGTATGCACTCAGTTTGGACATAGGGACAAGGAATATAAACCACCGGAGTGTATTATTGAAGTGAATGGAGAACAAACACACATGTGGGCAGACTCATGTTCACCATTTACTCTAATTGATGAACAAGTGTGGGGAAATTTGAGGAACAACATGCTTAAACCCACGGACGTGTCACCAGAAGGGTATGGTGGAGGCAAATTACCTGTTTTAGGATATTTTGATGCAGTTCTAGGATTTAAGGATCGGAAAACGCAAGCGAGGGTATATGTTGTAACTCATGGACGATCATTACTAGGATGGAGGGAGCAACGTGCATTGAATATGGTGTTGGATCCGAATCATCCTGAGCAAGTATTGTTAACGATAGAGAATGTAGAGGGAAAATGGGTGAAGAAGTTTCCCGAGGTGTTTAACGACAAGCTGGGTTGTCTCAAAGGTTTTGAACACCAGATTATTTAAAAAAAGGATGCGATACCAAAGGTACATAAGGCGCGAGTGGTACCAATTTCATTAAGGGAAAAAGTAAAGGAAGAACTTCAAAGATTGTGTGATGAAAGTATAATCGAACCTATAGAGGTGTCAGATTGGCTGAGTCCAATTGTAATAGCAAGGAAACCAGATGGTAGGATCCGCATGTGTGTGGACTTGAGGGATCTGAACGACAATATTCTGATTGATCGGTTTCCGTTGCCAAGAATACATGAGATGTTAGCCAGTGTGAGAGGAGGGAAGTATTTCACGACACTGGATTTATCGAGTGCGTATCACCAGGTGTGTTTGACAGAAGAATCACGGCATTTGACGTCGTTCATCACAACGGAGGGAGCATTTCAATTTATGAGGATGCCTTTCGGTTTGGCATCTGCCTCGGCGGTATTCCAAAGGGTCATGCAAGGAATACTAAATAAGGTACGGAACACATTGGTATTTCAAGATGATGTGCTAGTATGGGGAGAGAGTGAGCAAGCACATGATGAAATACTAGCAGAAGTATTAAAGAATTTACAGGAAGCCGGACTTACTATTAGTAAGAATAAGTGCAGGTTCGGCGTGAAAGAAGTGGAATATCTCGGACATACGTTGAATCATCAAGGCGTAAAACCAAAGCGAAAGTTAATCGATGCTATAGCAAAAGCTCCTGCACCACAGAACAAAGAGCAATTGAGATCATTTTTGGGATTAGCTGAGTATTACACGAAGTTCGTAGAACATTTTGCAGAAAAAGTACATGTATTAAGGAACTTGATGAAGAAGGGGTGTCATTTTATATGGTCCAAGGAGTGTCAGGAGGCATTTGACGTGATTAAAGAAGCTATTGTTAAAGCCATCACATTAAAACCGTACGATCCTGATGATGAGACGATAATTGTAGCAGATGCTAGTAATTATGGATTGGGTGCGGCATTGTTGCAAAGACATGATGGTAGAGAAAGAGTTGTGGCATTTGCATCGCGAACGTTGAAGGGAGCGGAACCAACGTATTTGACAGTGGAAAAGGAGGCATTGGCGTGCTGGTGGAGTGTACAACATTTTCGTACATATGTGTGGGGCACAGAATTTGAATTGAGGACAGATCACAAACCTTTGATAGACATGTTCACAACTAAGGGGGCAAGCAAAGCTACTCCTAGAGTAGCAAAGTGGATATATAGACTGCAGGAATATACTTTTAAAATGAAATATGTTCCAGGTATAAAGAACATTAACGCAGATTGCATGTCAAGACTACCCATGGATGAGGAAGAAGAGTTTGTTGAGGATGAATGGGTGGTGGCAGACATTTCAGAAACCTGGAAAGCAATTGATCAGGAGGAGTGAGTAATTGCTTGTCAGAAGGATGTGTTACTAAGTAAGATTATAAAGGTATTACCGATGATGGGTAAAATAGAAAAAAAACATATGGATGCTGATATGTGTGAATTTAAGCAGGTGTGGGATGAGTTATCTGTTATGGATGGCGTATTGAGAAGAGTAGACAGATTGGTGGTACCTGAAAGATTGAAAGAGAGAGTGTTAAAATTGATGCATGAAGGGCATGGGGGCATATCTGCAATGAAAAAAAAAGTTTGTGCGGATTTTTGGTGGCCGGGTATGGACAATTATATTGAGAGGTTTGTGAGGAATTGCATAGCATGCATGTGCAGTGACAAATCACATGTGTTATCAGAGACGACGATTGGTTCGCAAGTAATACCGGAGAGAGCATGGGAAAGGGTGGCTATAGACATATGTGGACCATTTGAGCATTTAGGTTGTCAGGAGAGGTTTGCCATAGTCATGATGGACTATTATTCAAAGTGGCCTGAGGTGGCATTTGTGAGGGAGGTGAAGACAAGTAATGTTATTACATTTTGTGAGGAAATATTTAGAAGGGAAGGGTGTCCAGGAGGTATGGTCAGTGACAATGGACCACAGTTCATTTCGAATGAATTTATGAGTTTCCTTGAGAAGTGGGGAATTAAACATTATAGGATTCCAGTTTATCATCCTAGAGGCAATGGCATGATCGAGAGATTTAATCGAGTGTTAGGAGAGAGCATACAATTAGCCATATACAACAACGTCGTTTGGAAGTCTCAAGTTAGGGACATGTTGTGGAACTATAGGACGACACTGCATAGTGTGACAGGTGAATCTCCATTTTTACTGTTGAAGGGAAGGAGACCATGCACTATAGCTGTGCCGGCATGGATGGGAAAACATAAAGGAATTGGGATTAATCACGAGCAGGTCAGAGAAAAGGTCAAGAAGTATCAGCAGCAATATATGGCAAGACACAATAGCAAAATCATAAGGAAACCAAAGGTGTATGAAAAGGGCGAATGGGTGAGAGTGATGACTGGTAACGCGGCTAGGAAAGGGGAATCCAAGTTGTCGGAGCCGAAGGTTGTGTTAGGTGTGAAAGGAAACTGTGTAAGATTGTCGGATAGCAACTGGTGGAATACAAGGAGGATAGCGAAATGTTCGGAGGTAGAAATAAAGGAGTGGCTAAAGAATAAAGGTGCGAGTGAATGGAAGGATTTCAAGGGGAGGAAAAGTAATGAGGAATGGTCAGATAACAGGGAGGATGAAGTAGGTTCAGAGAGGGAGAATGATGTGCATAGAAGATCCAGTGCTAGAGTAAAGGAACCGTCGAGATTACTTAAAGATTTTGTGCGCAGTTAGAAGGTATATGTATAATCTGAAGATGTTAAAAAGAAAAACTACTTTAGCACAATCTGAAATGTATTAGCATAAAGTTTTATTTTGTTAGTAAGAATTAACTTAATTAATTTATTTATTATAGGATAGGGGATGTGTTGTATTATGAGGGGATTGTGGCTGTCTCTCGGAAACAGTGGGGATTCTGGAATGTGGGAGGAGAAAGGAAGACAGTTGAGAGAAGATAGTCGTAGGAGACAGCCGGACAGGGTTGTTCGCAATAAAGCTACATTTATTCATGAAATACCAGTCGCACTGTGTGAAATCCGTGACTTAACAGGCACCACTTGTCAGGGCAGGAGTCTCAGCAGAGAGTCCGGGTGCTGGTAGGGGAAGTCTTTGATGGCCTTGTGACTTCAGAACGGGGGGGCAAGCTCAGTCCAAGACCTTGGAGATTCTTCTCAAGCAGGAATATACCACAAAATCCAGTCTTTGTCCCCTTTCACAGGCAGAAGCAGCAACTGCAGGGTAGTCCAACAAAGCACAGTCACAGGCAGGAGCAGCACTTCTCCTCAGCTCTTCAGCTCTTCTCCTTGGCAGAGGTTCCTCTTGATTCCAGAAGTGATCTGATCTTCAGGGGTTTTGTGTGCTCTTCTTATACCCCTTTCTGCCTTTGAAGTAGTCCTACTTCAAAGGAAAGTCTCTATTTGTGAAATCCTGACTTGCCCAGGCCAGGCCCAAGACACACAACAGAGGGTCGGAGATTGCATTGTGTGAGGGCAGGCACAGCCCTTTCAGGTATGAGTGACCACTCCTCCCCTACCTCCTAGCACAGATGGCTCATTAGGATATGCAGGCTTTGTGTCACTGTCTAGCGAGAGGTGCAAACAGCCCAACTGTCAAACTGACCCATACAGGGAATTCACAAACAGGCAGAGTCACAGAATGGTTTAAGCAAGAAAATGCCTACTTTCTAAAAGTGGAATTTTCAAACACACAATCTAAAAAACAACTTCACTAAAAGATGTATTTCTAAATTGTGAGCTCAGAGACCCTAAACTCCATATTTATATCTGCTCCCTAAGGGAATCTCCACTTTAATAATATTTAAAGGCAGCCCCCATGTTAACCCATGAGAGAGGTAGGCCTTGCAACAATGAAAACCGAATTTGGCAATATTTCACTGTTAGGACATGTAAAACACATGAGTATATGTCCCACCTTTAACATACACTGCACCCTGCCCATGGGGCTACCTAGGGCCTACCTTAGGGGTACCTTACATGTATGAAAAGGGAAGGTTTAGGCCTGGCAAGTGGGTACACTTGCCAAGTCGAATTGGCAGTTTAAAACTACACACACAGACACTGAGCCATGATTACAGGGCTAGTAATGTGGATAGCACAACCAGTGCTGCAGGCCGACTAGTAGCATTTGATTTACAGACCCTGGGCACCTCTAGTGTACTAGGGACTTACTAGTAAATCAAATATGCCAATCATAGAAAGTCAGTTACACATACATTTTATATAGGAGCACTTGCACTTAAGCACTGGATAGCAGTTGTAAACTGCCCAGAGTAACAAAACAGTAAAAACAGAGTCTAGCATACATCAACATCCTGGGAAACAAAGGAAAAAGGTTAGGGGAGACCATGCCAAGGATGCCAAGTCTAACACCCACAATATGCATTCCTGAAAGTTCCTTTGTGTGAGGATGTCTATTTGGGATTTGAGATATTGTAACATTATGCACTGGATGCACCTTTTCCAACCGGTGCTTGATGGTACGTCTTCTCTGCAAGTGATGGTGTTGCCTGCAGGGGCCAGCATCTAATATAGATAAGTGAAGTCAGTTTCTCGTCCTAAGGTCACTAAAATTAGTGTCATCGGGATGGGCAGCAGTTACACATGTTACACATGCTTCTAGACTTCGATAAGGTTGTGCGGGTTGCCAGAAGCCAAGACAGTGATGGACAGGTCTTACAAGACTAGAGTAGTGAACAGGTTCTCAGTCAGACGAGTCGCAAAGTGGCTCTGAGGGGGTAGCACATGAGATTTGCTTCTGTAGAGAAGTCGTGGATATTAGAGTTTTCAAACTGAACAATATGGAGCCTGATTAAAAAAAAAAAAGTGAAACTGTAAAATTTGAGATTTCCTCTACCTTCTGAATGCACTTTTTTGGAATTCGAAAACTTTCCCCGCAGTATTTGCAGAAAGCTATTCTAGTCGCAGGTTTTCAGGCCTCTTGCTGGGAAGTCATTACACTTTTTACACTGCTGGTATTCCCACAGTGAGAAACTGTAGGCACAGTGCTACTCTGCAAAGGAGGAGACAGCTCTTAAAACAATTGCAAGTCTTCCTTTTTTCTCCAAGGGAAAACCATTTTCTTGTGGATAATCCCGCTCCCTACAACCCCATGAAACGTGGGTGTTCCATTCCCCTTCCCATCCTGGAAAAGGATCTACTTCTGCCTGAGAGAAGTTTGTGAATGCTTAAAAATCAAATGTTTGTAAGCATTAATAAACTCATATGGCTAGTCTTGTCTTTTGAGCACCTTTCCACCCCTTTCATGGGAGTTATTCTGTGTAACTGTATGGAGTTCGAGCGAACCCTTACGCAATACATGGGCTTCCCATAATAGATATCCTTTTGTGATTACCAAGTAGACTTAAATTAATTTTCAGGCTTAGATATACGTTTCCAGCCAAAAATGATATTGAGATTCTGATCTTTGTGTTTCTGGGCACTATTTGTAAAATATTGCTCTAAAAAAATTATTCATGCACATTTTCTAAAACTTTGTAAGACTGTTGAGGGAGAAATCCTATAAATCACTGTGGATTATTGTATTACTGTACTTAGCTTGCTTTTAAAGTCTCATCTGTTGGACAGTGCAGGCTGTCTGTTGGTGAAAAGAAAAATATCAGCTTACAGTAGGCTTAGAGCCCACTCATTGCTTTCCATTGGTTAGCTTTAGTGTCCCTCTCATTTGTTTGCTTTTCTTTCATTAGCTTGTGTGGGCTTTCTTTTCTCTTCATGTGTTTGTCAGTACCCTGGAGCATGGACACATTACTTGTGTCCTTACACTGCTTGCTTTTCAAGCACTACTTTTGTACTTTTGGAATAAGAGCCCCTTGCGATAGCATGTGTTTTCCAGCTCACCCTCCTGTACTTCTCTCCCCTCCTGCACTGGTGTTGCTTTATTGCCCATATGCTTCTTCCCTATCTGCTTCAAGTTGCTCTTTCTCCCTTGTTGCTTCTCCCCTCACTTCCACCATATGTGTTATTTCCATCTCCCCACCCTCCGTTTTCCTTGCTGCCACACACAGTATCTGCTTTGTTTCCCCCCACCCACGCCCTTTGTGTTGTTTCACCACCTGCCTCTTTTATGTACTCTGTTTTGCTACCCCATCCAAGTAAAAAAAAAAAAAATCATGCAACTTAGTTTTTATATTTAGCAATCTAACTGTGTAAAAAAAAAAGAAGTGGTGTCACGCACCTACAAGAAGATGTGTTTGTAGTGTCATAGCACAGTTTTTTGTTTTTTCTTTAGCCATGCTGCAAAACATTGAGGATGCTGTGCAGCATGACTAAAACTACTGGCTAAACCAATAAGTCCCAAAGGAGAGAACTATTTCTTTGCCAATGCTTGTTGTAATATGGGGCAGGTATACATTTGCCAAGTTCATTCTAGCTTCCACTCCTGCCCTACAAAGTGAGTAGCCTTGCTGTCCTTTATAAATGGAAGATTATGTGGCCTGCCTCATTTAGTTTTGGGCCGTACCTTCTGTATTCTTGGATGTTAGAAGTCTGACGTTGCCACAAGTGTTAGCAGACCCAAGATGTAGCTGGGCAAAGTTTCCAAAAGCTGAAATGAAATGAATGCCTCTCTGTAGGTATCAAAAGACAGAAAACAATTGTGGTGCAATGTGTGGTGCCCACACCCTGAGCACGAGTGCACTGTACCTGCTGCACCAATTATAGCTGCTTCCTTACCCGATGTATGTCAATTCACCAAAAGCCAGGGAAAGTGGAACTGACTTTATGCACTCTGACTGCATAATAGTGACCACTTATCCCATTTAGTCCCTCAACAGATTTTAACATACTGCTGTGGGCTGGTTGAAGGGCGAGAGATAAACACTATAGAAAGTAAACAAGGCTCCTAAAATATATCCTGCTTCTGTCACTGCCTGTAGGAAAGTGATCCTTTTTGCATGATTACACCCCCACTTTTTTGCTTGATATTGATCCTGACTTGACTGAGAGTCTGATGGGATCCTGCTAACAGGCCCCAGCACCAGTGTCCTTTCACACCTTTCACAAAAACTGTACCATTGCTTCCACAATTGGCACACCCCTGGCCCACTGTTAAGTCCCATGTAAAAGGTACCCATGGGCCCTGTGGCCAGGGAAGGTCCCCAAGGGCTGCAGCATGTATTATGCCACCCTGGGGGCCCCTCACCAAGAACATGCACACTGCCATTGCAGCTTGTGTGTTTTGATGGGGAGAAAAAGACAAAATCGACATGGCACCCCTCTCAGGGTGCCATGTCCACAAACCACTGCCTGTGGCATAGGTAAGTCACCCCTCTAGCAGGCCTCACAGCCCTAAGGCACGGTGCACTATACCACAGGTGAGGGCATAGCTGCAGGAGCAATAAGCTCATTCATAGACATTGAAAGGGCAGTGTGGCCATATAAAGTACATGGGCTGGGAGTTTGTCATTACAAACTCTACAGCTCCATGATGGTTCCACTGAAGTCTGGGAAGTTTGGTATCAAACTTCTCAGCACAATAAACCCACACTGCCAGTGTTGGATGTATTGAAAAATGCACCTAGATAGCATTTTAGAGATGCCCCCTGTATTTTAACCAAACTACTAATGCAGGACTGACTGGTCTGCGCCAGCCTGCCACTTCCAGATGAGTTTCTGACCACATCGGGTAAGAGCCTTTGTGCTCTCTGTGGCCAGAAACAAAGCCTGCACTGGGTGGAGGTGCTTCACACCTCCCCCCTGCAGGAACTGTAACACCTGGCAGTGAGCTTCAAAGGTTCAGGCCTCTTGTTACAGTGCCTCAGTGGTAGTGGAGATGACCACCCCCCGGCCAAAGCCCTACTTTTGGTGGCAAGTCTGGCGGACAAATTGGGAAAAACAAGGAGAAGTGACCACTGCAGCTAGGATCACCCCTAAGGTGTCCAGAGCTGAAGTGACCCCTTCCTTGCAAAGTCCTCCATCTTGGTTTGGAGGACAGTTACCAATAGGGTTAAGTCTGTGTCCCCCTCCTCAAACGGAGTGGACACCAGAAGGGTGCGCCACCCTCAGGGACAGTAGCCATTGGCTACTGCCCTCTGACTCCTCAAACACCCCTAAATCCAGGATTTAAGGGCTCCCCTGAACCTAGCTGATCAGAATCCTGGTGACCTCAGGAAGATGACAAGAAGAAGGAAGAAGGACTGCAAGCTGACCCCAGCACAGAAGATTGAAGACAACAACTGACTTGCCCCCAGCCCTACAGGCCTATCTCCAGCTTCTGAAGCCCTGCTACAAAAAGGTAATGCATCCTGCAGGACCAGCCACCTCTTAAAAGCCTCAAGATGACTGCCTGCAAACCAGAGGACCAAGATCTCCTGTGGACAGCAGCCCTGTCCAGAAAGAAACTCTAGCAAAGGACTCTAGAACTGTCCCGGATCCATGAGTCCTGGCCAGTCTGCACCCGATGCCCACAGCCTGTGTCCAGGTGGCCCACCGGTTCAGAGCAGGTCCCCAGGTGATTCTGACCTTGTGTCCACACTAAGTTGACCCTTCCTGGCCTACATGATGATGCCTGCAGCCTAAGTCCAGAGGACTCCTCTGACCGCAAGAGAACTGGACAAAGATTCAGGACGCCTAAAGGTACCCCTGTACCCGAAGACCCCTGGCCTTGGGGAATCTGACCACTGGTCCAGCAACGTTCAGCAGGTGGCCCTCCTCCATTGTCCAGACTCTGGTTTTCCGGAACTGACCCCCTGGACCTAGCGTGCAGCATCTTTTTGACCCCCAGGATCCACCTATTAAAAAGCATTGGGAGCCTGAAGCTGTGTTTGCACTCTGCACCCGTCCGCCCCTGCACCACTGAGGGTGTGTATTTGATGCAGACCAGTGCCCCCAGCCCCCTGGTGCTCACCTAAACCCCCCAAGTCTGCCGTGCAAAGACGCGGGTACTTACCTGCAAGCAGGCCTAATTCTGAATGCCCGCCAGTTTCCATAGGACTCCATTTTAAATCGTGCATCATCTTTGACCTCTGCACCTGGCCGGCCCCTTGTTGCTGGTGGTGGATGTTTGGAGTTGACTTGAACCCCAACCTGTGGACATCCTAACCCTTGGAGACTGGAACTATAAGTCTTGTACTTACCTCAATTGTACTTACCTCAAAACCGTACTAACTTTTCTTCCCCCTAGAACTTTTTCTGAAAATGCACTGTCAACTTTTAAAACAGATATTTGCTATTTTCTTGATTACCGTTTAACTTGCCAAATTGAAACAAAGTGGTGTTGATATATATGTATGATACTTACTTGCAAATGTACTTACCTGCAAACTGAATCTTATGGTTCTAGAAATAAAGTAACAAAGTATGTTTTTGCTATATAAAAACCATTGGCCTGGAGTTTGTCATTGAGTGTGTGCTTCCTTTATAGTCTGTGTGTGTACAACAAATGCTTTGCACTACCCTCTGATAAGCATAACTGCTTGACCACACTACCACTAAAGTATTATCTACTTTAGCCTCTGTTAAGCCTCTGGGAACCCCCCGGACTCTGCACACACTATATCTCATTTTGATATAGTATATACAGAGCCAGCTCACTACACTGCCTTCATGACCTATGAGACCAGGGCCACAAGGGCAGTACCAGAGGTATTAAATGGTAAACTAGGGGCAGCTGTGCCCTTTACGGGCCATACATGCGAGTGAATTAAAATACCCAGAATTAAAACCTGACTATTTGTATCTGACACATCCACGGCCGACCCCCAAGCTGGGAAACACAGCAAAGCAGCCACTGAAGGTGGTGTTGTAACAGCCGATTCAGAGGACCAGGACAGTGGCCTGATGTGGAAGACTGGCTCTGCACGTGCTGTATGTAGCCTAATCCCGCTGAAAACGGAAGCCACAGCCAGTGCTCAATTTGAGCCTGTGGTTTCCAGTGCTCGGTACCGGCACTTAATTTTCAGCAACAGCTCTCGTGATAATCCACCAAATGGTGGCGCTGTCTTTCTATTTTAAGATGAGCACAACCACAGTGTTCAATAAGGATATATACATTCAAAAAGGACAATAGCTGCTGCTCACACCATTCTTATAGCTTTGTGTGGCCTGTAATAGTATTATTTGTCACTCTTGTAGGATTGCAAATGTTAGTAACTGTGTTGATACTGTCATTAGCAGAACAGAGCGGTGCAGATTGCAGTAGTCCCTGGAAAAGGGCCCTGGCACTTATTTTTTCACAAATTAAAGACTGGCCACAGCCCTTTCAGATTTGCTTCTCGATGTATGGAAATCCTTGCAGTCCAAACATCTATGCCTCCTGTTAGGACTTCACACTGAAGACGTTGGCGGTTTCCACAGCCGCAGCGTTGTTTTCAAATTTACTGCCACGGCCCCCCACCCCCCCCCCTCCCCCCCCGTCTCCCACAGAGAAGGCAGGGGCGTTAATCCCGCGACGGGTTTACATTTGGTGACAAAGGATGCTTAGTTGGCAGGTCTGCCATGAAGTGGCTCGCTACAATCCGTGATTGAGTTTACTGCATGAACAGCTAGGGACTCAGCAGCCGCAGTCTTGTAACCATGACTACAAGACACAGTTTAGGAACTAAGAGCAGACTTTACTGGCTGATGCTTCGACGAGAAAAGCCCGTTGATGTGTTACTGCAAAGGAAGCGAGGGCCCTTGTGGTGGGATGCGGCGTCAGAAATTATCGGTGGCTGCTCTTTTGCGCGAGTGGATGAGCCAAAACTTGATAAATCCAAACAAATCCACATATTATATTTCAATTTTAAGAAAAAAAGGCTGTTACTCAAATACTGTAGGCATAACATGAAAGCATATGTTACACCCCTACATAAGTACAAATGCATCCTTTACTGTAGGTGACTCTCAGACACAATCTAATCGATCTATGTGGAAGTGTTGCCTGAAAAATGTCAATATCGATTATATCCACACTTTCCCATTAAAATTGCAAACACTGACTTTTTTTTTTTATAAAAAAGGGGAATGGGACAGCCCTGCAAAGGGCCTTCTCCTTGTCCCCACAGCTTTCTTTTTGTTTTGTTCATGATGTATTGCTTTTTTTCTTTCCGTTTCCAAACCTCTCTTCTTTTTTCAGTTCTGTTTGTGCTAACCCGCAGTTTACTCCCTCCATCTATATCACTTGCTATTGCTTAACAGAATAAACACTATTTGGTGTTTTCGTGCCGAAGTAAGGCAGATTTTGGTACCAAAAATATCTACAATAAAATATTTGGGGCCAGATTTACTAGAAAATGATGGTGTGTGGCGCTGAACCAAATTTGGCAGAGCCATGCACCGTCATTTTCAAAATGCACCAATGCGCCATATTTACTAGAATACAGCGCACCCCTGTGTTTCCCCCTGCACCAGTGCTAAATTTGCTGCTGTGCGCCAGCGCAGCCACCCTTGTGCAATGGTACAACAATGGCTGCATTGAGGGGGAGATTGTTTTTGTGCAGGAAGGAAGACCTTCCTGCACAAAAACTATCTTAAATGGTGATTTGCTCATTCTATGTGCGCTGCAGAACGCAGCACACATAGAAAGAGCAAAAAACGAGGAGAAATGAAAGCATTTCTCTTTGTTGCTTCTCTCTAACGCCACTTCTTGGGTGGTGTTAGCTTTTGGCGCTGCCTCAGGTTACGAAAACTCATAAATCTGAGGCAGCGTCTAAATGCAGTGGGTGTTGCTGTGGAACATCCACAGCAACACCCATTGCACGTCCCTTCCACGCAAAGTGCTGTGTGGGAAGGGGCCGTATTTACAAGGTGGCATTAAGCCACAAAAAGTGGCTTAACACTACCTTGTAAATACGGTGCAGGGCATTGCACCACCGGAGCGTCACAAAAAGTGACGCTTCTGTGACGATAGGGCCTTGTAAATCTGGCCCTTACTTTTTTCAAATGTCAATATTGTCAGTATTTTAACACTATTGTAGCTCTGTGGTTTGCTCTCTGTTGATGATTTTGCTCTTTGAACTGGACTCTTAGGCCTCAGTTATGGGTTCTTTGTAATCGTATCCTTGTTTATTGCATCCAATCAACATCCATGGGTTGGTTCTTTTTAGGTGTGATAAATAATAGAAACTACAACTAACTTATAGATTTTGGTGCTTGACGCATCAAAGTCCATATGCACCTTTATTTACTGAGTTTTTTCACATAGTAGAATTTGAAAGTTTTGAGGCTGAATTTTATAAGCTGAAACATCTCGATATAATTTTTTCCAGCATACTTCTATCTCTGACAAACAGTATTTTGCACAGGTATATTTTACGAGGCTTTCATAACTGAGACCTGATTCCAATGGCAAGTGTAGAAACTTACCTTGGAAGTTGGTCGGAACATCAACATTTTGACCCTTATTTGCAAGCCATACAAGTTCCAGTTAAGGCATAATTAGGTGTTTGCACCCCAACTGAGATCACATCATGCACAAACTTCACCTAGACCCCTAAGGGGCTCATTTACAAGCCCCGTGGCGCAGAGCGTTGCACAAGTGTCTTGCTGCGTCACCCTGTGCCACCACAAGGTGGCTTTGCATGGCCTTGTAAATATGTGATGGCAGACTGGTCTACCAGAGCGTAAAAAAAATGAAGGTCCAGTTGTGCAGTGTGCCGATAGGGCCTCGTAAATAAAGCCCTTAGATTAGCCTGAACAAAATTGGCACGTAAAACGTGATGAAATTTGTGCAGTGAAAAATACAACACTCTGAGTTTTGCAGTTTGCTACAAGCGAGAACATATTGCCTTACTCTGTTACCCATCATTCCACCTGCACCGTAAAGATGCAGTAATACTGCTCCTGGAAAAATGCAATCCTTCAGTCTTAGTAATTACCATGCTGTTAATACCACATAATTTCCCAGCTCGACCTTGCAGCCATCCCTAAGATCTGGAAAAGCACATCAGCAGGAAGATACTTCTCCTACCTAGCAGCCCGCCATGGATCACGCTACCTCTCAAGCTCAGGCAGACGGCATCACTGAAGCAGTTCAGGAAGGACCTCAAGGCCTGGCTCTTTGACTCAGCATCACGCCCACAAAAAGCGCCTTGAAACCCTATGGGTGATTAGCCACGCTCTACAAATCTCTGATTGGTTGCTTGATCATTTTATTAGCACACTCACGATAAGTCCTATTGTATCTTCAGAATATTGGCTAAGTTATAATTGGCTAGCTAAAATTTGTTTATCCATATGTGTGGAGTCCCAGCAGCTATCATCTTAAATTAAAATAGTGTATCTAAAGTAGTCTGATAAAGACAGAATCATCTGGGGAATGCAATCATCTACTATGTTAGGAACCATGAAAATGCCCTCTCCAAGTTCATAATGTTCCATTACCTAGAACTACACACACTGATTACGATGCCATGCCTGAGACATGTTTAAAGGGCTACTTAAGTGGGTGGCACAATCAGTGCTGCAAGCCTGCTAGTAGAATTTAATTTGCATGCCCTGGCACATATAGTACCACTTTAGAAAGGACTTGAAAGAAATTTGAATATGCTAATTGGGTGTAGGCCATTTTAAAAAAAATTAAAGTAGAAAGCATACACACATTAGCGCTAGTTAGCAGTGGTAAAGTGTACAGAGTCATAAACCCCACAAAAACAAATGCAGCAAAAAATGGAGGATAAAGGCAAAAAGTTGGGTGGTGTCCCTGCAGAGGAGGCCAGGCCCCACTGACTCCTTTTCATATTAAAGGCCTGTTTGGTTTTAGTATACCACATGTTGTAATGACTGAGATGATGATGAGGGTTGTAGAGGTAATGGCCCAATTACCAAACAGTAATCTTCATTACTCCTTGTCCTCCTCGTCCTCATCAAATTAAGACCCCTCAAGCCCAGTCATGTTTCCAGGTTTTGATACGTGCTTGGAGATAACAGGAAGAGGTTGTGCAGTCTATGCCCCTGTACGGTGCCCTTGGAGGTGTAACTCAGATCATGGTGTAGCGACTGGGACCAGTAGGACTAAGAGTAATAGCTGCAGAGTGAGTAAGAGGAACTCATGCAGACTTGGCTAGAGTGTTCTAGCAATGTTTTGGCAGTACAAATTAAGTTTACAATAAGTTTAAGTTAAGTGATATTATTTCAGCATTCGTCTGGATTTGTTTGCTGTTTTAACTTATATTGTACAATATTTCCCCCCCTTATTTCTTTGATTGGATAGACGAAATGTTCACAGTCAAAACTCAATAAAATAAATATGCGATCTGAAATCAGCAGGGCACCGGTTTATGAAAATGAGCTGTAACCCACATATCACAGGATTCAATCCTAGTGGGTCCTCTCAGCATTTCATGTTTTCAATGAACAATCACGTTAAATAATAATACCACTATTACTTTAGACTTTAACATAGTAAGGATATGATGGCAGGTAACAATGAAAATTATAAATATACTAAATTATTATTAAGGGTGTTCAACATTGTGGGACTCTGCTTCTGTTAATTGTGTTACTTTCCTAAAATGTGAAGTGCTATTTTAAAAAATGTTGTGGAAAGAGCAAAAATATTGTTTAATTAAAAACGTATGCAAATTTTTGAAATTATTTTACAGCAACATAAAAAAAAACTTCCTTAAAAATATTTGTTGAAAACTCTCCTTGAAAAACTGAGAATTTCGCTTGATACTTAAAAGATTTTTTTTTTAAACTTTCAAAATGTATTTAAAGTATAATAACATGAGCTGTGCACAGCTGCACTTCTGAATTTTGATTTTGCACAGCACCATTATGCTGCTGCGCCTCCCCTGCAATTTTTCCTGTGTCTTGACCCCTCCCTATTTTTACGCTTTGGCAACACTTGTGGCTCCCAAGGGAGTTGCGTACCAGCGTCTATGTGTAAATTGAAGTCCATTCCAGAGAGTTGAAGCAGATGGAGGACATGTCCCATTCATTTCTACTGTATATTTTGGGTCTCATTTACAAATTTTTGGTGCAGGGCAGCGCCACAAGGCTTCTTGCTATGCTACTGTGCATCAAAAAGAAAGGGCAGAAATACACCTTCTTAATGATATACTTTGCATTCCTGTCCTTTCTTCCTGCACCTGCAATGTGCACAAATTGGCATGATTGTTTTTGTGGCGGAAGGGTCACCTTCCTGCACAAAAACATCCAGTTGAGGCATTTAGCCCTTTTTATGTGTGTTGCATTCTGCAACACACACAGAAAGAGGAAAAAACTAGGAAAATTTAAGTTTTGACGCACTTCCAGGTTTACAGATTCTTGTAAATCTGGGAATGGGTCAAAGCATATGGGTGTTGCATGGGAAAACCCACAGCAACGCCCATGGATGACGTAGAGTGGGGCAACTCAAAGCTTTGTGCTGCTTCGCCTTACTCCATATCTATAAGGCCACGCAGAGCCGCACAGGGTGGCTTTGCGTCGCCTCATAGATATAATTGAGAGGCCTGCGCCACCAGTGCGTCGTAAACAGTGACAGTCTGGCGGCGTAGGCCTCCTGTAAATGAGGCCATTTGTTTTTATTGACCAATGTAATGTTTGCGTCATTTCGCGCGGGCTTCCATGGCATAACCATTCTCAAACATGGGAAGGAGTGAGTTGTAGTAAAGGGCGGGACATCTATTGACAGGGCTGCCTGTAGTTGTCCACAAGCATTCACCTTTGTGTAAGAATGGAGTCTGTGACCATGTCTGGCTACTAGCATCTGCGGCACTAAACATGTCCTCCCGCTGACCAAGTCACTGAATCCAAGCTTGTTCTGCTTAGTAAGCACAGGTTGATAGATGTATTGATGTGTAATGGCGGTGAGTTCACGGGCACGCAAGGGTAGACGATGATAGAGCAGGTTTCACAAAGTCATTTTTCACCCTGAGGGGAAGTAATTTCGATGCTCACCAGAAACCCAGTCAATATATGAACTGCGGCATAAAATGCCATTTTCCAGTCAAACAGGCTCCTTCGAAACGAAAACTATTGAAAAAGGTAGCGCTCCACTGGCAGAAACGTATTTATTCTTGGTTGAACATGATGTACCTTTTCCATTATTCGATGACTAAAGAGTAAAGTAAACTCTCTGAATGTTATTTTTGGGAACTGCCATTTTTTTATTGACTGAACGAGTTTTATGGTGTGAACAGTATTGACCTAAAGCACATAAATTCCCCGTGCAAATGTTATTTATCATTCCTTTAAGACGCACATTCCCAAAAGCATCCATTGCAGTCAGCACACACATTGAAAAAGGAGCCACTGCATAGATATCAAAAAGTCTGGTTAATTACCTGGCTCTGGATGCAAGACTTTTTCTCAGTCCTACGCAGGCCAAGTTTAAACAAGCACTTGCAAAGACAAAGGGGCTCACTTGCTTGAGTCCTGATTAAAATACCAAAAAAGCCTGTTACGCTGAAAAAAGTAAAATTTATTGTTTTGTTTTCTATATCGAATGCATCTAAGTTAAATATTTTACTTGAATCCTCCTTAAAAAAAAAAAAAAAATTTATAGGCATACAGCACAACCCACAGAATGAGTACTCACTGAGCACAAATACTTGGCCTGGGTGAAATTTTCGTAATCGGAGCAATTCGAGTAATTTCGTGTTACTCTTGTGATGCGAAATTACCAACAATTAAGCAATAACGTCCGCTTGCATATTTTAGAGCAATTTGGGACAAAAATATCTACTGCAAGAGCATGGGGACAGAGCGTGACTGGCTGCCGGCTGTTCCGGTTCCTATTCTGTTGCATTTAGCGTTATTTTCTTAGCTCAAAATACATCCTGAGGCCCATTTTGGATGCCAGGGTGCATTGTGCGGGGAGAAAATAGCGCCAAGTGTAGAGTTACACTCTTCACACAATTCAGTGCAATCTCGCATAATTTTGCTGTCATTTTGCCTAATTAAGAAACAGTGAATTACATAAGTTAGGCCCGCCCCTAACAAATATTACATGTTCTCATTGTCTAAATCCATGGTAATTGTTTGAAAAGAGAGGCTGAGTCAACATACAGTCTTTCAAACCTGCAACTTCCAGGTTAGGCCAATATTTCTGCGGTGGATGCATTATCCCACTATGCTATTTAACAAGTCTCAAAGAGGCTATGTAGTATCAGTCAATGACTGGACAAGTAAAAGGAAAGGGAGAGTAATGCACAAGACAATGAAAAGGAAGTGACCTGATCAAGGTTTCTCAAGAGCTTGCTCTCGTGTGCCCAAGACACCTTGTTGCGCCTGTGCTATCAGTATGTGGCACTTCACTTACTATGGTACTGCCTCTTAGACACACCATCATCTCCATGCATAGGTATTTGGAAGCTGGGAGCAGAGGTAGTACCTCAGTACCACCAGTCTCTGACCAACCATGCATCTTTACCTGCTGAGAAGCCGACCCAAGCATCTCTACATTTCTTTATCTTCCATGGGCCTTTTTAACAGAGATCATTATTTATGAGTGCCCACAATATGTTATAAAAGTGGCATTCTGGTGCAAGGGCACACATGGTTAAATGTAACATTTTGTGCCTCATTATTATTCAAATGGTCACATGCCAAGGGTGGCAGTAAAATATCTATAAGACAGGGCAGATGCCTGGACACCTTTACCTGGATACATGTTGGCTATGAGAGGTAAGCACTTATTTCTGTCGTTTGTTGAAAACCTATAGATCACAATCCCTGGCTTTAGTGTGGCAAAACGTGGAACCGTAGGTATGCGGTAACGATGTTTACATGGAGTACCACATAAAACGAACGCCTATTTGCTTTGCCAATGCTTGTTTTTTAAATATACTATGGCGCTCCATAGCAAAGCCCTCGTAAAAACATAGTGCACATTTCTCACCCAATCCTACAATGTCACAGTTACCTGAGACGGACACCAAGCACAATCAGGCTTGCAGGTGCCAACTATGGTGAACGGAGAATTCTTCTGAAATTGCCAATATGGTGCGGTCACACAAAAGGCTTGTCAATCCTGGGCGGTGTCAAGTCAGTGCAGACCCAGATGATAAGGCACGTGCATCGTGAAAAGAACACGCAGATTATTTCAAAAGGCAAAATCCAGCCAAACAAGTTATATGCCACGTGCGAACGTATATCTCTGGTCAGTGAACTCCCACTAGACTAATTACATTTGTGCAGAAAAAATCATTAGCAGTTGGAAAAAAATGATAGGGTGGCAGCCAAGAGAGAAAATAACTCACACCAAGGGATAGTTTTCGAAGAAGAAACAGCACCACTGACTAGCAGTGATAAACCCGGCAGAGATGAGACAAGATGTTCTGGGCGGAAGCCTAAAGAAAACAATCAACTGGTGCTTGGGGTCTGGAGTGGGGGCAGTGTTTATGGTGCTGAAAGTGTACAGTCAACAATTCTGAGAAGACATGCTTAATGATGGCCGCAAACGGCTTTTGTTGTTCATCTCATTGGATTTTGGAGGGGGGCTGTGTATCGTGGGGATAGTCGATCCAGATTCGTAAAGGACAAACCCAATAGGGTGGCCATCTAAGAGTCAGGCTAGCACTCAAGACCTGAGAAAGGCATGAAAAAATGCATAATACAGGGTATAAAATACAAATACGAGATAAACAAATAAATGTGTCAAAAAGAGTGATATTTGTTTTTTCTTTTAAGATGTACAATATTCCTTCATGTTGTGGAATGCAAGCGTTCCACAGGAGGCAGAAATTAATAAAATATTGATTCACAAACAGTTGTAGCTGAAGAATAACAAGTTTAATCCATGAAAGGACGCCCCATCTACCAGAAAGAAAGAAGATTAAAACCAGCTCCAACATCCAAATGGTCACAATCACAATTCCTTTCCTGACATCAAAGATTTCCTCTTGACATTCCATGGAAATGCAACATTTTATACCCATTGTGTGACGCTAGACATCACACAAAGGTTGCACCAAGCGGCCAGTAGGAAATGTCGAGAGAGTAAGCCTGCTCAAAAGCCCGCTCTGTGTATGTTTGGAAAGAGTAGTGGCTAAAGCTCTGGCAGACAGCTGTGCTATCAAGCCAGACCCACAATGTTGTCCATTTCAGGCAAGGTGAGTCAATGATAAATCAATGTGTGACCTGAGCCTGGAGGGCGAGTTTGTTGAGTTTGTTTGCTTGTGTCCCTTTTCTGCAGGTAGCTGAAACTACAGTTTTCAGCATACACAGTGGGTGGGTAATGCTGTCACTCATCCTTATGCCGGTAGTTTGTGAAAAGTTCAGTGATGGACCCAAGTATGTGCAGTATATGCAGAAGCTGTGTGCCAGCCTACTGGCACTTGTGAGGGGAGATGACAGTTCTTTGTTCAATGAACCATCTCATCTAAGACAACCTGTAGGTTCTTCATGCCTTTCTCGCCCCTATGCAGACTACATTGTTGCAATGTCCAGGATGACCCTGTGACGTTTATGAGTATTTAGAGTCCATTGGATTTCAGAGTGTTTTTCTTCTACACAGTGAAACTTATAATAATTACATATGGGATTATTAACTCTATACAATTTATACTAGGCAGAAGTCTATTAATACTCGTCAATGTGTTTCATTAACATTTCCAATATGGTGCTTAGTTGAGTTCATAATTTTCAAGACATATCTACAAAGAATTTATTGGCTATTAGTTTCCTTCAGCCTCATTCTATTGTCAACACCTTGTCCTCACAGCTGACACTGTGTGCCTAAAAGTTTAATACGGTTATGCATCTATATGAATATATATGTTATACGCCCACACTGGTCAGTGTTTAAAAGGACCCAATTACATTTCACGTCCATGAGAATTTGGTAATTGAGGTCCGCCCCCTGTCATTCTAACACAATGGTTTTCTGTTGTAGCTACAGTGGACCTGATTCACAAAGGTAAACTTACATGTTTGTGTAAATTTACTCTTTTCTGGTGTTCACAAAACTGTGATTTAATAGTAACTTTAGAACTGCAGAGACTCCACATTTGGGACGGAAAACTGTGCACATAAAAAGATAGGCGGGGGCGGTGTGGCCAACAGCCAGGCAAGATGGCCACTCTCTAACGCGGTTTTGACCCCGAGTAATTTAATCCTCTTAACATCTGCTACTCCCATCCGTCCGTGGGCGCAAGGACTTGGAACAGGATCTGGAATGCCCAAGGAGCCACCTGAGCGGCTCTGGATGTTTCAGTTCAGGGGATGAAGGACGATGCTCGATGCGGCCTACAGCATGGGAGGAGTCCAGGCCGGGTGCCTGTGGCGAAGACTGGCAGCACGGTGCGGCGGCTAAGTGTCCCCGGCAGCTGCCGGTGCTGCCCTGAGTGGTAGTAAGTGGAACAGAGGTGAGCTGTGGAGAGCCGGGGCAGACGCTGCTTGCGAGGGGCTGCAGAGATGTTTGGGCAGCCCCTCATCCCCCCTCCATGCCTGAGATGGTGCCAGAGGGCCAGAGGGGGGGCGACATGCCGCATGAGGAGGCTGGGGTAACTGAATGGAGGGTCCGGTTCCGTGGCTGGCACAAGTGAGATGCTCTGTGGGAGTCCTCCTGGCCCCCGCTGTCGGAGTGAACTGGCGCATACGACCAGGAAAGGCAGACAACAAGAGTCACGGCGACTGCTCCGGGTGGTTCCTTGGTTGTACTACGAGCGTTCTCCCAATTACCACATGGATGGTGACTATAAAGTTTGCTTTATCCATATAACAACGCTGGCACGCCACCCAGGCGGCGGTAGGGCCGTCTAGACAGTGAGTGGTGGGTGACCCGAAGGAGTGAGCCACTGCCGGCGTTGCAAAGATAATCACCCATCTTTCCTTAGCCCAGACAAACATCCGAACGATACTACGTGGGATACTTTTTCAGGAGGAGTTGTGAACAGCGCAGCTGGGAAACCGGCAGGCTGCCGGGGGAGTCTGAGAACCCTCTGGGCTGGCGGCGGTTAGCACTGTTGCGCCACTCGCTTCCAACTGCTCTACACTGCGTGCGGTAAATGACCCACAATACCAAGTGACTGGGAACCCAGCTATGCCTGGAAGCAGAGGGGGACGGGCTGTTTATCAATCCAAGCTAGACAAATACACACTTCTGAGGGAGGTCTCTGGAGCGGGATCAGCACTGGAGCCCACTGTGACAACTTCAGATCGAATTCCGCCTTATCCGGTACCCCCTATGCTTCAAAACATCATGGAGGCTATAAAAGGGGTCCCTACCTCCCTAGAAACCAGGATTGACTCTGTAACAACAGAAGTGTCTCTGCTGAGAACGAACCTGCAGAATATGGCTACCCGAGTAAAAGACATGGAGGAATCTACCGCCTCCCTCCAAAGTGACACAAAGACGCTAAAAGCTTAGGTGGGTGAACTGCAAGTCCTGGCTACTAACCTACAAGCTTGACTGGAAGACTAGGAAGGACGATGGTGGAGAAACAACATCCGCATTATAGGGTTGCCCGAACGCATAGAGGGGTACGCAGTCGACCTGTTCATCGAAGATCTTATCCTTAAGGAACTGCAGCCACGAGGTCTATCGAAGTTTTTATCAGTGGAGCATGCTCATCGTGTCCCAGGAGTGGCCCGCGCTCGAGAGTACCACCTCGGCCGATAATAGCCAGGATTTTTAATTGCCGAGATTGGGATGAGATTTTGCAGACAGCTCGCAGTGCCTCTCCAGTCCAGTGTGGAAACAAAACTATAACCTTTTTCCTGAACTTCATTTTTCAGGTGCAAAGGCTGCGGAGCAGCTTCCTGGAGGTAAAGAAGGTGCTACGAGACCGGGACATAAAATACTCCATGATCTTCCCTGCCAAGCTACGAGTGGTGGCTGAAGGTAAAACCTGGTATTTTGAGACACCACAAGACACGTTTGACTGGCTTGAAGGGTGGCAAACAGCAGGAACGCAGCAGTGGAAGTCGCATCCGAGACGAAGGCGACAAGGAAACAATGGACCTGGCCATCGAACTGCCAAAGGACAGCCGGGCAACCTCGGGCCTCCCTGGGACAGTCTGAGACCTAACAACAATCCAGAGGGATCTGGGGACTTGGCGATTCCATTTGATTAATGTGGGTTATCCATGAAGGAGCATTCCTCTGGGGAGAATTGACACCCTTTTGGCTCATCTTTCTTGAAACAATCCACCCCTCCAAAAAGGAAAAAAAGGTGTGGTGCAGTAGCCGGACTGGACCACCCTGTTATTCCACATGGAGCAGTGAGGCATGGTAAACACTTTCCTTTACGAGAGGCATACAGAGAGGGCACCTGAATATTGGTAACAGCTACCTATAGTTGAATATGTTCAGTTGGGGTGACAGGCATTCTGCAGAGTATCAGTTCCCCCTTGCAGGTAGGCAGGGAGGGGGGATTGGTTTGGTAGTTACTTAGTTCTGTTATGGAAAATGTTGTGGATGTATTTGATAAACAGAACACACAATTCAACCCCTCCCAAAGCCCCCTTCTTGGGTCCTCATACTGTGTCTGGCTCCCAGCCCCAACGCTATATCTGGGGACTGTGGGAGGACGCTACAATTAATATGGGCTTGGCCTACATCCCCTCATGATTACATGGCACTGCTTTTGCCCCACTGGGCACCCTTTTAGTAACACTCCCTGAGGGGAAACTGCTATTGGGAGGGGACTTCAATGCGACACAATGTGAGATTAAAGATCGTTGGCCGTCTACACAGATTGGTCCGGCCGTCACTCCTTGTCGAAGTTTCTGGTGGCTATGGGGTTTATCGACGCATGATGCATTTGTCACCCAGAGGAGAGACAATACACATTTCACTCAGGGGCCCACAGCAGCATGTCACGAATCAGCTATGTCCTTGTCCTTCCACACATGACCTCTTATCTTAAGCAGATTGAACACTTAGCGAGAGGTATATATGATCACTCTCCGATTTGCATGACATACAGTGACTCATGTGCCTCGGATCAGTGCTGTTTAGTAATCAATTGCTGGTACCTCCAAATTCCAATTATTCACGACAGCCTGACCACAACAGCGAAACATTACTTCGAAGAAAACATAGCCTCTGTAGAGTCAGCGTAGATGTTGTGGGAGGTCTACAAGGCGGTAATGATAGGTTAAGGGTATCGCTGATTGCAGGCCACAAGAAAGAAAAAAGGGCACGTCTAGAGGCTTTGGAAAAGGAGATTCAAGACCTAAAGGCGACTCACATGTTCGGGCCAAGAGCCTGAGTGTCACCTGTTGGCTTTGAAGCAAAAAGAGTTTAGAGATGATGCAGCTGATGCTGCCCGCACACAGTATGTAGCTCAGCAACTACGCATGTACTAAGTGGGCGACAGGGCTGGAAGATTACTGGCTTGGCTGGGTGGCAGGGAGAGGGCCAGCCGATGGGTACTTGAAATCCTGATAGACAGTGGGGACCATATGAAGGGTGGGCTACATATTGTTGACACATTTGCGGCTTACTATATGCAATTATATTCCTCTGCTTCATCAGACACAGTAATTGAGGCTTGGGAACTGCTGTCAAATGTTAGTCTCCCAGCTCTGTCTCAGTCTGATAAAAGCTCCTAGACCAGGAAATAACACACAATGAAATAATCCAAGACATACACAAAATGTCTACTGGCAAAGCCCCGGGACCCATTGGTCTCCCTATTGAATTATACAAGCTCACAGCAACCACAATTGCCCCCACCTCCTTACAATGTTCCTTGAAAGCCGTGATAAGGGGGTCCTTCCTCATGACCAATGGCTGGCCAGCATAGTGGTAATACTTAAGGAAGTTAAACCGTACGAGACCTGTACCTCATACAAGCCAATCTCCCTCCTCAATGTGGAGGTGAAGATCCTTGCAAAACTCTTAGCATCACGATTGGTCAAGATGATCCCCTCACTGGTCCACCCGGACCAGTCTGGCTTAATGCCGGGATGAAGTACTGCCCTTAACCTGATACGTCTTTACTGTGTCTTGGGTCGGATGCCTCACATTCAAGAGGATGCCCTGGTCTTCTCTCTCGATGCACGGATGGCCTTCAACATGATTGAGTGGCCATATCTATTCGAGGTCGTCCAACGATTCGGATTTGGGACACATTTCTTGGCTTGGTTACACCTCCTCTACGCAGAGCCTTTGACTCAAGTAGCCATTAATGGAGGCGTATCTGCACCATTCCAGCTGAGGCAAGGCACTCAGGAGGGCTGCCCACTTTCCCCCTTGATGTTTGCCCGGGCTCTGGAACCACTGGTGGTCTGGGTACGTGGAGAACCCCTGACCTGAGGCCTAAGATGGAAACACAACTGTGAGGATAGAATATCCTTATATGCCAATGACATTTTGCTCTATGTAGTAGACCCCGTACATACTCTGGATAGGATACTGCATGTCCTAACGCAATTCCGCTACTATTCAGGCTACAGTATCAATTGGGATAAATCTCTGATTTACCTTCTCTGCGGCACAGCTCTGTGTCTGCCCATCAAATGTACTGCCCAAATAGTTACAGAATGGTTCTGGTATCTGAGCATATGTGTCACCAAGGGCCCATGTAGCTTTCGAGCTCATAATTTGACACCCCTGCTGGTGAGCTTACAGAAAGACATTGAGTGCTGGAGATCCCTTCCCCTCTCACTTCTAGGCAGGGCGGCCTTATTTAAAATGATGCCACTGCCTTACTTCCTGTATGCCCTCCACCACACACCTTATCCCGTCCACACCTCTTACTTCAGAAACATTGACAGTGCACTACGTACTCTTCTGGGACACGAGCCCTGCCCACGTAGCCATTAAAACACTTACAAGGGGTTGGTACAATGATGGCATTGCCCTGCTGGATGTGTGTACTGACTACAGAGCAGCTCAATTGGTAACCATTAACCACTAGGTCCATCTCCCTGAGTCAGAGCCAGCTTTCCGAATAGACCGAAGGGCTATGCAACTAGGGGATTCCAGAGGGCACTTTATCAGGGGAACAAAGTCCAGACCTTCCCTATTCCCACAGCTGCAACTCTCACCATCTGGCATTAAACACTTCACTCATTGGGTTGGAAAAACAAGATTACGCAGGCCACCCGCAAGTTGAGGTACTCTGGGTACACATCTGGGGTTTCGTAAGAGGGATATTATTGGAATAGCAAGGGTGGGTGAATGGCGTGGTCCTTCCCTTCTCGGATCTCCCGGCAGAGTCCCAGAGGCCCACGGAAACCTTCTGATACCTGCAGATCCGACAATCACTGTATGCAGTATTACCGAAAGGTGCAGACCCCCCAGAGTCCTCCCTAATCGAAGAGCAATTGTTACCTGAATACATGCCCAAGAAGGCAATTTCCCTCACATTTAGGAAACTTATTAGTAACTCCCCTGATGTCTTTGGGAACTTGAGGGACCACTCTGTGCGGGACTTGGGGGAACTGGAAGATGACGAATGGCAGAAGGCCCTGGCTTCTCCAAAGGAGGTGGCTGTGCTCTCCAGGTTCGGGGTAGTCCAATTAAAAATTCTCCATCGAAGTTATTATGCCTGCACGATTCTGGCAAAAATGGGTAGAGTGGCCACACCCCTCTGCTTTCGGCACTGCGGACATGTGGGGACCTTTTACCATATGTTATGAAATTGCCCGGTTATATAGGGTTACTGGGAGTCTGTGGTGTTATGTCTTAGTACTGTGTGTGGCAGTGTTGTTGTGCTCTCCCCTAAATGGTACCTCCTGATCGGTGTCTACTGCCCTCCCCAGCTCCTGTGCCTCATGCTGCCTTCTGCCTTCCTCTTCTATCATTTGCCTTTTCTTTTCTTCGCTCTGTCGCTCTTTCACTTTTTTTCTATCACCCCTCGTTTTTCCCTAGTGCTTTTTCCTCTCTCCCTTCTTCCTCCGCCCCCTCGCCCCCCACGAAGCACCTTTCCCAACCCCCTGCCTCCCAGCTGACTGCTCCCCCACCCCCTCCCTTTCTTAATGGCGGCCGCTGCGCTGTGAGAGGGCAGCTGCACTGACCTCCTGGTCGGTGTCTGCTGCCCTCCCCAGCTCCTCTGGATGCTGCTGCTTTCTGCCTTTCTCTTCTATCATTTGCCTTTTCTTTTCTTCTCTCTGTTGCTCTTTCACTTTGGCATTTTCTGCCTTTTTCTCTATCACCCCTCATTTTTCCCTAGTGCTTTTTCTTTTCTCCCCTCTTCCTTTGCCCCCCTCGTGAAGCACCTTTCGTGCCCTCCCACCTCCCAGCTGACTGTTCCCCTCCAGCCCCCTCCCCTTCTTAATGGTGGTTGCAGCACGGCCGCGTGCAGCAGGCGCACCAAAGGCAAGCCCGTCTGTGCCCATCCGTGCCTGGACTGCACCCAGCACCAGGAACCCAGGTGGCTTCGGTTGAGGCCCTCCAATCCCCCAGCACCTTGAGACCCTGACGGGTGATTAGCCGTGATTTATAAGCATTGATTGATTGACTGATTGATTGATCTGGGATGAAACAGATCTCCCCCCCCTTTGGATCGGCTATGGATGACTTTGGGGTTGATGGTAGCGAAACTTAATATTGCACGCTCATGGAAAGCAAGTCGACTGCCGGAACTGGCGGACTGGAATTTTGATCTGTACTGGTGCATGTTGGCGGAGTGAGTGGTATACACGAGCAGGGGTTGTCCAAAGAAATGGACTAAAATCTGGGGAAAGTGGAATGCCCATATAGGTGGCTTATGCACTCTGCCTGGCCCCGCGGGGGCAGAAGATCGCAACCAGCCACGATTGGATGTTTAGGATGTTCTCTGATTTAATATGGTGGGGGGGGTGAGGGAGTGGGCTAAAGGGTGCTCTACTGGGAGAAGTAATGCTGTTAGAATATTGTCTGATGCCGTTGATTTTGCTGCTGCAAAGTTTTGTTTGTTGTTGTCTTGCAATAAAAGTCAAGTTATACCACAATGATGAGGCTTAAAAAGACAGAAACCAGACTAGGGTTGTAAGTGTTCCCATCTGCAATGGACTGGCCTAGCTGTTTGGCATATGATAGGTCTCTGAATAGAATGGTATACAAAACGATGGACTGGAATGAAGCCACATTTGATCACCAGTGATCTAGTAAGTCAGTTGTACTTGATACATTTACACCCACATCTGCTCCAGGAGTACTATAGCCGAACAGGTTTAAATCTATTTCAACTAAGCCTTGCAGTAAGTCACACACCACACACAGTCAGCCAAGCCTTGCAGTAAGTCACACACCACACACAGTCATGTACTGGACTCAAATAAAGGACTCAAATATAAAAAGGGTATAACACTACCAACACAAAGACCTGCACCTAACAAACATAAATGTAACTTAAAAACGGCTATATTACTTTCGATAATAGGTAACAATGCAAATCATGCTGTAAACATATAAACGTAATAACTGCCATGCCTTAAAAATTTATAATTGTGTAAATGGTCACTGAAATATAATAAAACATCACCCATCTCAACTCTATTCTTCATATATGACACAACATAATTTATTGCATGTCTCAAAGAAATACAGACACAATGGGGGTTATTCCAACTTTGGAGGAAGTGGTAATCCATCCCAAAAGTGACGGTAAAGTGACGGATATACCACCAGCCGTATTACGAGTCCATTATATCCTATGGAACTCGTAATACGGCTGGTGGTAAATCCGTCACATTTGGGACGGATTACCACCTCCTCCAAAGTTGGAATAACCCCCAATGTCTCATAACAGAACTTTAGCCACTGTCTAGCTCCACCATCTGCTGTACCACAAAGCAAAGAGCCAAGAGCCCAGTGTGTGGGATCTAGTCATGTGCTCTTCTGATAAATGTTTGTCAGGTGTGTATTATCTTCCCTTGCCAATGCCTTGGTAACTATTCATTTCAATCAGCAAGCTCTGCATAGGTAGCCTGAGATCTTGATTTACACTGTGCAGAACTACACTGGGCAGATTTACATCTAAAATATGACTGTAAAGTTACTTCCAGTAACTTACTTCCAGTAATATTACATTTGTATTTTTAAAATGTATGTAAACCTACCCCATCCTGCAAGAGCATGGGACTTATACTACTACTTTCATGAATCTTCACCCAGAGGCACTGAATTGACAGCGCTTTAAGTTCAATTAAAGGCATAAATATGCAAGCCCAGCGATCTCTTCCTATAGATTTACCTTCCTAAACTGGGCATTCCTGAATGGAGAAAAGGTAGTGAAACATTGCACAACGTATTTATGACATTGAAAATAGTTTGGCTCCTGTATTATTGGTTTGGTAAAATTTAAAATGTTTCAAACTATGGATATTAATTTAAGAAATGATGAATCTAAAGTAAGAAGAGTTTCTCAAGTTGCTATCTTGAAACAAAAATCTACAGGAGGTAGAAGCTAAGCTAAAAATGAATGATTTAGAGGTAAGTTCGGGAGAAAGCTAGAAGCTGGAAAAGTGAATTAAATAAGCCATAAATGATAAGGGCAGAATTATTCTTATACCTTAACAACATTATTCGGAAGGAGGCAGAAGAATTGGTATAGCACTCGATTCTAGGCAGATGGGAAATGACAGTGTATTTTACTCAGATCCTAAGCCATCTGATAGACACCTTGTAATAGGGAAGACAGAAATTAGTGAAGAGATTATACATTATTTTTGATCTCTACATATACAGCCAAAAGAGATGTGAAGAAAATGCACCCATTCTGGACAAGACTAAGCACACTCAAACTTAGAAAACAAGGAACAAATCTAGTGATTCTGAGATACAATTTGGTAAGGCCCTTGCTAGTGTTAATGCTTTTAAAAAGTGGGAAACATTGGAAATATCTGATTCCTGATGGCCCAATGTATGTGTTTTATAAACACTTTAAAGTTGAATTTGTTCACTTTTTACTTTTCTTAATAATCTATGCAAAACATTAATTTTCGCACCTCATTGAAACATTCAAACAACACTTTAATAACAACACCAAACAAGAATTGGTAAGACTGCTAATTTTATACTATATCATTTGTTAAGATAGATGTGAAAAAACTGACAATGTTTTGGGATGGTAGGCTGAGTAAAGTTAGCGGACAATTAGGCAATGTCGCGCTCAGCTAGTGTTGCTCATCTGTTCTCCTTATGATCCTTGATTATCTTTTATTTCTTCTATCCTGCAAGTACTGTCTAAAGTAATTGGATTTTGTTTGAATGCCGCATGTGTTAATGTTTTTTAGTTCTATGATATGTACATTTATCAGGTTAACTTAAATTAAGGAGGTAGGAATAGGTATATAATCTAAGATATACTTATTGGTATCTTTCATTATTTTGTTATAAGAGCATGCTGTACTTGTTTGTTCAACTTACAAACACCTTTACCTTGGCTTTCATCATTTGAAAATCTTCTGAATTGTTTATGTTTGGAAAAAAAGAAATTGCAGCCTCACCCATCATCATCATCATCTTATCATCTTCCAGGCACGCACACAAACCTTACTTGCTCTAACCATGCCATTATTCTCTCAAAACATGCTATATTTTTCTTGATACTTTTACACCATAGCATTGGGCCCATCACTCATGTAAATTATTGACCACAACAATGCTCCTGGGAAGTTCTTTAATTGGTTCACTATTATAAAATATTGATCTTTTGCCTCGTCCCATGTCAGTTGTAAATTATGACCTCTGGTTTAGAAGACCTTTCCAATTGAAAACAGGTGATAACAGTATTGTGTTTTGTCCGTTTAGGATGTTGAATTAAAAAATATAAATGTTTCTGTGATAAAACCTTTAAAATACCACTCATGTGCACTGTGGCAACTCTGCAACTATTATATGTATTGGAGGGGGATTTCAAAGAAGGTCAGAATGCATGTATTGCCACAGGCTCAATGTTTATTTGTAGAGGTTTTAGAGTCCAGGCATTTGAGATAGGTGTTTAGAAAACAGGCAAACGCCCATTAAAACTTACATTTTCTTGCCTTTATGATTATTCTTGTAACTGTGTTTTGTGGTTGAAAAGGCAATCAGAAGCTCTAAAGAGAGGAGCCTATAAAATGCAGGGATCTGTCACAAATGGTTATTTCTCTATTTGTAGAATACGAGTCTGGTTTGGGAAGGTAGTTTATGGCATCTGGCAAGTAGGTATGGCGCCATCAAGTTGGCAAGGGGCCTCACTAATCTTTTAGTGCTCCATCATCTTGTTTTTTTAGCTTCTCCTCTTAAGATGCATAGTTTGCATGACTCTCTGTATTGCTGTTGTCAGTTCCTAAGGGCCAGATGTAGCAAAAGACAATTTTGCGAGTTGCAAATTGCGAGTCATACCGACTCCCAATTTGCAACTCGCAAAATTGTATGCAGAAAGGTGTCTCAGACACCTTCTGCGACTCGCTATGGGGTTGCAAAGACCCACCTCATGAATATTAATGAGGTGGGTCGCATTCTGCGACCCCATAGTGAGTCCATGCATTCACAGGGATGGTGGCCTGCTGGAGACAGCAGACCTCCATGTCTGTGACTGCTTTTTTAATAAAGCAGTTTTTTTTTTTAATTGCAGCCCGTATTCCTTAAAGGAAAACGAGTTGCAATTCAAAAGAATAATGAAACCATTTGGTTTCATTTTTTCAGAGCAGGCAGTGGTCCATTGGACCACTGCCTGCTCTGAAAAAATATTTTCAGCGACATTCACAAAAGGGAAGGGGTCCCATGGGGACCCCTTCCCGTTTGCGAATGAGTTACCACCCACTTCAAGTGGGTGTTAACTGCGAATTGCTTTGCGACCGCTTTCGCGGTCCCAAAGCAATTCTACATCACGGTGCGAGATGCAAATAGGAAGGGAACACCCCTTCCTATTTGCGAGTCGGATTCACATTTTGCGAGTCGGTACCGACTCGCAAAATGTGAATCAGCATCGCGATGGCCGTTTTGCATGTCGCAAACTGCGTTTTTCGCAGTTTGCGACATGCAAACCGGTTGCTACATCTGGCCCTTAATCTTTCTCTATCTTTTCTAGGATTATGATGCAGATATGAACATAATCTATACACAAGGTTTTTCTGCTATTACACACCATGGGAATACAGCTTCCATTGCACCACAACAATCTATTTTCTGTTAGGATTCCATTGTTCTACCTCTGTGGGACACTGACATGAATGAAGTACAGCCTGTAAATAACCACTAGGGGCCTGATTTAGAGTTTGGCAGAGGGGGTTATTAAGTCAAAAACATGACTGATATCCCGTCCGCCGTATTACGATCCCATTATGGCCTGTGGAGATCGTAATACTGTAAACGGGATATCTGTCACGCCTGTGACGGAGTAACCCATCTGCCAAACTCTAAATCAGGCCCTAAGACTCATCCAAAGACTGTGTATAAATTGTGCTTGTTTCCCATTGTACTCTTGGACACACTGAGAACACTTTGGCCCTCATCATGAACATGGCGGTAAACACAGTTGACCACCGTGGCAACGGCATTCAGAAGACCACCATTGGCAGTGAACAGAAACCCACCATATAATAATGCAAAAATCAGAAGCCGACAAAAATCTCCCTGGCACCGCCAGGACCTTGTCAGCGGAAATGCTGGACCTCCCACCCAGCCACCGCCGAGCACACAAACATCCCGCCCTCCAAATATTGAAGCACAAATCACCGCAGCGGTTAGTGGAAGCCGAACGATCATTGGCAGTACAGACTGCCACGGGCGGCAAGTGGACCCAACAGCAAGAAATACATAAATTGGTAAGTTTGAAACCCACACACCTGACACAAGTCCACAACACTATAAAAAACTCACAGACACACCCTACAATCCTTTGCAACAAAATTAGGACAACTAATACAGAGAACTCCATAAGCAGACACCGAATGCCACAATCCACGATACATACACCCAACCACACAAGAGCACCCTCACCTAGATCCACACAAGACACCATTCACAACACTCACCATGGCACCCCCCAAACACCCACGTTTCACAGAAAGGGAGCTAAGGACCATGGTGGACGAGATCCTGAAGGTCGAGCCACAATTATTCGGAGCACAGGTCCAGCACACACCCATCGCCAGGAAGATGGAGCTATGGCAGACATTAGTCAACAAGATCAATGCAGTGGGACACCATCCACGCACCAGGTCCATGGCATCCAGGCACTTCAGTAGGGATGGCATGCTGATTTCGATTTGCCGGTGTCAGTGCTGGATCCAGTAATGCACAAAGTTCATGAATAGTTGCACAAGTGAGTCTGTAATTGATAATGATGTGACGCTCCACCATGGTCCGCAAATCAACAAGTGGTCTGTATACCGATGGGGCCCTTCCTCGCCACAAGGGTCTGTACCTAGGAGGAGTTGAAAACACGTGTGAGGAACATACATACATCTGCACACATTGTTTTTCATTCAGCACTGCTGGCATGATTGTCGACGACACTAATGCTTAGTGTGTGTGACATTACAGCAACAAGACCACAATGATATATCAGGGCTAGTCAGGTGAGGTAATGTATATTGTTACATGCCTAGGGGTGTTTAGGGGACAATAGGGCATGCATTGTGCAGATGAGGGTTTTACAACTGCGTAGTTATGGCCAAAATGCCTGCCCCCTGTAATCCAGAAGTATCGTGGTAGAAGTGACCTCATACCGCTAGCGGTTGACGTAATAGCATAAGGCGGTGTTTACGCCGTGCGCAAATTCATTGGTTAACATGGTTGTCAATGGGCAATTTAAGTGTATCATGATCGCCGCCGGCGATGATGATGCACACCACTGCGGTGCGTACGCAAACTCATCATCCCAACTTCACTTGGCTCCCTGATCTCGTGCATGCAGGTACACCACTGAGTGTACTGCTGTGTCCTGCCTCTGGTCATGGAAAAGGCACATGTTGCAGGGGTAAGGGCCCCGGCCTTCACCAACGAGAAATTGGAGAAGCTTGTGGACGGGGTCCTGCCCCTGTACGCCAAGCTCTACGGTCGGCCTAGAGGTACAGGTGAGTAGGAGGATTGGGGGCATGGATGTGTGTAGTGGTGGGTGTTGGGTGCATACATGTGTGCACCTGTGACACTGTATGGTCTAGGGTTCCTGACATGCTGCATGTGTGTGTGTGCTGTTAGGCTGTTTGAAATGTCCGTCCCATAGTGGACGTTTAGCCAGCTGTATATGATTGGCCAGTGTCTGACCTCAGAGTTACTTTTCTGTGTGTCCGATATAGGTCAGCGCCCACCAGAAGAGGGGACTTTGGCATGCCATCGCCAAGGAAGTGCGGACCCTGGGGGTCTACAACCAGCAGAGCACCCAATGCAGGAAGAGGTGGAAGGACCTGCAGCGCTGGGCGAGGAAGATCTGCGAGGCCCAGCTGGTGAAGTTCTCCCAACGAGGAAGGGGTGCCCATTGGGCACTGACCCCCCTTATGCAACGCATCCTGGCGGTGGCGTACCCGGACCTGGATGGGCGCATGAAGGCTGCACAGCAGTCACATGGGGGTGAGTACATATACCATATTTTGGTCCCTTGATGGATGTGTGTGTGTGTATTCGTATTTATGCTGTCTAGTGGCAGGTACTATGACTGATGTCCATCTATATAATGGCCCCGTGGGGAGTAGGGGTGTTTGGGTCTAGTCTGCAGTACGTCAGGTCCTTAAGTTAGTTGGGGAATGGCTGTAGAGCAGGGATCTGGCCACTAGTCAGGGGCATAGCCATGTGTATAGCGGTAGGTGCTGCCTGGTGGAAGGTTTTCTGGGTGGGTGTATGTGTGAACCACTAATGTACCTCCATTCAGCTATTTACAAGTGTCTCTCCTGTTTTGTCTACCCATCCCTGTTCTCTTGTGTTGTCTGTGTACATCAGCATCATCTGGCGAGGGAGCTGAGGCACCGGCGGGTGGGGATGCAGCTGCCCACGGATCCTCGGAGGCAGAGTCGTTTGACGCCAAGGGGACCAGTGGGCTGGAGGGTGAGGAGAGTACCACGGGGGAGGCAACTACCACTAGAGGTAGTGACTCTGATGGGAGCTCCCTGGTGGTGGCGGACCCTAGTGGGCCCACCCCTACTGTGTCATCTTCCGCCACCCCCTATACCATCACTGCCCTCCCATTTTCTCCCCACCGAGTTGCCCGTGCCCGCTCACCCAGAAGGGTAGACGTCTCCTTTGCCTCAGGCACCTCATCCCCTGCCCCAGTCAGCCCTGCTGCCCTCACGGAGGAGGCTATTTAACTCCTGAGAACCATCACTGAAGGGCAGACAACCATTGTCAATGCCATCCAAGGGCTAGTATCAGAGGTGCAGCAGACCAATGCCTATCTGGATGGCATTCACGCTGCCGTGTCTGGCCTACAGAGATCTTATCAGGCTCTGGCCTCCTCTTGGACGGCAGCTAGTGTCCCTGGTCATTCCGTCCCCCTACCAACCACCTCTACCCCTTCCAGCACCCCACTTCCTTCACCCGTCCAAAGCACACATTCTGACACGCAGGCACACACCTCAACACACAAGAAGCACACTTCAAAACACAAGCACCACACCTCCCACCATAAGCATACACACAGCCAACATACACATGCACACACACCAACATCCACTTTCCCCAGTGTGTCCACCTCTTCTGCATCCTTGTCTGTCCCCTGTACATACACACCCACAGGCACTGCACCCTCATTCAATGTTGCTGACCCTGTTCCTGCAGTCACCACAATAGCACACATCCATTCATGCACCAAAGACACCACACCTGCACTCACCACAACGACTTTAGTTGACACATGCAGCACACTCACCAGACTTGCAGACACCCTGACAACATCCGTTTACACTGGCAGCCTGTCTTGTCCCACTGTGTCCACCACCCCTCCTCCCAGGACACTCGAACGCACCAAAACACACACCCATCACACATCCACCACACCTCAGCATACTGTCCAGTCACCTGCAGCCACGTCATGCACACCTACACCTGTCACGACCACTCCCTCTACCTCCACTCCCACGCCTTCCTCCAGGTCCACCCCAATTGCACCTAAGAAACTTTTCCTCTCCCGTGTTGACCTATTCCAACCCACTGGCCCACCCTGTCTCGTCCCTAAATGTGCTCACCTCCTTGCCCTTTCTACTCCTCCCACGTCCCAGCCCTCCCCTGTCTGCCCTTCCCATTCCCGTGCCCCTTCCCCAGAGAGGAAGAAGCCCTGTGCTGAACCAGGTCCATCTGCCACCCCCCCGGATCAAGCCCACTCCCCCACCTTCCAAGGGCAAACCCAAACCCTCTCCATCTTCCAAACATAAATCTAAGCCCCCCCAGTCATAAATCCCCACCCCCATAACCCCCTGCCCCTGTTCCCTGGAACTGACTGTGGTCTAGGGCTTCAATATTTGATGGGCGGGTAGGGCCTTTCCGTCGGTCTGTGGGCGGGCTCTGCCGTTGTTGTTGGCTCTCCTCTGCTGGCGGTGAGCGGTTTTTAGGATGCCTGTGCTTCAGTTGGTTCATTATTTGGCAGTTCCGGACCACGCGTCTGTTGGCGGTTGTTACCGCCACTGCCGGCGGTGCGGTGTTTACCGCTGTGTTCATAATGAGGGCCTTTGTTTGGTTTCATATGTTACTCATCCCAGAATACACTTTCAAGTACTCACAGAGACCTGACATTCACTCTGCAGTGATTTCAGAGAGAGAACTCCTGCTGTCCTTCAGTAATGGATTTACTCCTTCAGGATTTGTAGGAAATGGAACTTGCACACACCTGTGACTAGTCTTGTGTTGCCCAATCATGTGACTCCACCCAGGACTTGCCTGGCTCTTCTTATAAGCCCCCTCTGCCTGAGGGGCATTGTTTATCATTGATGTCTGAACCTCTGTCTACCGGGACTCTTGTTGACTGTTTCTTGACCAGTTCCTCCTGTGCTTCATATAGATCCTTTGTCCGGTTCCTCTGTAGCTTACTACAGTTTTTTCTCCCAGCCTTACTAGCATTTTGCTTACTTCATTTTCTGCCTTTTGTTTCAGTTAGGTGTAGTCCCCTTGGGATGTTATTTTTCTATTGTTCCTAGACTGTTCCTCCTCTTTCTGCTATTATTTCCCAATTCTTTTTATTTTTGTCTGAAGTAACTCTGATATTTTGCCCGACCCCATCTCTTAGATTTTGCTCCTTTTTTTGTGCCCTTTCTTTGTGTTTCTCTTGCAGTCTCTAGTTCCATTGCAGTTCCAGTCTCTTGCTTGCCATAATTCCTTGGATTCTTGTAATTATCCCTTCTCCAGTTCTTTTTTTATGTATTTCTCTAGTATTGCCATTTTGTCTTGTAGTCCAGTGCTTAGAGTTTATTCTGTCTATCTGTACTAGTTTTGTCTAGCTGTTTTCTCACTGCTCACCTGGCACTCCCCTTGGGCTTTCAGTGTCTGGTAAGTGTACTATTTTACCCTCACCTGGAAGCAATTACTGTCTCACCCTTTGTCTTGTCTTGTGTTACATGTAGTGCCTTAATTGCAACAGTGCGATATTTCTATTTTCAGAGGAATTTCTACTGTGCCTGTAGCTGGACTCATAGGGACTTGTTTTGTGTAAGTGTAATCCTTGTATGTACATAGAATCCTTGTTTGTGCCCTAGTGCCCAGGTACAGAACCACATCTACTGTCTCCTTTCTATGGGGTTTGCAGTGAGACTATCTGTAAGAGTAACCTGCACAGAAAAATTGTCTTTCCCTATTACTTTGGGAAGTTATGACTCTTACATCTATACAACCCTTGTGGTAATCCATTGTGTTTGTCCATTATTGGTTCCTTTACCTTTGTGTTCACATTAAGGTGGCCCCTGTCCTGTTGGGTTATCTGACAGAACATAATTGCAAAAACAATTGTGCATTGTGCTGATAGAATGTAATTTCAAAAATATCTAGGACCAAAATATTGAGAAGGTAAGTGAAAATTGGTAAATATAGATTTACCATTCTTAACTCCAGGTCAAGGAATATATCTATGAAGATAAGTATAGTAAAACACCACTTTTCCATAGACCTCGATACTCTTCACACAATATTTTGTCTACACAATATTTTTTCTTTGGTATTTTGTGTCTGTTCTTTCCTGGTGTATGCCTACTCATGTTCCTCTGCACAGCTACTTTAAATCTCATCCTTACAGTCCATTTCATGACCTTAAGGGGTACCCGCCTGAAGCCCCATATCAAAGGCCATATAAATGTGTACAGTTGTCCTACCATGACACTCTCATTTCAACACCCACAAATCGTCGGAGGGCAGAGCACAGCAATAATGCTGTATATTTTCCCCTGGTGAATGTATGACTACAGGGCAATGCTCCTGCACCTACCCCAGGTTGAGAATGCACAAAGTGACAACAGGAAAAATGTCCACAGTGTCAAAAAACTGTGAGTGTATTTTAAAAACTTTGCATCATTAACACTACTGGATGATTATAGTATGAATGACTCCTTAGACCGGACTCAATAGGGATTTAGGTCCAGATTTAAGAGGGCCTAGCGCCATCTAATGACACATTAGCGTCAATTTTTTACGCTAATGTGGCATTAGATGGGTAAAAATGCTGCGCCAGATTTACAAAGTGGTGCAATGCTGCATTGCGCCACTTTGTAACCCCTTACGACACATCATACCTGCACTAGGCATAATGTACGCAATGGGGGGTGCGTTACGGTGTTAGGGTGGCCAAGAAATTGCACAAAGAAATCTCAGAGATTTCTTTGCATCATCTTTTCCGGCATTGTTAAAGCCTGCTCAGAGCAGGCATTAAAAGGAGGCTCCCATTGGTTTCAATGGGCCTCTCGGCGCTTTCGAGGATTAGCGGCAACATTTTTTATGCTAATCCTGCAAAGCGCCAAACTACCGTAAAATATTCTGATGCTAATTCCCTAACTACCACAATGGTGCGCCGTATATTAAATACGACGTATACATGGTGGCGCTAAGGGGCGCAAGAATAGTGGCGCTGCGCTAGGTGCAGCGCCACTTTTCATAAATCTGCCCCTTAGTGTCCTGTAGAAGGCCTTTGACCCAGTTGGGTGTAAATTAGCAGCAGCATCATTTTGCCACAGACTAGGAGAGGGTAGTGTAAGAAGGCCCTCTATTTTATTCCTGTCAAAAGAACCCAAGAGTAAAATTGAAATGACTTGGCATCCTCTTAGACAATTTTAATTGCTTGTTTCCATGGTCCTAAATATCATCTAGAGCTCAAACAATTGTACAATAGGCGTGGAAGTATGCAATTTGATGATTCATGCCACAACAAGTGAGTGAGGGTGACTCTCATAAGAGAATAAAACAGAACAAGCATTTGCAATGCACTAGGGTCTCGCATTTGTCCGAGTTACAGCTATTACCAGTTGTAAACTCCCAACTGGATTTTTCTTGCCACATTAAAAGAAAAAAACAGCGCGATCGCGCTGCTACAGTTCACTCGTAATGAAACCTATCGGCAAAAGTGCAATTATGTACGTAACCGGCAAAAGTGCAATTAACTGTGCAACAGGGTTGATATTATGCAAAGCGCTCGATTTCTGCCAAGCGAGATCGCGCTGCGACAGCGAAAAAGTAGTCCACAAACCTGATGGGAAACAGCGAGCCTTGCATGTTTTCTGTACTTGGTCGCTGCGCTCGAGGAGGGCTGACCACCGGAAAAGGCATGACGTATGAATGCCTTCCACTAATCAAAGCAGGCAGATTCTAACCGGCAAGCCCACGAACCAATGAAAGACACTGACGTGACGTGGACGGGGCTCCGAGCCCTTTTCTAATTCCTAAAGCATCTCGCTAGCGATACGCATGCGCAAGCGCATGTGATGCAGGCTTGACCCTAACAAAATGTGGCATGACATCATGTCAAGTTGGCATCACTACACCAACAGACAGTGCTGTACTCTAGACATTGATTTAACCAGATTTTTCGGTTTGGATCATTCCATATGATACGTCCAAATCCATCTTTCTGAACCGTATGTCTCTGGGATGACATAATTCCTGAAAAGATGTAAGTGGTAACCTAGCGGTTGTTGCATCCTCGCTCTCTTGACAAGTCATCAGCTCCCGCTGGCTCCTCAGCTCTTGGCACCCAGCATGGGCGCACGGTGTTAAAATGATACATTAGCAGATTTCTCATGTTAATGGTCCAGGCGAGTCTTCAAAAGAACTGAGGACGTGGTACTGCATGAAATTAAGGATGAGTTATTATGATATCATACCCTATAATGATGGAAAGAAATGCGCGAAGCAGCAGGGGAAAAGAGGCACAGGAAGGTAAAATTCTTCTTGTGTCAATTGTTTCGACAAGATGGCGGTGTGTTTTGCTGGCTGCGCAAGCCCCTAAATGTCTTTGGGATTCACATTCTCCAAGTGATTTCATAGAACTCTGCAAAGCACTAAACAAACTCCCTGTGGTATCGCTTCTTTGCAGAGGCAATTTTCAGTTTTCTCAACTGTTAATTGATTTTTGCCTCGAGCTTTCAAAGAGGTTTCAGAAGTGGCTCACTGCGCTGTAAGGCCATTGCCAGCTCGGCATCCTTCTCGCATGCTTTTGGTTCAGAGAGACATCTCTTCGGGTCATCACCATCGCCTCGCGCCACTATTCCCTAGAGATGGAACGTACCATGTGGAAATGCAGTGGGTGAGAATTTACAGATATGGTGCGGCTCTCGAGGGGGGTCAAAGGCAGCAGTGGTCAAGGAGCTAAAACAAACTCTGGAAGGTGTTTTATCTCCGGTCCCATGGTGCACTGAGCAAGCAAGCAAGCGAAGTGAGCGTGTCCGCCCTGCTCCAGAAAGCTCCTTTATTTTTATGAAAGTATTTGAATAAATGAGACAATCAAGTCGTTTTAAAGTGCAACAATCCGAATACATTGGCTAAAGGACATTGATTTGTACATGTTATTCGAAAAACAAAACCCATAAAATATTCTATGCCTTTAGGTGCAGGCACAAAAGTGAACAGAATTATATCTCTGTTGCAACACATCATGGGGGTCATTCAGACCTTGGCGGACGGCGGAGGCCGTCCGCCAAGGTACCGCTGACAAATGACCGCACCGCGGTCAAAAGACCGCGGCGGCCATTCAAACATTTCCGCTGGGCCGGCGGGTGCTCTCCAAAAGAGCGCCCGCCGGCCCAGCGGAAATGCCCCTGCAACGTGGATGCCGGCTCAGAATTGAGCCGGCGTAGTTGCAGGGGTGCGACGGGTGCAGTTGCACCCGTCGCGTATTTCAGTGTCTGTAAAGCAGACACTGAAATACTTTGTGGGGCCCTCTTACGGGGGCCCCTGCAGTGCCCATGCCATTGGCATGGGCACTGCAGGGGCCCCCGCGGCACCCCCTACCGCCATCCTGTTCATGGCGGGTTTCCCGCCATGAACAGGATGGCGGTAGGGGGTGTCTGATTCCCCATGGCGGCGGAGCGTGCTCCGCCGCCATGGAGGATTCAATGGGGCAGCGGTAAACCGGCGGGAGACCGCCGGTTTACCCTTTCTGACCGCGGCTGAACCGCCGCGGTCAGAATGCCCTTGGGAGCACCGCCAGCCTGTTGGCGGTGCTCCCGTGGTCGGTGACCCTGGCGGTCACCGGCCGCCAGGGTCAGAATGACCCCCCATGTGTCTTTTACATGCGTAATGGTCCCCTGTGTTGCTTTAAATGACTGGAGAGAGAGAGAGGGCTAGTCAATACATCTATTCCAGCTCCAAAGCCCACAAGGGACTTTTCTTGCTTTCTTTGTGAGCCTTATGCAAATACCTATTTTCAGATTGCAAATTCAATGACACTACAGGGGCCAGTTCATTTAGCTCTTTAGGACGCCTGCTTCCGACCCAGGCTGGAATGACCAGTCTTCTTTCAGTTTAAGCTCCAAACAAATGCGATTCTGAACTAATCCCACCAACCCAAAGCTCGGCCATGTTTCTTTTCCTGTTCTCTAGCAAGTGCACAAATATATATTTGTAGTGTGATTCACTTCCCTCTGGCAGACTCTAGCATCAAATTTCAAATCTATAATTCATTTTTTCACATACATTGCAACAATAACTCCAGAGCAAAGGCTATGATCAACACTTTATGTGGTTTGCAGGTTTAGCTTTGCTTCTATAATGAACAACAGCTCCATAAAGTCAGTCCTTAAGTTATCTTCGAATTCCAAGATTCTGTGCTTCCAATCAGGATAAATTCATATTCAATTGTCAGTTATGTTTCAGTAACATATGCAGAAAATTCTCAGGTCAAAAACAGCACAGGAGTGTGTGATTTCTGCTGGAGTGCCACGTTGAAATATCTACTGCGTGTGGAAGGTCACTCTTATGGACTACTTTGGAATTGCTATAATTTAACCAATCAGATGACAGATCTTAGTAAAGGAAAGTGACTAACTGGAGGCCCCTCCTCAAACATTTTTGCTTCTCCAAGATCCTTCAATTGATTTCTCTACTCCCAGACCTCAACCCTACCTGGTGATTCATATTCTCTGTCCTGACTATCAGTGAGAATTCCATCCAAAGCATGGCTCTGCCCTTCACGGCAAGTTGAACAGAATACCTGTTGATGCCTTTGTCAAGTGGGGCAAAGCATGCTAAGGGAACAAGGATAGGAGGTAGTTGCAATAAGTGAGGTTGTGTAGATCTAAGGTGCTGATAAAGGTTGTGGTCAACTGGAACAAGAGGTATTGTTGCATTTTGTGTATTTTATGGAGCTGGATGTAGATATTGTGACCATTGATTAGGTGAGAGAACTAGGTTTAATTTAAGATTTGAAGTATAGACCTATATTCCTTGCTCAGAGTTAGAGGCATGGATTTAAGGGACCCCAGGAGGGGCCAGGATGTAGGAAAGCACACAATGAGAACATGTCTTAAAAGCGTTCAAAATGACTTAGAGTTGTCAGAGTTTAAGGTTATTAAGGTCCTGAATTAGAGTGTGGTGGATGGGGTACTATGTCACAAATGTGACGGATATCTCAACCACCGTATTCCAAGTACATTATATTCAATGGCACTTGTAATACGGCAGGCACAAGATCTGTCACGTTTGTGATGGAGTATGCCATCCACCAAACTCTACTTCAGGCTCCTGGTCTTGCTTTGGGTCTGTTTCTATATGATAGCTTGCGCATATAAAGTTCTCCTTTGACAGTGAGCGAGAAAGTGTTTCCCCCATGTACTGAAAATCAGACCTGTGTGCCACTCTCTGTGAAATGCATTCCTGGACCATTCTGTCATGCTGCTCAAAGCAGGTGGGGAATATATTTGCTAAAATCGCATGGAATAGGGCATTTTGTGTGGTTTTATGACTGGAAAAATCAATCCCACTTGGGAATTCCCCATTCCCTCCAGTCTTACTTACAAAAGTACTAAAGAAGTGACATTTACTATTCCCACTCCAAACTAAGCCAACTTGTGGAAGGTGTTGGATGCTAAAAGGGTGGCATTTACTATTCTCACTCCAACATTACCCAACGTGGTGAGGTTAAAGTACCCAAAGTACCTGGGGCAATTTTGCTGGCCAGTAACAGTAAAATAGCATACAGTTGTACCGCAGCTCCAACACCTTGCAGCCAGGAACCAGTCTCAGTCTGTGCCCATTTGGGTAAAAAAGTCCTCTGTCAATCTTTGCCTAGTCTAAGATTTACTTGTTTTCTAATTAAATTGTTTCGCCTACTGTTTTTTTAACTTGAATTTGAGCGTTAATTGCTTATGGGTCACTTGCCTTGAATTTTGCATCAATTATTGAAGACGATCCAGGGTTAGAGCATTTTCATTGAAGTGATTCAATTTTTATTTGATATGAAATGTTTGAAGCTGCTATTGTATTTATGGGGGACAGTAAAGAACGCCTACAAAAAGTACAGATGCTGCATACAAATTAATAATATTAAAATTAGAATGTGTGACCTTTCCTCGTTAACATAAGAAGGTTGTACTTCTCTGTGATATGTGCAGCTAGGCACAGCCATAAAACTTGCGAACAGTACTGCAACATACTTTCGCTTTTGCTTAATAAAATGAATCGTGTGGTCGTTGTAGGTAAAAGACAATGTGGCCCAAGACGTAAATAAAATGCATATTCCCGCTAGGCACAACATAAGACACATTACATTTGTGTAGATAACATTCAGTTATCTGATCAATGACTTTATCATTAAACTGTTAGGCTTTGGCAAGCACGGATTCACTAATTATTCAGAAACTGTTATCCTCGTCCACACAAGCAACGATGCAAAATGTTAAATACCAGGGATCAACGCTAAGGAAATAATATTCAAATGCACTTTGCCTACACTTGAGACTCTCAGCAGGCATATTATGGGTCTGCTTACAACAGCTTTATAAGCAGCATTTAGCTGTTTGAAAACACATAGGTGCAAAAATCTGCTGGAGGTGAAGTGTGTCAGGCAGTGTTGGGTCAATATCTCATTAAGGTAATTATTCATGCTTCATAATTGAAGTGAAGTTTCTGTGCTAGCATGATAGTTTAAAACACCGCTATAATTTGTTCTTGGGTAAAAATGTGTAATAGTTCATTGCTCTCAGGACGAGGTTCAGTTTCTCTTCTGCATTTAACCACCACACAACTGGTGAATTAAATCAACTCATTGGGTGCAGCCAATTTCAAAGTACAGTTTAAGGGACAGAAGGAACAGTGGCACTGAATGTCACAGTGAGCAGTCAAGAAACCCAGTAAAAATATACATTCATAAAAGGCCCAAAATCCTGGGACACCAGGAAGAAAAGACACATTCCTCTATATAGTTAAAATCATGAATAACCTACTTATTTCAGGAATAGTTAATTTCAGCAGAAATCCATTTTCCAAACACGAAGTCCCCCATGGAATTACATATTGAAGAAAATTGTTGCAACTAGTAAGAGATACTTCATATCTTCAGTCTCAAAATATGCTGAAATGTAGGACATCTTGCAGTTCCGCAAGCATCCCCACCACGTCATCCAGGACCAGAGATGCGTGGATCCCCCACTCATTCTGATAGATAATCCAACAGTAATTTGCAACTACCTGGACACAAGGACCTATTATGAATGGTTATCTGTGGCCCACAAATTGTGCTGAAAATTCACCATGTTGCTCCAGTCAACTTATTTGGCTAATTTGGAGAAATCACAATTGGCACTTGCGTTTGTGATCAGGGTACACTGATTCCCTACCTGCCAGTGAATTAGGATGGCTTGAAACCCAGGTATGTCATTTTGTTTTAGGAAGGGGTAGGGCTACCAGAAATATAATGGTTACCTTGTCCCACAGCCACACTGCTCACCATTTGTGCACTATTGTCATGGCTTCATGTATAATCAGCAAACAGGAACATTAATGTTCACCTCCCCCTTTAAATATGAGACTTTTTCTTTTCCTATTCTGGAGTGGGTAAATCTAGCACATCACTTGAGGTACCAGCACCTTCTACAGCCCAGAAATAAAACCACATAAACAAATGATACAGACTGGGGCAAAAATAAGGATTCAACCACTAATCAAAGCTAAAATAAAACAAAAAGTGAAAACAACAGCCGACCAACAATCTGCTAATTGGTGTCAAAGGTAAGAAAAGGGGGCTTTATTCATCATGGAATTGGCCGTTTCAATTTACAGTGAGATCACATTGAATTCTGTTCACTAATTAGAACTCTATCTCCTTTTTGTGATTTCATGGTTACATTTCCTAGGCGTCATCAGGGTAGCTTTTCAGTCACTACTTTCACCACTAATGGCACCAGGGTTTTCAGCACCTCAGGTACACTAACATGTTGCCCACTGAAGCACTCCACAGACACTAGAACAAGGCATCTTGAGGCACTTTCCAATATTTTGATCCTCGCCATGGTCGTTCATTATGGGTGTCCCTTTGGACGAGACAGCTCTGGATTATTCTAAGTAGCCCACTGTTTCTGGTCCTGGAATTACTGGGTCAGCAAATGCAAGACCTGCAAATCTGCAGATACTGGAACATGTCATGTTGGCCTGGAGATGCTGGCCTCAGTTACACTGGGTGCAGATGCACATGCAGCAAAGCCACTGTAAGGACACAGTGGAATGTGGTGATTCACAGTTACACAGTGTACCTTGTTTTACAAATAGAATGCCAGTCACAACAGTCTTATATAACTTATTTAACAACCATTTTAAAACAATTGGCTTGACATTAAGGTGTTTGTATTCATTTGGCAATTGTGAGGGCCAGAATGCCACACCTTCAAATAGCATTTGCACCAGGCATCAGGTGTAATTTGCGCCTGATCTACAAATTTGTGTGAAAAATGCTACCTACTATTCACAAAATATGTCTGTGCCTATTTTGAGCACATACTTAGCTTTCCGCACTGCTTTGGATGGCCACTTTCACCATTCCAGTGTAAACTTAGAGTGAGGGAAATTTGCACTCCTCTAATGTTGGGCACTGGTGTTAAAATGGCACATGAACTATTTGCACTCTAGCGCAGAAGTCTAAAACACCCAGGGCCTCCTTTACTAGGCTATAGCAGAACACTGGGCCACTGGAGCGCCATTTTGTTTACGCTCTGGTGGCGCAGTGTGTCAGCTCATATTTACAAGGCCACACAAAGCCACCTTGTGTAAATATGGACCCCTTTCACACATAACACTGCGTGAAAGGGGCGTTCCATGGGTATTGCTTGAGGTGTTCCCACTCAACACCCATGGAACCTAAGGAATCTGATGCATTTATTTACAAGTCTGGAAATGTGTCAGATCCCTACACCACCTCAGGAGTGGCATAAGACTGATGCAACCAATTTTCCTCTTTCCATGTGTGTTGCAGAATGCCTCTTGTGATTATTATTGTGCAGGATGGTGTCCCTTCTTGCACAAAAACAATCATCCCAGCAATGCAGGCATCCTTGCACTCTGGTGCAAGAGTGCCTGCATTGGTGCTAGGCAGCAATTTGTGCACCAGCGCAGGGGGAGAGGACTGAAATGCACCATATCTTGTAGATGTGGCACATTTCTGCCTTTTCCCAGTGGTGCAGGGCGGCGCAGCAAGACACTTGCTGTGCCGCCCTCCACCACAGGCCTCGAAAAAATGAGGTGCCCAGTACATTGACAGGGAGAAGTCCTAAGTGACTTGCGACATGATTAACAAATCTTAAAAGTCTTGCAAACATATTGCCAAACCTGATTCACAGAACCAGGATTGCTGTAATTTCCTATGTGCATGGTGCTTTTGCAAATGTGAAATTGTGCACCAAATGCCTCTTTTATGCTTTTGCTTATTTAATACCAAGAGTTCATTTGTAGCTGATCTGTTAGGACTTCCCTGCAAAAGTAGGGGAATGCTAGGTGAAGATCCACAAACAAAGGGGCATATTTATACTCCGTTTGCGCCGGAATTGCGTCGTTTTTTTTGACGCAATTCCGACGCAAAACTAACTCCATATTTATACTTTGGCGTTAGACGCGTCTAGCGCCAAAGTCCATGGAGTTAGCGTCATTTTTTTGCGTGGACACCTACTTTGCGTTAATTATATGCAAGGTAGGCGTTCCCGTCTAAAAAATCGACTCCGAGGCATGTGCGTCGGATTTATACTCCCGGGCAAAATTCCAGCCCGGGAGTGGGCGGGTCAAAAAAAATGACGTACGGCCGCTTTTGCGCCGTTTTTTAGCGCCTGCAAAAGGCAGGCGTTAAGGGACCTGTGGGCTCTGAAGGAGCCCAGAGGTGCCCTCCCATGCCACCAGGGACCTCCCCTGTCACCCTTGCCCACCCCAGGAGGACACCCAAGGCTGGAGGGACCCATCCCAGGGACATTAAGGTAAGTTCAGGTAAGTGTTTTTTTTTTAAAAAAATTGTGGCATAGGGGGGCCTGATTTGTGCCCCCCTACATGCCACTATGCCCAATGACCATGCCCAGGGGACAGAAGTCCCCTGGGCATGGCCATTGGGCAAGGGGGCATGACTCCTGTCTTTGCTAAGACAGGAGTCATTTCTATGGGGGTTAGGAGTGAAAAAAAATGGCGCAAATCGGGTTGAGGCGAAAAAATTGCCTCAACCTGACTTGCCCCATTTCTTGACGCCCAAGCCCCATATCCCCCTACGCCGGCCCTGCCTGGTGTACGTCGTTTTTTTTAACGCACACCAGACGGCGCCAGCGGCTAACGCCGGCTAACGTCATTCAATAAATACGGCGCCCGCATGGCGCTTCAGAATGGCGTTAGCCGGCGCTAATTTTTTTGACGCAAAACTGCGTTAGCGCAGTTTCGCGTCAAAAAGTATAAATATGGGCCAAAATGTTTTTGGGCATTCACATCACCCTCACATACCCCTCAGTTTGTGCACAAATGTACTCTTGTCAAAGGTATGAGACGGATGGACAGGAAGCCTCTCAGATATGATGAAGCTATAGAACATTTGTTGTAGAGTCAAATTTTCCCTATTGGGAAGCAAAAGTAAATATTCGCAAATTCACTTGTGAATCACATCAACACTTCCAGAACATTCCATCTGGTCAAAAATCTGCATACATTCATTTGAGTATTTAAGAACACAGCGATCGTTGATTTATTTAGGTACACTTGAGATCTTTTGTAAATCACTGATACATCAGAAATTTGCTTCAAAGTTCGGAGTAACCCAATGAGATCAAATGTCCCACTGCCATATTTTATGACTAGGGTTTTTGCATAATGCTAGCTCAAAAACACTTAACAGTTTGGGAAAACCCAAGAATGGAGCAACTTATGAGTTCCTGCGTGGCCTTAACTAAAACGTATGCTACGTGACAGCAGCAACAGCTCAGGCGCTCAGCTCTGAAGAAAAATGTTGGGTGCCTTTAGTTTTTATTAACCTGGGTTAAGCTGTGCTCTTGTACATTTAATGCAGGCCACTCCAACTGCCATTGTGACCCACACATTTGTGCCCTCATACAGAAGACATCTCTTTGCATTAACATTTCATTCATTTTGCATATTTAAAAGAATCATTCAAGTTTGTTTGGTGGGTTTATCTATACATGTATCCTAAAACTCAGATGATTTGATAGTTGAAATAGGCAAATTTATCTAGTCTCTAGCTAATCATATATATATATATATATATATATATATATATATATATATATATATATATATATATATATATATATATATGTGTTTAAATGACTACGAAATCCAGTCAACAAAATCCAAAAGTGGATTCTTACACCTGTAGTCAATGAAAACATTGTATTTTGAAAGAACTACAAGTTGAAGTGCAATTTCATATCAAGAGACTGATAGACAATTCTTCACAATCAAGACGAATGCACAAGATAACACAAGAACTGTTAGGATGTACTGCAGATTCCAGGGGTTGTACGAGAGCTGTGTGATTAAAGAACACCAACCTTACTCAAAATTTTTACAATCATATGGGTCATCAATGACTGTAAAACTTTAATGTAGGATCAAATTCCAACAAAAGCTGATTCACAAAATAATATTTGAGGAACTCTCTGAACCTCACTCCCATTTACGACTGCAAAAAGCCCATCAGTTGGGTGGATTTTCTATTGTCATTAATAGAGACTTAGGGGTGGTTGCATTATCGATTCCAGAGAAGGGGCAGGGACTTGGACAGTGGAACTGTAGTGAGCATTTACATAGCCATGACTTTGTGAGATTTCCTTTTTATGAGTTTATAACATGATTAACTAAACTATAAACATATTTGCATCGGTCAATAGCATAATATAGATTGTGTTTCATATTGATATTAAATAGCATCAATGTATGAGACTACACATCCCTTATACATAATGTAATAAGTCAAATTAGTCGAACACCAAAGATGTACAAAGAAAAGACAGCGACCCTACTCAAGCTGGTGTCTCGCACAATCACAAAGCAACATTCAAATGTTTGTCCATAATAAAGCAACATTTATGTAAATCCAAGTTGGTCAAAGTCACATATAGTGCATGCCAAAAATCAATCGACATCAATCCTAGCTGGGAAAGTAAGGTGATAGATGAATACATCTTATCACATATAAGAAGGGTTACTCAACAATGATATGTTGAAGTGTCTCAGTCTTAACCCCACACAAAAGACAAGCACGGCATCCTTTTAAATATTATACCAAGCACCTGTTCATTCAAAGAAGAGCAACACACCCATCTAAACATAATAGAGATGACTCTTGCCTTTGGCAATTTACCTACATGTATTTTTGTTTGGAAATACATGACATGTTACCAACAGACATAAATTAAGATGGTTCATTTACTCAATATTCATGTTAGATCTCCGTACCTAGAATATACAGCTGCATTCTGCCCCTGTGGACAGACATTCAAAAGCATGCTTCCAAATATAATTTTGCCACTTACTCATACATAAAATAAAGAGCTCATTACATACCTTAAACTCCGACTGTGAAAGTCAGGTGCTGTTGGTGGCTTAGTAAGTCCAGAGTAACACAAGGCAGCACAAATCATTACCTTGCAGTATTGTGCACAGGGAAGTTATTCCATGGGTGGAGTGTGGGCAACTTCCCATGGATTCTGGTATATTCCCAGATTTACTGATGTGTTCAAATGCTACGCTATCCAAACAGAGAATTAAAGAGGGGAAATATGTTTATTTTTCCACATTATGGGGGTCATTATGACCCCGGCGATCGGTGATAATGTGATGGTAGTACCGCCAATAGGCTGGCGGTACATACTGCCACATTACGACATTGGCGGGTTGGCTGCAGCCAACCCGCCAATTTACCACTCCGACCGCCATGGTGGTAGCAGCCACAAGGCCGGAGACAAGAACCTTCAGCCCGGCACTGCTATTTTACCGCTGATGGCATTTTGACCCTGCCTACCGCCATGGTTTTCATGCCGTTCATAACGCCATGAAAACTACGGCGGTGGGCCCTACCAGTAACAGGGAACAGTAGTCCTTCCCTGTCACTGGTAGGAGGCTCACCCACCCCACCAACACTCCCCAGATGCGCCCCACCTCCTCCATCCACGCTCCCACCTTCCGATCCTCCACTCCCTCATTCACGCACCACGCATACACACACTCACTCGCACTGGCATAAGTGCATTTATTCACGCATGCATCCAATCATTCTCGCACATATCCGTACACACATTCACACAGACACGTATTCACATTGCCATTCATACATGCATTCTCACACATGCATACACCCACGCAAACAACTCTACACACACAGTCGCATACATGCACACACACATACATGCACACAACTCCACACACACACAACACACCCCACCCCCGCCCCCCTCCCCTGTTAGAAACCCAACTTACCTGCATCTAGGGGGTCTTCCGGCAGGGAACGGGCCGGGGCGCTGCTACTGCCAGCAGCTCCCGCCAGCAGAACACTGCCAGGCCGTATTATTTGTCATAATACGGCTGGAGGCGGTCTACTGGCGTGGCTCTGCTAGTCGTAGCAGCGCCACTTTAACACCATCTGTCAGTATGGCCACAGCCGGATTTCCGCCCTTCTTGTGGCGGAAATCCAGCTGTGGTCATAATTTGGAGGATGGCTGTTAGCCACGGCGACGGTCTTTTGGCGGCCGTTGCCGCAGAGGTAGGCAGCATTTACCGCCAATCTTAAAATGAGGGCCTATGTCTTCTTTCCACATGTACTGAAAGAGGAAAACACCTCAGAAAACTGATTTTGAGCAGTGAGATGTCCCTTCCTGCACAAAAGCAATCATGCTTGTAACATAGGTACCCATGCACCATGGTGTAAGGGTGCCTGTGTTGATGCTAGGCTGCATACAGAGCGCTAGTGCACAGAGAGAGCAAAAATGCACCATATCTTAGTAAATATGGTCATCCCCACTCTCTCCATTTGATGCAATGAAGCAAGCTGTATTGCTGTGTTGCATCAAATATTTGTATATCTGGCCTTTGGGTATTTGCTGTGCAGGACGTGATGCCTATGCAAGTAATAGGCCCTAAATTGTCTCCTTAATAGGACCCAGGTACCCCATTGTAGCACTTGACTGTCTCAAGGTAGCGAGTCAAGCAGTCCAAGGCCCACTCTGTGGAGGTGGTGTGGGCTAGTAATCTTCATCCACTTCACATAATAAAAATACTCAGTAAATCATTGTTCTTTGAAAAAGGAAAAGTACATTTATTACACACACTAATAAATAATACACATTAATTTACAGATCAAAATACCTTTAGTGATCACAACATTGGGCACGTAATTTTAAATAAAACAGGCTTTGTCACCGGGTCACAACATAAATATGTAGCATACATATTGGCTTTGTCAAGAAGTAACCACATTAAAATACAAGGCAAGCCATTTGGCTTTGTAAAGGGGTCACCAAAAAAATAGGAACAATAACATGTTAAAATCAGCATTGTATTACTGGAATGAATAACCATTTTTAAATACAATCATTATTGTTAAAAAAAAAGCAGTTTAATGTCTACTAAAAAGCATTGTCAGCAACATGCTTAGCATTTATATTCACTATAACATTTGTCTGATCTTTCTTTTGTACTGCAGGCCAGATAAAATGCAGTCATAGGACCAACCTCCAGGGGCCGTGCACTCCCAGCTGTAAAACAAAAGCTCTAGCTCAGGGAGTACTTTAAAAATTACTGAAACGTCTCTGTAGGTCATGCATCCTGTGTCCTGGGAGACATAGGGTTAGAGTTTTGCATAAATGCCTCCTGTGGGGCTGCTGCACTTCGAGCAGTCTCCCACAACAATTGGCAGATATGGTGGTGGTACACCTGCCCCTGCTTGGGACACTACAAAATAGAAGAGGAACATAAACAGTCCTCGAAGGGCATTCTGAGGTGCTTCTAGCCTGAGTGGTGAGTAGGTAGTGAAAGCCCTGGGTGAGATAAGCAGCTTTGCAGCGCATTTCTTTTTGATTTTTGGGGTTTGTTTGTTTCTTTTGTTGTAGGTGCTTCGTTCTCACCTAGGGTATTCTGATTACATAATCTACATTAGGAGCTGCAGTGGGATCTCCCATAGAACCCACGGACCTGCTGGTTCCCCGTGTGCTGCTCCTGTGCTGCCCAGGAGTCAGAATTTGCTTTGAGCTCTCCCCCGGTGGGAGCTGCTTTTATTTGGGTTCCCGCCAGGAGTGGAAGCCATCCAATGTTCACTGCCCGGGAAGAGCATGGTTAGGCAAAAACCAGCATGACCCGTCAGGGGGGTTAGCTGCAGCCAAAGTCCTTAGACCACCAGGGGCCCCAGGTGACTTGTTCTTCCAGCTGGCCTTGATTCTGATGTTGTCGCTGTCCGGGTCCAGGGTCTTTCTCTCTGTGTTTTCCTTGTCCAGGGGTTTATACGTTTTGGTGGAAAGGTCTAGATGTCAGACACTCCTAGCTAATCTTCCACATCATCTCTCCAACCCTACCCCAACCCTCCTGCACAGGATTCTCTGTCAATCCAATATGGCAGAAGCCTTCTTCTCCTGATCAGAGCTTCTGTTTCCACCCAGAAGTGTGACTGTGGTAATGGACAAAGCCTCCCTTATAGTCATTCCAAACCAGTTCTGGGCAGCTGTTAGCTAGAGATACAAAGGAAGATGGCAAGCCTGGTGTCAGTTTCATCTGTCTGTGACAGGTGTGGTTTCTTTGAAGTGTACTTAGTCCTGAGGCTAAGCCCCCAGGCCATCCTGTCAAGGGAAGCCCAGCACCTGCCCACATGCAAGCCTGGCGTCCTCTGTCTGGGAACAATACACATCACACCACAGGGAAGCTGCAGGTCGGCAGTTGAAGGCTTCCAAGCTTAAAGCACAAAACAAGTAACATTCTAAAAGTATTAATTGCTTAAAAGTTAGAACAAAATTGTTTTTATCATTACGTTGTATTTTGAGGAACTATTGAAATGAGTCTTTAAAATATTTCTGTAGCTACTTCCAATCCAAATTTAGCATTTAATAAATGTAACAATGTAGGCCAATGATTCCCTATGGGGGCAGTCAGTCTTGCTACAGTGAAAACCGAATTTGGGAACTTGTTGAATATCAAGTTTCATATGTCCTACTTTCAAATATCATGCACCCTGTCTTTGTGGGCAATACGACCCACATGTGGATGACATTACTATTTAAGAGGGGTCATTTTGACAGGTCAAATTTGTAGTGTAAAACTGCAACAGAAAGGTTATCTGAGTGCAGTTACCAGGCTACACATGACTGTGGTCTCTTATGCAGCCCGCTAAGGTGCAAACACGCTTGTGCACGCATAGTCATGTGTAACCAGCCCAGTGCCCTTTATATTAGCTGTGCTGCAGCAGCATTATCTTCAAATGTGAACAATGATAAACATGCCTGGCCCAACTACCATGAGTGAGACTCACGTAGTGAGACTCATGCACATTAAAGGTACAAAAACTGGGTGATGAAAAAGCATAAAATCACAGTGTACTAAATGGGTGGAACCCATTTGCAGCAAGCCCAAATGAGTAAGTTAACTCAAAAATAAACTCATAGCTCAGTGGACTGGATGTTAATACTGATCATACAAGCCATTGCTGGGGAAAAGAACACGTTATTATGATAATGTGCTGGAATGCTCTATGGAAAAGCTTTCTATGCCACACTTCAGCACAACAATGCAGGTGATACTTTAAGCCACTCTCCAATCACCAAACTTTTTTAATATTGATATGACCAAAGTGAACCCCACTGTCACCAACAGAAAGATCCTAAGAACATTCAAGCCATTCATATGACCTTCATACTGGTACTTTCACATCCCCTGTCACCACAGCCATGAAATATTCCTCAGCTAAAAATGTAACCAATGAGAACAAAGCTGACACAAAATGACAGCTATAGCAATAGCACTATAGTGTTGCTTCGCCCTCAAGGCACAGGCAATAGTCATATTCAATCATAGATCCTGAAGGATGTGTTCATTTGCAGGTAAAATGGGCGTGTACAAGCAGCTCACCTCGCTCAACATAGAGCTTCCTCATTAGAAGCAGTATTCCACCTACAAACAACATAAGTGAACAGTGGGATAAACTCTGCTGCAATTCGCAAGTCACAGGTTTCAAAATTCCCCTTCCTATGCAAATACAATGTGCCAGAGGGTTGAACCTATTCTTGAAAACATATAAAGAGACATGTAAACCACATTTTAATTCATTTAACTTCACTGCACTTAAATGCACACTCTATGAGGTCTTTTGTTACTACAGAAAGGATCACATAGACGGGACAGGTTCTCCCGATGCTATATTGTTACCTCTGGTGCTTGATTAGGAACCTATGTTTGGCGCTTAAATTTGAGGGTTTTACTTACTCTACCCGTATTGCTGTGAGTGTGATAATGGCAAAGCCCTTAGAAATGAAAGTAAGCAAGTTTCTTTTAATTGCAGGATACATTTTACATTTTTAGAAATTTCTTGAATAGGTGGACTTTTCACCCTAGTTTGATGGATTGCCTTCTAAACTCTAGAAACAGCTGCAGCTCGTTCGTAATGTTTAGCGAAACAGGCATATGGGGATCATGAGGTTGATTGCTATATTTCACTGGGATGTGTTGGCAGGCAGCAGCTTTCAACCTGAGCATCCTGGGGCTGTAATGCGACCTGTTGCTTTAATGTTACGTGATCAGTTTTAAGGGTCTGTCCTAATTAGAGAAAGTTACACAGTTAATTTTGATGACGATTCCGGCTATATTGTTGTCGTCTTGATTTTCAAACGTTTGCAATTCTTTAAGGAGTTTATGTTTCTTTCTTTGTTTGATTTTCCATAGTTATCTGAATTGAAACGCCAATTGTTATTTTTTATTGTGGGTTAATTGGTATCTTGCTTCTGGTTCTCCAGGAGTATGATGGTGTGCATTAATGTTTTGACACCATGCAAGAAGTAATGACTGGTTGCACCAGTCCATTAGATGGGTGCGTAGGCTCCCAAAGACAATCCAGGCCAAGTGACTGCCTCTGGCCCATGAAGCATCCGGTCTGGAAGTCGAAGTGGGCCAAAATCTTTCCCCAGCAGAAACTATATCTCACTGGAGCCCCCCAAGTCACCTTCTATAGGTTGATAGCCCCTCGGCCCTCCCAAAATGCCCCATGCAAGCTGAAAAGAGTTTCCCCCATTTGCACCGCACAATTTCAAAGATAAAGGGTCATATGACCCATTTTGCAATACCAACATTTGCGATCTGAAAACGAAATGGAACAAAGGCCCTTATTTATACTTTTTTAGCGCCGCATTTGCGTCGTTTTTTGACGCAAAATCGGCGCAAACTTTCTAAATACAATGGTATTTTGTAAGTTTGCGCCGATTTTGCGTCAAAAAACGACGCAAATGCGGCGCTAAAAAAGTATAAATATGGGCTAAAGTGACCCATATGTGCAGGCTGTATGTTTATTGGAATGTATTAAAAACACAAAGGGTTAACTCTTACATCAGAGGGGAGCAGAGGTAATTGGTGCCAATAAAAGATTCGGCAGGAAAAACAATGTTATCTAATTCCTGATAAGTATCCTTTTTACTGTCCGTCTGTTATATATTCGAATGTGCCTATTCATTTAAATTTTTCTCTGGATGAGTGCCTGGGACTAGGAGTCAATTGGGTCGAAACGTTAATTATTCTCAAGTAAGCAAATTATCCTAAAACCCATTGAAGGGTTTCTGAATAAAAAAACATATCTGTGTCTCTTTACATGCAGAAAAGTGTCACCTTACCACAATCACATTTGTGTCTTTTTACAAAAGGAAAATTGTCACCTCACCACTGCCTTGTTTGTATTTACCTAGATGAGCTTGACTTACAAATCTGCATACAAGATATTACACGCTCCTGAGCACTGCATAGAAATTCAATATGAATCTTATCTGATGGAATTCATGTAGCTTATTTTCTCCACAGTCGGATGCATTTTATTTGATCTTATGGCATATTTCGCAATCATTATTAATTCAGTGTGTAATGGCTGAAGCCTTGATTGAATTATTAATGGAACTTAGGTTGGTGTGACGCTGCATCTGTTGTATTTATTCTATGTATGAAGACGCGTTTTATTTGTGTACCCTCCTCCCCTTTTTTAACTGGGTGGGCATCCTTTGTGAAACTGGAGGAGTTTGAAGTTCTCGACCTTTTTGCTTTTTTGCGTGTAAGGGTTTTTTTAAGCAGCAAGAAAATTGTGGGTTTTCTGCTTTTTGCAGTGTAACTGTGACAGTCCCCAACAGTATTAGTTTTCCGAGATCTTATGTGTTTTATTTTGAAGAGAACCATGAAAGCTGTATGATTTTGTTTTCTGTTTGGGTGACATTCCACTAGGGTACTGTGTTAATTGTAATTTCAAAGGAGTGATATGAGTAACTGTTCCATCCAGTTATATCCTCCACCCACCAACCATGCCACACTTACAAGTGTAAATCCTGAACCCTGTCACAGTTCCACATCCACAGCGGTAGGAGAACTCCCACGCTGGATAACATTACAAATAGAAACCTAGGAAACCCAGAATGCAAGAACATCATTATTCAGCCAATAACTGCATCTCCGTCTGCGTGGAAAACACAACAGGCATACATTTGTCAGTGCATCCAATATTGAGTATAGCCTGTGTTGTTAAATGGCAAGCCAAGGGATATGGGGCCAGATGTAGCAATTTCCGATTTTGCGAATCGGAATTGCGAGTCAGTGCGACTCGCAATTTCCGATTCGCAAAATCGGATGCACTACGGTGTCTCAGACACCGACTGCAAGACACTATGGGGTTGCAAAGACCCACCTCATTAATATTAATGAGGTGGGTCGCATTTTGCGACCCCATAGCGAGTCCCTGCACTCACAGGGATGGTGGCCTGCTGAAGTCAGCAGACCTCCATGTCTGTGACTGCTTTTTAAATAAACCAGTTTTTAAATTTATTTTGCAGCCCATTTTTTTAAAAGGAAAACGCAAAATAGAAAAATAACAAAACCTTTTGGTTTCGGTTTTTCAGAGTAGGCAGTGGTCCAATGGACCACTGCCTGCTCTGAAAACCCCTTATTGGCAACATTCACAAAGGGGAAGGGGTCCCATGGGGACCCCTTCCTTTTTGCGAATGAGTTACCACCAGTGTGACACTGGTGGTAACTGCGAATTGCTTTGAGACCGCATTCGGGGTCACAAAGCAATTTAGCATAGCGATGCAAGTCGCAAATAGGAAGGGAACACCTCTTCCTATTTGTGAGTCGCATTCACAATTTGCGAGTCGGTACCGACTAGCAAATTGTGAATGTGCATTGCAAACGGCATTTTTCATGGCGCAAACTGCGATTTTCGCAGATTGCACCATGCAAAATGCTTGCTACATCTGGCCCATGCTGTGTTGTGATAATAAACACTGTTTCTAAAAGATTATGGGCCTGATTTAGAGTTTGGCGGAGGGGGTTACTCCATCCCAAACGCAACGGATATCCCGTCCGCCGTATTACAATTCTGTTATAGACTATGGAACTTGTAATACGGCGGACAGGATATCCATCGGAGATGTGACGGAGTAACCCCACCGCCAAACTGCAAACCAGGCCCTACTTGTTTACTGGCCAGAGCTGCTTAATAAAAGAACCTTATCCCTGATACCTTTTTGGGCTTAGGTTTTTGAAGATCTGTTAAAAACAATTATTGCTTGGGCAAGGGGATTGGTAATGCTTTTATTTTTGTGTTTCTAAATGCTTTTTCTGCAAGATTGCAAATAATATCAGTCAAAAATTGTGTTTCTTTTACATGTTTATTTATTGCCAAGATGAAGTCATAGAGCAGCTTTGGTGACACACTGTGCTATTAAAGTTATTTAACTATGGCCACAAAACATGCTAATTATCCTCTTTGAAATTCATAATATGCAAATGTAACTCATGAACATTCATTATGAACAGTGTGAATATCTGACCGAGGTTTGCTATTCATTGGGTTAAAGCACTCAGCCACACAAATAACAAATAGATTCAACTAAAGATGTGATCATACCAGTCAAATTACTATATTATCAACTGTTAATGTTGTAAAAGACTATGTTGATGCTTAAAGATGTCTAAAAAAAACAGGGGAAAAAGTGTGTGTGGGGGTTTAAATCTACTTTGCTTCTCTCTTTTGAAGCAGCTTCAGTAATGCTCACGTCGTGATTACTCTCATGGTTGTGTCACTTGCTTTGCTTGCAGAGTACGCCTCTAAGCTGGTGTGTAACTTTCCATCAAGTTACGGATTGATATACACTTGTCTCTTAAAAAATATTTGGTCCATTTAAGCATATGTATGCCAAGTACTAAAAGTCCAGAAGACATCACTTATGATAGTCATATTCTTGGATCAAATAAAGGGTAGCAAAGGGCCTTATTTACAAAAGATAGTTGAAAATGTACTGCAATATGCTTTTGAAGGCCTAATTCACGAAAGATAGTTGAAAATTGACTTCAGTGTGCTTACGCTTACATTTGAAATTAATTCCACCTATCTTGAAATGCTCAAAAGATCACAGGATTCCTCTATGGAATCAGTCAACGCGGCAGTTCTTCTGCCGTAGTGCTGGATTCTTGGCGAATTCATGCTACTCTCATGCATATGCATTTGTGCATGCGTAAATGTACCAAAGGTCCCAATACGTCTAAATGTACTGCATTCACTCTCCTATGTTTTCTCCAACTATTTCCCTTATATCCCTATCAAGTTTGGAGGTGTTCCTTCCATATCCTTACTCTAGCTTTCGATTTACTATAGCACTTGGTAGGATTAATCCCAACCAGAGGCCAGAAGTCATCTCTACGAACCAATTTGCACAAACATAAAATATAAAACTCTACTGGTTAAATGGCCCTTCATCACCCATGCTGAGTACAGACTTTTATACTTTACCTAATGGATCGGGATTACGACTAGCTACAACTTAAGTTGTTAGACTTCTGCACTTTGCTGGATGGGCCATGATAACACATAGCCTTGGGAAAGCTCTAGGCTCACAAAGGGCAAAACATTTGTAGGCTGTGCTTTCAACATTACAATGTTCATAATGTACTATAGTTGTATGGAAAGAAATACTAAGGACCAAGTTAAGAATAAATTATTTTTTTATAAGCAACATGCTCTCATAGAAATATTGTCTAAACTTTGTATGTATACAGTCCCTATCACAACATGTTTAATTGATTTATAAAATTGTAACTGACTTGTACAACTGTATGTAAATATAATTCCAAGTGGAAATCAATGTTTTTCAATTGTAGAAGTTCACTTACCCTCGTCAATGAAGGTATTTAGGTGCATGAATTAATTTGACAATAAAAAAATGCTATGTCAATAATCCCCATTGTGAGGCCCCTTGTACAATAAAAAACAGAGCAATGTCTGCTCACCCCCTTGCTATGAAGAAAGTGATTCCTCCATTCATCCACTAAGAACAATGCTGTGGAAGCACCAAGGAACATTTCTTGGTAGCACTTCCAACACCAAGTAGGAGCATCCAAGTTACAATGCAATGGTGTGTTCCTCACTACAAAGGAGACTGGTCTGGTAGGTACTCATACTATCACGGTAGTAACACAGCAGGCATCTCTCGCTCTTAACACTCTTGAGGAGAGATTCCAGTGGAGATCCTGCAAGCAACAATGTGACATCCCTAAGTAACAACTTCTAGAAACATAGTGATAAGTCCTGGGCCTAACCTGAAAGGTCCTGAGAGACCAGCTCATTCTCTCATTATATGCCTTGTGTGCAGTAACTATCACAACTCACTCTAACCTGAGATTATTTATTTAGGATTTATCTATGTGTGAATTCAGGTATATATTGATATAGGCGGTTGCCTTTACTATGCCTCTACAGCTTTACATTGATCTCAGAACACTTTGTTATTCTATGTTATGTTATATTCTATGAGATGTTATGGCTGTGAGGTTGGTCCCCTGAATGAGAGTCTTTAGCTTCACCACAACTGTAAGTGATACACTTACCCAGATACTATTTTTCTATCTCTTACCATACATTTCCCTAGGCGTTTGTTATTCTTCATCTTGCACCTAAAATGCACTATTGAATTTATTTACCAAAAATCTAGGGTCAAGGAAAATCGACTTCTTTTTGACTTACCATAAATTATTTATCAATGGCATGCTCATTGTTGGCTTCAAAGCACAGATAGGTAGGGCCGTAATGGGTTACATCTAACATCGGTATAATAAGTGGATACCAATTACCAACATTTGCACTGCCTGACTAATATGAAACGGCAATCAGAATTTCCTCCACACTATTGTTTTGAGGAATGTCTCATCCGCTTGTTTCAACACCCTCCGCATGCTCCGCAAGATCTTCAGATGGATCCCCACCGAAACTAGAAAGACGGTCACCCACGCCCTCATCAGCAGCAGACTGGACTATGGCAACACGCTCTACACAGGATCAACGGCCAAGCTCCAGAAGAAACTGCAACGAATACAGAACGCCTCCGCACGCCTCATCCTCAACATCCCTCGCCGTGACCACATCACAGCTCACCTCAGAGACCTACACTGGCTTCCGGTCAACAACAGGATCACGTTCAAGCTCCTGGTCCACGCTCACAAAGCTCTCCACAACGCAGGACCTGCCTACCTCAACGAGCGACTTACCTTCCACGCTCCCACCCGCCAGCTACGATCCGCCAACCTCGTCCCTCGCATCCACCGGACCACAGCCGGCGGCAGATCCTTTTCCATCCTCGCCGCCAAGACGTGGAACTCCCTCCCAGGTCACCTACGACAGACCCAGGACCTCCTGACCTTCTTGAAACGCCTCAAGACCTGGCTATTCGAACAGTAGCAGTCCCTCCCCCCCTTCAGCGCCTTGAGACCCTAGCAGGTGAGTAGTGAGCTTTACAAATGTTTGATTGATTGATTGGATCTTCAACTCTTTTTTTGCATCGCTCTCAGGCTAGTAACTTGATTGATAGGCAATAGATAAAAGTCATTTAATAGGCATTGATTTTAGCCATTGTTTTTCTCATTTTTGGGACTTGTGGAAAAAACATATTCTATATAGACTGGAGCAAAAAGTGTTTGGCCTCAATACAACTTACATATGCAGCAACAAAGATGCATAATTGATGTAGGACCACCTTCGGTGCAGGTATGTGCTTGTGTACATGCATGGAGCTGTGTGAGTGCAGCAGGTGCAGTCCTTATGAGAACACAAGGTAAGCCTGAGGAAACTTGCATTGGTCAACATATGAGCACATCTGTTTCGAATAAGGAAGATTTAGCAAAAAAGAAAACCTAACAAAGATTTGACCCATTACATATCTGGAGGCACTACAATATTTGTAACAATGGCCTGCAGAATCATTATCAATACCTTGTATCTAAGCCAAGATTATGTTTTAAAAGACATCTGTCTATTGTGAAATGGTGCTGTTTCATGTGCTTGAAGTTTTATAAGGACAAAAAATGAATCTAATTCTTGGTGTCCAGTACTCTGGCACTCACAGCTTGGATGGGCCATGTTAATGAAAAAAAACACAACGAATAGATAAAGTCGCTAAAAGAGTCCGTTTGATAAAAGAAAGTACTTTCTTCTCATTTTATAGAGTCAGGGGGCCTCGATATTTCAAGAGAGGATATTTCTGAAATATTTAGCTGCTTACCTTTTCTTGTTGCTTCTAAATATATTAAATAATTAGCTTGCTAAAGCATCAATTGTTTGCATGAACGCGTTTTTAAAAATAACCATTACTAATCCCTTAAAAATAAGCAAACCCCTTAAAATAAACAAAATAGTTCGTATTTCACAGGTATGACCGTTTTGAAAACCTATTTTAGGAGCGATTGTACCAGAAACGGCGTCAAGCGCAATCTTCAAGCTGAGGGGATTTAATTTGAGTATTGATTAAAGTGTTCAAAGAAATAAGCACGTGACCCGGCATATCCTCCCTCTCGGTGGGCCTTCAGAAGTAGATTGACAATACCCTTAACACCCCAGAACAAAGGCCGGGGAGAGCCACTTCCGCAGATTTATAGCGGTGCTGCCGAGATTTCACCCTTAACAGCGTTGAGCTGCCACATCCAATGTCGAGTACCAGCCCATTTCCAAATACTGTATTTTCCTAGGAGTTCTCCACTGGTGCTCCAGAATCCTGGAGCTGCTGAACGCCAAGGCTGCCTCGTGCATTTTTCTTCCACTCCCTCACACTTCTCCTTAGCTCACTCTTGTAGATTCCTTTTCACTCCTACCTCTCTGCTTGCCGCTTTTTATCACCCTTCTTTTCCTGCGCCTTTCTCCCTTTTGCTCCCCTTCTGTCTTTTGCTCTGGGTCAAAGTCTGAACATGAAAAGAGGAATCCTGACACCCAGCAATGAATGTTGGTGCCTACTACCGCCATCAACTGGTGGAAATTGAGTACTGCCTGGCACACTCAAAGGAAAACACATCTGGCCCTGCATAGTGAATTAACATTTAGGTCTTCAGTCACTGTGAGGAAGCACTTTTTGAATATAGTGTGCAATGTTTTCACATATTACCTACATTGCCTATTGGGCTTGCAAGGCACACTTATTAATGTCTATAAATAGATTGTCTCACATGGCAAATGCATTTTTACTTGCCATGCACTACTGCGGTGTCTGTAAACTGAACCCTCCCATCCCTCCAGAACAAAGTACTTCTCCAGGCAGCCTTATTTTTGTCACAGTGCAGCCCACATGTTACATAAAACTCCCATACCATTGATGCCTTTTCTGCTGTATCTGCTATAGCCTTACAGGAAAGTTAAATAGACCAATTGGGTGAATTTAATTTTACCAACACAGTTTTAGGTCAGAGCTAACGCACGTGGCACTAAACAGCATGCAGAGTCTTATTGTAACACAAATAGGCCCACATTTATACTTTTTTAGCGCCGCATTTGCGCCGCTTTTTAACGCAAAAGCAGCACAAACATACAAAATACAATTGTATTTTGTAAGTTTGCGCTGCTTTTGCGTCAAAAATGTGACGCAAATGCGGCGCTAAAAAAGTATAAATATGGGCAATAGTGTCCAGATTAAGGCACAGAATCTAGAATGCCCATGCAGAAAAGGGATTATCATATATAAGGAGAAAAAGAATAACAAATCAGAGGATGGAGGAAACAACGGGGAAAGCAGGGAGATGAAAAGAGAAAGAGAAGGAACGCGGGATGGGTGGAGATTACTACATCAGAGAAGGGTTGAAAAGGAGGTGGTTGGACTCAAGAATACGAAGATGCAGAAGGAGGGCGGGTGAGGAAAGGCGGGAAGAAGGGAGGGCTGTGGATGAAGAATAAAGGGGCTAAAAGAGGAGTTGGAGCTTGATGGTGAGGTGTATAAAAGAGAGCAGTAGGATAATGGAGAACAATACACACTAGGGGAGAGAAGCTGAGGAGGGAGCAATGGATTCATAAAAGAGGAGAAAGAATCAAAAGAAGAGTGAGTTAGACTAGAGAAATAGGTGGAATAGAAGGCAAGTCAAGGAAGGAGGGTGTAAAGAGGCTGGGGAGGTCACAGGGGCCCAACAGAAGGTAAAAGAGGAGAATGCAATGTATCTGGAGGAAGGAATTAAACTGATAGAAGACCAATAGTGACTAGGCAAGATAGGTTTACTAGCATCTGAGTTCAGCTGACAGCAAGTTCCAAATGGGATGGGCTGCTCCAGAGGAAGACTGCATAGCTGTCTGGCATTATCTGTTTTTTTTTCATCCTGTTCTCAGATTGTCAGAGGCACTGAGGTACTCTGAGTGTTAGTTATGTAAGATCTTAAATGTGATGTGCATCAATCTGAATTTTAGTGACGTGTCTAGGGGAAGCCAGTGGAGGTCTCTATGGTCATGCCTTGTGTAAGGAAATGCCTCCTTGGCATGGTTGCCCCCTGACTTTTTGCCTTTGCTGATGCTATGTTTACAATTGAAAGTGTGCTGAGGCCTGCTAACCAGGCCCCAGCACCAGTGTTCTTTCCCTAACCTGTACTTTTGTATCCACAATTGGCAGACCCTGGCATCCAGATAAGTCCCTTGTAACTGGTACTTCTAGTACCAAGGGCCCTGATGCCAAGGAAGGTCTCTAAGGGCTGCAGCATGTCTTATGCCACCCTGGAGACCTCTCACTCAGCACAGACACACTGCTTGCCAGCTTGTGTGTGCTAGTGAGGACAAAACGAGTAAGTCGACATGGCACTCCCCTCAGGGTGCCATGCCAGCCTCTCACTGCCTATGCAGTATAGGTAAGACACCCCTCTAGCCGACCTTACAGCCCTAAGGCAGGGTGCACTATACCATAGGTGAGGGTACCAGTGCATGAGCATGGTACCCCTACAGTGTCTAAACAAAACCTTAGACATTGTAAGTGCAGGGTAGCCATAAGAGTATATGGTCTGGAAGTCTGTCAAACACGAACTCCACAGCACCATAATGGCTACACTGAAAACTGGGAAGTTTGGTATCAAACTTCTCAGCACAATAAATGCACACTGATGCCAGTGTACATTTTATTGTAAAATACACCCCAGAGGGCACCTTAGAGGTGCCCCCTGAAACTTAACCGACTATCTGTGTAGGCTGACTAGTTTTAGCAGCCTGCCACAAACCGAGACATGTTGCTGGCCCCATGGGGAGAGTGCCTTTGTCACTTTGAGGCCAGTAACAAAGCCTGCACTGGGTGGAGATGCTAACACCTCCCCCAGGCAGGAATTGTCACACCTGGCGGTGAGCCTCAAAGGCTCACCTCCTTTGTGCCAACCCAGCAGGACACTCCAGCTAGTGGAGTTGCCCGCCCCCTCCGGCCAGGCCCCACGTTTGGCGGCAAGGCCGGAGAAAATAATGAGAAAAACAAGGAGGAGTCACTGGCCAGTCAGGACAGCCCCTAAGGTGTCCTGAGCTGAAGTGACTCTAACTTTTAGAAATCCTCCATCTTGCAGATGGAGGATTCCCCCAATAGGGTTAGGATTGTGACCCCCTCCCCTTGGGAGGAGGCACAAAGAGGGTGTACCCACCCTCAGGGCTAGTAGCCATTGGCTACTAACCCCCCAGACCTAAACACGCCCTTAAATTTTGTATTTAAGGGCTACCCTGAACCCTAGAAAATTAGATTCCTGCAACTACAAGAAGAAGGACTGCCTAGCTGAAAACCCCTGCAGAGGAAGACCAGAAGACGACAACTGCCTTGGCTCCAGAAACTCACCGGCCTGTCTCCTGCCTTCCAAAGATCCTGCTCCAGCGACGCCTTCCAAAGGGACCAGCGACCTCGACATCCTCTGAGGACTGCCCCTGCTTCGAAAAGATAAGAAACTCCCGAGGACAGCGGACCTGCTCCAAGAAAAGCTGCAACTTTGTTTCCAGCAGCTTTAAAGAACCCTGCAAGCTCCCCGCAAGAAGCGTGAGACTTGCAACACTGCACCCGGCGACCCCGACTCGGCTGGTGGCGATCCAACACCTCAGGAGGGACCCCAGGACTACTCTAAGACTGTGAGTACAAAAACCTGTCCCCCCTGAGCCCCCACAGCGCCGCCTGCAGAGGGAATCCCGAGGCTTCCCCTGACCGCGACTCTTTGAATCCTAAGTCCCGACACCTGGGAGAGACCCTGCACCCGCAGCCCCCAGGACCTGAAGGACCGGACTTTCACTGGAGGAGTGACCCCCAGGAGTCCCTCTCCCTTGATCAAGTGGAGGTTTCCCCGAGGAACCCCCCCCCTTGCCTGCCTGCAGCGCTGAAGAGATCCCTAGATCTCCCATTGACTTCCATTACAAACCCGACGCTTGTTTCTACACTGCACCCGGCCGCCCCCGCGCTGCTGAGGGTGAAATTTCTGTGTGGGCTTGTGTCCCCCCCGGTGCCCTACAAAACCCCTCTGGTCTGCCCTCCGAAGACGCGGGTACTTACCTGCAAGCAGACCGGAACCGGGGCACCCCCTTCTCTCCATTCTAGCCTATGTGTTCTGGGCACCACTTTGAACTCTGCACCTGACCGGCCCTGAGCTGCTGGTGTGGTGACTTTGGGGTTGCTCTGAACCCCCAACGGTGGGCTACCTTGGACCAAGAACTAAGCCCTGTAAGTGTCTTACTTACCTGGTTAACCTAACAAATACTTACCTCCCCTAGGAACTGTGAAAATTGCACCGTGTCCACTTTTAAAACAGCTATTTGTGAACAACTTGAAAAGTATGCATGCAATTTTGATGATTTGAAGTTCCTAAAGTACTTACCTGCAATACCTTTCGAATGAGATATTACATGTAGAATTTGAACCTGTGGTTCTTAAAATAAACTAAGAAAAGATATTTTTCTATACAAAAACCTATTGGCTGGATTTGTCTCTGAGTGTGTGTACCTCATTTATTGTCTATGTGTATGTACAACAAATGCTTAACACTACTCCTTGGATAAGCCTACTGCTCGACCACACTACCACAAAATAGAGCATTAGTATTATCTATTTTTACCACTATTTTACCTCTAAGGGGAACCCTTGGACTCTGTGCATGCTATTCCTTACTTTGAAATAGCACATACAGAGCCAACTTCCTACATTGGTGGATCAGCGGTGGGGTACAAGACTTTGCATTTGCTGGACTACTCAGCCAATACCTGATCACACGACAAATTCCAAAATTGTCATTAGAAATTCATTTTTGCAATTTGAAATTTTTCTAAATTCTTAAAAGTCCTGCTAGGGCCTTGTGTGTTAAGTCCCTGTTTAGCATTGTCTTTTAGAGTTAAAAGTTTGTTAAAAGTTTGAAATTAGATTCTAGAAACAGTTTTAGATTCTTTAAAAAGTATTCCAACTCTTAGCAGAATAATGTCTGATACAGAGATGCAGGTGGTGGAACTCGACACCACACCTTACCTCCATCTTAAGATGAGGGAGCTAAGGTCTCTCTGTAATATAAAGAAAATAACCATTGGCTCCAGACCTACCAAAATTCAGCTCCAGGAGCTGTTGGCAGAGTTTGAAAAAGCCAACCCCTCTGATGATGACATCACAGAGGAAGAAATTAGTGACTTGGAGGCCAATGTCCCTCCTCCAGTCCTAAATAGGGAGAACAGGACCCCTCAAGTCCTGTCTCCAACTGTGTTAGTCAGAAATAGTGAGTCCCTCACAGGAGGGTCCCACATTTCTGAAATCACTGAGGATGCTCTCAGTGAAGATGACCTCCTGTTAGCCAGGATGGCCAAAAGATTGGCTTTAGAGAGACAGCTCCTAGCCATAGAAAGGGAAAGACAAGAGATGGGCCTAGGACCCATCAATGGTGGCAGCAACATAAATAGGGTCAGAGATTCTCCTGACATGTTGAAAATCCCCAAAGGGATTGTAACTAAATATGAAGATGGTGATGACATCACCAAATGGTTCACAGCTTTTGAGAGGGCTTGTGAAACCAGAAAAGTGAACAGATCTCACTGGGGTGCTCTCCTTTGGGAAATGTTCACTGGAAAGTGTAGGGATAGACTCCTCACACTCTCTGGAAAAGATGCAGAATCTTATGACCTCATGAAGGGTACCCTGATTGAGGGCTTTGGATTCTCCACTGAGGAGTACAGGATTAGGTTCAGGGGGGCTCAAAAATCCTCGAGCCAGACCTGGGTTGACTTTGTTGACTACTCAGTGAAAACACTAGATGGTTGGATTCAAGGCAGTGGTGTAAGTAATTATGATGGGCTGTACAATTTATTTGTGAAAGAACACCTATTGAGTAATTGTTTCAATGATAAACTGCATCAGCATCTGGTAGACCTAGGACCAATTTCTCCCCAAGAATTGGGAAAGAAGGCGGACCATTGGGTCAAGACAAGAGTGTCCAAGACTTCAACAGGGGGTGACCAAAAGAAAGGGGTCACAAAGACTCCCCAGGGGAAGGGTGATGAGACAACCAAAACTAAAAATAGTAAAGAGTCTTCTACAGGCCCCCAAAAACCTGCACAGGAGGGTGGGCCCAGAGCCTCTTCACAAAACAATGGGTACAAGGGTAAAAACTTTGATCCCAAAAAGGCCTGGTGTCATAGCTGTAAACAGCATGGACACCAAACTGGAGACAAGGCCTGTCCCAAGAAAGGTTCCACTCCAAACTCCCATCCAGGTAACACTGGAATGGCTAGTCTCCAAGTGGGATCAACAGGGTGCCCAGAGCAAATCAGGGTCCACACTGAAGCTACTCTAGTTTCTGAGGGTGGGGTGGATTTAGCCACACTAGCTGTCTGGCCGCCTAACATGCAAAAATACAGACAGCAACTCTTAATTAATGGGACTAGAATAGAGGGCCTGAGGGATACAGGTGCCAGTGTCACCATGGTGACAGAGAAACTGGTTTCCCCTGGCCAATACCTGACTGGAAAAACTTACACAGTCACCAACGCTGACAATCAGAGAAAAGTACATCCCATGGCAATGGTTACTTTAGAATGGGGAGGGGTCAATGGCCTGAAACAGGTGGTGGTCTCCTCAAATATCCCAGTGGACTGTCTGCTTGGAAATGACCTGGAGTCCTCAGCATGGGCTGAGGTAGAACTAAAAACCCATGCAGCAATGCTGGGTATCCCTGAACTGGTATGTGTGAAAACAAGAGCACAGTGCAAGGCACAGGGTGAAAAAGTAGAGCTGGAGTCTGGAAAAATGGCCCAGCCTACCAAGAGAACAGGAAAGTCAGTTGGGAAACCAACTGCAACACAGCAAAAGAAAGGGAACCTCTCTTCTCAGGAAGAAGTTCTGCCCTCTGAGGGAACTGAGCCTTTGGAGCTTGAACCTTATCAGGTTGAGCTCTTAGGCCCAGGGGGACCCTCAAGGGAAGAGCTGTGTAAGGGACAAGAAACCTGTCCCTCTCTTGAAGGCCTTAGGCAGCAAGCTGCTGAAGAGTCCAAGGGCAAGAAAACTGGAACCCATAGGGTCTATTGGGAAGATGGACTCCTGTACACTGAGGCCAGAGACCCCAAACCTGGTGCCACTAGGAGAGTGGTAGTGCCTCAGCTGTTCAGAGAGTTCATCCTAACATTGGCCCATGACATTCCCCTTGCTGGACATTTGGGACAAACCAAGACGTGGGAGAGGTTAGTCAACCACTTCTACTGGCCCAATATGTCCAACATGGTTAAGGAGTTTTGCCTCTCCTGCCCCACCTGTCAAGCCAGTGGTAAGACAGGTGGGCATCCAAAGGCCCCCCTCATTCCACTTCCAGTGGTGGGGGTTCCCTTTGAAAGAGTGGGTGTGGACATAGTTGGTCCACTAGAACCTCCCACAGCCTCAGGAAATATGTATATCCTGGTAGTAGTGGATCATGCTACCAGGTATCCTGAAGCTATTCCCCTTAGGTCGACTACTGCCCCTGCAGTAGCCAAGGCCCTCATTGGTATCTTTACCAGAGTGGGTTTCCCTAAGGAGGTGGTGTCTGACAGAGGTACCAACTTCATGTCAGCATACCTAAAGCACATGTGGAATGAGTGTGGAGTGACTTACAAATTCACTACACCATACCATCCACAAACTAATGGCTTGGTTGAGAGATTCAACAAGACATTAAAAGGCATGATCATGGGGCTCCCAGAAAAACTCAAAAGGAGATGGGATGTCCTCTTGCCATGTCTGCTTTTCGCTTACAGAGAGGTGCCACAGAAGGGAGTAGGATTCTCACCCTTTGAACTTCTGTTTGGTCATCCTGTAAGGGGACCACTTGCCCTTGTTAAAGAAGGCTGGGAGAGACCTCTCCATGAGCCTAAACAGGACATAGTGGACTATGTACTTGGCCTTCGCTCTAGAATGGCAGAGTACATGGAAAAGGCAACCAAAAACCTTGAGGCCAGCCAACAGCTCCAGAAGTTTTGGTATGACCAAAAGGCTGCACTGGTTGAGTTCCAACCAGGGCAGAAAGTCTGGGTTCTGGAGCCTGTGGCTCCCAGGGCACTCCAGGACAAATGGAGTGGCCCTTACCCAGTACTAGAAAGGAAGAGTCAGGTCACCTACCTGGTGGACCTGGGCACAAGCAGGAGCCCCAAGAGGGTGATCCATGTGAACCGCCTTAAGCTCTTCCATGACAGGGCTGATGTGAATCTGTTGATGGTAACAGATGAGGATCAGGAGGCAGAGAGTGAACCTCTCCCTGATCTTCTGTCATCAGACCCAAAAGATGGCACAGTAGATGGAGTGATCTACTCAGACACCCTCTCTGGCCAACAGCAAGCTGATTGTAGGAGAGTCCTACAACAGTTTCCTGAACTCTTCTCCTTAACCCCTGGTCAGACACACCTGTGTACCCATGATGTGGACACAGGAGACAGCATGCCTGTCAAGAACAAAATCTTTAGACAGTCTGACCATGTTAAGGAAAGCATCAAGGTGGAAGTCCACAAGATGCTAGAATTGGGAGTGATTGAGCGCTCTGACAGCCCCTGGGCTAGCCCAGTGGTCTTAGTCCCCAAACCTCACACCAAAGATGGAAAGAAAGAGATGAGGTTTTGTGTGGACTACAGAGGGCTCAATTCTGTCACCAAGACAGATGCTCATCCAATTCCAAGAGCTGATGAGCTCATAGACAAATTAGGTGCTGCCAAATTCCTAAGTACCTTTGACTTGACAGCAGGGTACTGGCAAATAAAAATGGCACCTGGAGCAAAAGAGAAAACAGCATTCTCCACACCTGATGGGCATTATCAGTTTACTGTTATGCCCTTTGGTTTAAAGAATGCCCCTGCTACCTTCCAAAGGTTGGTGAATCAAGTCCTTGCTGGCTTGGAGTCCTTTAGCACAGCTTATCTTGATGATATTGCTGTCTTTAGCTCCACCTGGCAGGATCACCTGGTCCACCTGAGGAAGGTTTTGAAGGCTCTGCAATCTGCAGGCCTCTCTATCAAGGCATCCAAATGCCAGATAGGGCAGGGAACTGTGGTTTACTTGGGCCACCTTGTAGGTGGAGGCCAAGTTCAGCCACTCCAACCCAAGATCCAGACTATTCTGGACTGGGTAGCTCCAAAAACCCAGACTCAAGTCAGGGCATTCCTTGGCTTGACTGGGTATTACAGGAGGTTTGTGAAGGGATATGGATCCATTGTGACAGCCCTCACTGAACTCACCTCCAAGAAAATGCCCAAGAAAGTGAACTGGACTGTGGAATGCCAACAGGCCTTTGACACCCTGAAACAAGCAATGTGCTCAGCACCAGTTCTAAAAGCTCCAGATTATTCTAAGCAGTTCATTGTGCAGACTGATGCCTCTGAACATGGGATAGGGGCAGTTTTGTCCCAAACAAATGATGATGGCCTTGACCAGCCTGTTGCTTTCATTAGCAGGAGGTTACTCCCCAGGGAGCAGCGTTGGAGTGCCATTGAGAGGGAGGCCTTTGCTGTGGTTTGGTCCCTGAAGAAGCTGAGACCATACCTCTTTGGGACTCACTTCCTGGTTCAAACTGACCACAGACCTCTCAAATGGCTGATGCAAATGAAAGGTGAAAACCCTAAACTGTTGAGGTGGTCCATCTCCCTACAGGGAATGGACTTTATAGTGGAACACAGACCTGGGACTGCCCATGCCAATGCAGATGGCCTTTCCAGGTTCTTCCACTTAGAAAATGAAGACTCTCTTGGGAAAGGTTAGTCTCATCCTCTTTCGTTTGGGGGGGGGTTGTGTAAGGAAATGCCTCCTTGGCATGGTTGCCCCCTGACTTTTTGCCTTTGCTGATGCTATGTTTACAATTGAAAGTGTGCTGAGGCCTGCTAACCAGGCCCCAGCACCAGTGTTCTTTCCCTAACCTGTACTTTTGTATCCACAATTGGCAGACCCTGGCATCCAGATAAGTCCCTTGTAACTGGTACTTCTAGTACCAAGGGCCCTGATGCCAAGGAAGGTCTCTAAGGGCTGCAGCATGTCTTATGCCACCCTGGAGACCTCTCACTCAGCACAGACACACTGCTTGCCAGCTTGTGTGTGCTAGTGAGGACAAAACGAGTAAGTCGACATGGCACTCCCCTCAGGGTGCCATGCCAGCCTCTCACTGCCTATGCAGTATAGGTAAGACACCCCTCTAGCCGGCCTTACAGCCCTAAGGCAGGGTGCACTATACCATAGGTGAGGGTACCAGTGCATGAGCATGGTACCCCTACAGTGTCTAAACAAAACCTTAGACATTGTAAGTGCAGGGTAGCCATAAGAGTATATGGTCTGGGAGTCTGTCAAACACGAACTCCACAGCACCATAATGGCTACACTGAAAACTGGGAAGTTTGGTATCAAACTTCTCAGCACAATAAATGCACACTGATGCCAGTGTACATTTTATTGTAAAATACACCCCAGAGGGCACCTTAGAGGTGCCCCCTGAAACTTAACCGACTATCTGTGTAGGCTGACTAGTTTTAGCAGCCTGCCACAAACCGAGACATGTTGCTGGCCCCATGGGGAGAGTGCCTTTGTCACTCTGAGGCCAGTAACAAAGCCTGCACTGGGTGGAGATGCTAACACCTCCCCCAGGCAGGAATTGTCACACCTGGCGGTGAGCCTCAAAGGCTCACCTCCTTTGTGCCAACCCAGCAGGACACTCCAGCTAGTGGAGTTGCCCGCCCCCTCCGGCCAGGCCCCACGTTTGGCGGCAAGGCCGGAGAAAATAATGAGAAAAACAAGGAGGAGTCACTGGCCAGTCAGGACAGCCCCTAAGGTGTCCTGAGCTGAAGTGACTCTAACTTTTAGAAATCCTCCATCTTGCAGATGGAGGATTCCCCCAATAGGGTTAGGATTGTGACCCCCTCCCCTTGGGAGGAGGCACAAAGAGGGTGTACCCACCCTCAGGGCTAGTAGCCATTGGCTACTAACCCCCCAGACCTAAACACGCCCTTAAATTTAGTATTTAAGGGCTACCCTGAACCCTAGAAAATTAGATTCCTGCAACTACAAGAAGAAGGACTGCCTAGCTGAAAACCCCTGCAGAGGAAGACCAGAAGACGACAACTGCCTTGGCTCCAGAAACTCACCGGCCTGTCTCCTGCCTTCCAAAGATCCTGCTCCAGCGACGCCTTCCAAAGGGACCAGCGACCTCGACATCCTCTGAGGACTGCCCCTGCTTCGAAAAGACAAGAAACTCCCGAGGACAGCGGACCTGCTCCAAGAAAAGCTGCAACTTTGTTTCCAGCAGCTTTAAAGAACCCTGCAAGCTCCCCGCAAGAAGCGTGAGACTTGCAACACTGCACCCGGCGACCCCGACTCGGCTGGTGGCGATCCAACACCTCAGGAGGGACCCCAGGACTACTCTAAGACTGTGAGTACAAAAACCTGTCCCCCCTGAGCCCCCACAGCGCCGCCTGCAGAGGGAATCCCGAGGCTTCCCCTGACCGCGACTCTTTGAATCCTAAGTCCCGACACCTGGGAGAGACCCTGCACCCGCAGCCCCCAGGACCTGAAGGACCGGACTTTCACTGGAGGAGTGACCCCCAGGAGTCCCTCTCCCTTGATCAAGTGGAGGTTTCCCCGAGGAACCCCCCCCCTTGCCTGCCTGCAGCGCTGAAGAGATCCCTAGATCTCCCATTGACTTCCATTACAAACCCGACGCTTGTTTCTACACTGCACCCGGCCGCCCCCGTGCTGCTGAGGGTGAAATTTCTGTGTGGGCTTGTGTCCCCCCCGGTGCCCTACAAAACCCCTCTGGTCTGCCCTCCGAAGACGCGGGTACTTACCTGCAAGCAGACCGGAACCGGGGCACCCCCTTCTCTCCATTCTAGCCTATGTGTTCTGGGCACCACTTTGAACTCTGCACCTGACCGGCCCTGAGCTGCTGGTGTGGTGACTTTGGGGTTGCTCTGAACCCCCAACGGTGGGCTACCTTGGACCAAGAACTAAGCCCTGTAAGTGTCTTACTTACCTGGTTAACCTAACAAATACTTACCTCCCCTAGGAACTGTGAAAATTGCACCAAGTGTCCACTTTTAAAACAGCTATTTGTGAACAACTTGAAAAGTATGCATGCAATTTTGATGATTTGAAGTTCCTAAAGTACTTACCTGCAATACCTTTCGAATGAGATATTACATGTAGAATTTGAACCTGTGGTTCTTAAAATAAACTAAGAAAAGATATTTTTCTATACAAAAACCTATTGGCTGGATTTGTCTCTGAGTGTGTGTACCTCATTTATTGTCTATGTGTATGTACAACAAATGCTTAACACTACTCCTTGGATAAGCCTACTGCTCGACCACACTACCACAAAATAGAGCATTAGTATTATCTATTTTTACCACTATTTTACCTCTAAGGGGAACCCTTGGACTCTGTGCATGCTATTCCTTACTTTGAAATAGCACATACAGAGCCAACTTCCTACACCTTCTATTTCCTGTGATCAGTCTTGTGGGTGAACAAAGGAGCTAATGTGGAGCTGGGGAGCCCGAGAGAATGGAGCTGCCATAGTTCATTTGCGATTGGATAGAAGTCTGCACGATAGTGCAGGCCTCTTTGGGTTTTTCGAGTGGTTGAAAACAGACTCTCACAGACATAGCAATGTGAACAATTTGTGAGCTAATGGAAAGATGGGGATCGATTCACCAACCCAGTGATATAGTTTCCTGTAACAGGCAGAAGCCTTGGATGCTGGGTTCTGAGAACAAGTTCATACTGAATCAGGATTTATGTGGTTGGCAAATGAGAATACCCAGTTTTCTGTGGGTTAAATTAGAAGATCGTCATATACGTCCAATTGTAAAGAAGAGATGGGCACTTTTTCAGAATGCAGAAGTCTTGTAATACTAACGTGTCATCTCGCAAAAAACAAATATTATAAATTAGACTACAGTGTATTTATTTAATTATAGCTGTGCAATTAAAAAGAGCCTAGGGTAAAAAAGCCATACTAATGAGGTTTTAGTGATTTCTACCACCAAATGTCCATATGCTTATATTGCGGGGCTTACATATCAAGATCTAAATTTCAAGGAGCACAATATATTGGGCAGGCAAAGTCTTGTAGATAAGTATAGATGTACTATTCTGAACTCCACATCTATGTGCCTTGATGCCAGTGCCTCTGTTAACCTGATGGGTGGGCAGACCATCCCACAAACGGAAAATGACCCCTTAAACCTCAAGATAAAAGCTTTCAGTTGGTCACACCACTGATATATGTTCAATTGTATGCACTCATTAGACATTAGACAGCCACAAAGGAACTCAGGGCCAGATGTATCAAAATGCAATTTTGCATTTCCTAAATAGCAACTCCATAGAAATTGCCACTTAGGAAAAGCAAAATGATATGTATGAAGTTACAGATTTTTTAATAGCAATTCCTACATAGTAGGAATTGGTATTAGGAAATAGCTATTTGGGAAAGGCAAAACCAAGGATGGCTATGGGCAATAGGGCCCCTGTGATGCACTCCAAAAATTGTGGTGCACATGTAGAGCACACACATGCCCTTGGGGCATGTGTGAGCTCTGTTGCACTTAAAAAAAAAGCTTGTTTGGGTCCTCTTCTTAAATTGTACATGGTTATCATTGACTTGGAGTCGATGGTAATTGCATTTCCTAAATGCCCAATTCGCAATTAGGAAATGCTCTGTGCTTGTAAATAGGAACTCGCAAATAGGAAATCCCTATTTGCGATTTCCTATTTGGGTATTGCAGAAAGCAATTTTTACTGGGTAGAAATCGCATTTTGGAATTTCCTAAATGCCTTTGTACATCTAAAAAGCCCATTTAGCATTTCTTAACGGCCTGAAATAGCGATTTGGACCGTTAGGAAAAGCTAAATGGCTTTGTATATGAGGCCCTAAGATTCTTGCCAAGGCAAATGGAGGAAACTATATTTTTTTCTAATTTACCATAGAATAACACTGAATACCAATATTCAATGCTTGGAAGTGGGGTGTTTTTAATTTTCTTTCGAGCATTAATCCATACATCTATCCTCATATTTGTACATTTTTCTTATGTCTTTGTCTTTTAACAATTATGTAGAAGCCTCTTATGTTATCTATTTCATAATGGTATTGTTTTTGGTCAGATATTGCTCACCTATATCATGTATGTTTTTCTGTGCAAGGCCTTGCTGTTTGAGACAACCTGATAAGGGTGAGTCAATGGTTGTCCACAACTGGTTTATTTATGTGGGTCAGATTGTTGGGCCTTTTGGGGGTTCAACCAGAGCTCACATGAAGACTGTGGTCTCTCCTTCCCATTATCTAACACTCTAATCCCCTTACTAGATGGAAAGAAAATTATCATGATAGATGCTTTCTTGGGCAACATTTCTGTTCTTGCCATTTCTGTTGTGGGTTAAAAGTCGATGCATGCCAGCATCACAACCAGGCTACAAACACCATGTCATAATTGCAAGTACAAAAGAAAAAAAATGTGTTGATCTGGAAGAGAGTTGGGGAGTGTTGATCGGATCATTTCACAAATGGGAACAGCAGAAAAATTATTCTCCACTGCAGGGGCATGTGCCCAGATACATGCTTAATTGGTGCCTATGTTTGCCATTGCTCTGCACCTGCACTTAATTGTTAACACTGGCACCAACATATGAAAGTCCACCACTTGGTGGTGCTGTCTATATATTTTTGTACGGAGGACACTAGTTTAACAATTAAATACACATTTAAAGATAGTTTTAGAGCATCCAGGGCATTTTTACTGCTTAGAGTGACCTGTAATTGTCCAAATTGTCACATTTATAGTAGGGTTATATTAAGTAGGAAGCTTTTATACTGGCATGTTGCAGTGATGGCAGTTCCAGTTAGTAGTGCAACCAACAGTGGTCTCCTGAGCAATAACGTGTGCCCTGGCTCTGGGCCCAGTTTCATGGCCCCTCTTGATTGGATCCTGTATAAGTCAGTTTAAGGTAATAACCCATTCAAGTTTTTCTTCAGGAACTGTTTGACGAGGGTGTTATAATGGGAAAGTATAAAGGGAACCAGCCCGATGATTGTGCTAGGAAAGAACACACATCATCCAAGTATCTTTCCAATTACTTGTAGTCATTGATGGATTTTACTGACTCATTGAAATAGGGTGAGTGGAGGCCAGGCAGATGCCACTCTGAGAGACCCTAATGCCTCAATGTTAAAACCTGAACAAGAAACTTCAGCCCCACATCCAAGTGCAAGTGAAGATTCCCCTTCACTCCTTCAATCAACAGTTTAATCAACACGTTTGCACCCAACCTCACACAGAGGGCTCAACTACTTCTCACGTTTCAACCCATGCGTCTTCAATGAACCTTTGATCTCAACTATCTTAGAGACTTCAAATACTTCCAATAGTCCACCTTTGAAAAGGACAAGAAAGTATACATTAGGTTCTAAGGGGATAGATGTATCATTACCCACTTGCACTGAGTCCCTGTTACCTTCTGTAAGTGCTTGTGGTAAAAGACTTGCCAGCCTAGATGACAGGAAGACCCCACTGGAATTAACTGATTTTAAAAGCAAACTTAAAGACCACTGTGACAGATGTCTTGGCAAGCTGGAGAAATTGGATGCTTTCTTTAATAGTTTTTGGTCCACAATTCTGGCTAAGCTAAAAGATATTGGCGATAAATTTAAGATTTTTGTAAAGCCACCAGTTTTATTCAGCCTCCAGCCTGTAGCCTGTAGAGATCTATCGCGAATATCCTGCAGCCAGTCACAGACCCTGCCTTCCATTCATCCAGCCTTCAGCAAATCACATGCAGAGGTAGGTCCACGGGGGGCAATGGCACACAGGGGGACATATAAATTATATGTGACATAAAGGCTCAGGAAGCGATGATGTTTGGAGGGTCCATATTGAATATCGCAAGATCCAAAAGGAGGCTCTGAAATCCCATTGTTAATGTAATTGCAGCTAGAATGATGTTACTGATATTTACCCCCAGACCCAGCCTCAATGCACTCCTTACATCATTGTTTTGGAAAATGTCCCAAAACATGTGAATCCTGTTTCAGAAACTCATGCTTCCCGCTGGACAAAGTTGTGCACTGGCTCAGGAAACATTCTGGGTGGACTTGTAATCTGCATGCCAGGATACTCACTGTAGGGGACAAGTGTGAAGACATCAAAGGGAAAACCTTAATTAACCTGACCAATGTTACACTTCCTTTACCCAATAATAAATTCACACATAAGCATCAAAGCTCACCCTCTAGCCTTCTTTTATAGCCCATTTGCCAGTTCTACAAGGCTCACCAGATCCAAGGACTTTATTACCGAACACTGTGGTCCCAATGTGAATGCACCATGCAATGTGCCAACTTCTAACAAGTTTGAGGCTCTTTCATCTTTGGTCCACATTGACTGACCCATTAGCCCTTCTTTGTCTGCCTCTGGTGACTTAGGGCATTGTCCCCTGCAGAGGGCTGATTTTCCTGCTTGCATCGCTGCCCCTGCAGTCCAGTTGGACCTTAAAGTTATTTTCTCGAACTTCGTGGGCCTATGGGCTAAGCTGAATAATTGCGACTGGCTGCAATTAATTAATCAGTACAACATCATCTGTTGTCAAGAGACTTGGGACTGTGATCCATGGTACATAAATGGGAAATCTACTGTTAGAAATGGGATTCCAGGTTGGCTAAGGTATGCACCCAGGCTAAGCGGGAACCACCACTCTAGTCATTGTAGGTTAAGTACACACTAAAAGATAACCTGTGCTCATCCTGTAGCAGCTTGGCGCAGAGCAGCCAGGCTTATCTAAAGAGGAAATGTGTAAAGTATTTGTGCAACGCACACAGTAGCACAATGAATACGCCACAAAAAGACTCCACACAGGTTTAGCAAAATAGAGAACATTTATCTGAGCAAAAGAAGACCAAAATAACAAACATCCAATCAGTAGAAGTTGAGATATGAATTTTTTAAGAATAAGTGCCAAAATAGTGCTTGGAAGTCACTAGCAGTCAAAAGATTACTTGAGGTCGCGAAGGACATGCAAATCCAAAGTTCAGGCCGACCGCGATGGAGGGAAGGCTGGCTACAGGACCCACGCAGTGCCCGCTGAGAAAGTACTTTGGATAGAGCAAAGAGTTGACATTGAAGTCACGATGCATTGTTTCCGATCTGCAAAGTCAGGTGGATGCGCCATCGCCAACCTTCGCAATCACGTCCCGCATCGAACTACATTAAAGTCGATTCAATGCGTCATCATCATCGAGCTGCACAGGTCAATCCATTGTCGTCAAGCAACCTCTGCATCAGCATCGAAGGGCGATGCAGCAGAATGTCTCCCGCAGTTAATGCGATGTGTCAGTTTTTGCAGAAATCAGCTGCAGACCCCACTTCTTAGACCTAGAGCAAGACTTTGGGCAACAGGAGCCAAGCCAACAATCCCCTATATATCATTTGGAGGGAAGACAGAGTCATGGAGCAGCAGGCAGCAGGGCAACAACCAGAAAATCTGCCCTCCGAGAAAAGCAGTCCAGTTGAGTCCTTTAAGCAGCAGAGCAGTCCTTCTGACAGAGGTTCGGTTCAAGATTCAGAAGTGTCTAATTTTAGAGGGTCAGAGACCCAGTTCCTATGCCCAAAAGTGCCTTTGATGTAGGGGATGACCTCAAAGGAACTCTCTGAAGTGCACAAGGATCCCTTTCAACCCAGTCCTGTCTGCCAGTTCGCTAGGGGGGTAAATCATTTCTTTGTGAGGGGGCAGGACACTACCTATTCAAGTGAAGTGTGAGCCCTCCCATCCTTCCTGCCCAGGAAGACTCATTAGTATGCAGATGATAGCAAATGCAGGTGAGTGTCCTCTGTTGTGGCTGTATAGAGGGAATGCACAAATGTAGCTGTCACCTAGCTGTAAGGCACACAGAGCAGTAAGTAGAGAGAAATGCCCGCTTTCTAAAAGTGGCATTTCTAAAAAAGTAATGTTAAATCCAACTTTACCGCTAAAGAGGTTTTATCATTACCATTCCAAAGGTATGAAACATTACAACGTTACTCCTTCCTGATCAGGAATTACAGCTTAAAAGTGTATTAAGGAATTCCCAATGCTATTGTATGAGAGAAGTAGGTCTCACAGTAGTGAAAAACAACTTTGGGAGTCTTTCACTGCCATGAAATTTAAAACCTAAAAGTACATGTCCTACCTTTTACTTACATGGCACCCTGTCCTATGTGCTACCTAGGGTCCACCTTAGGGGAGACTTATAAGTAATAGAATGAGGTATAAGGCTTGGCAAGAGGTTTTAAATGCCAAGTTGACGTGGCAGTGAAAATGCACACACAGGCTCTGCAATGGCAGGCCGGAGACATGTTTAAGGGCTACTGAAGAGGGTGACACAATCAGTGCTTCAGGCCAACAGCTAGTATTTAATTTACCGGCCCAGGGTACATGGTATACCAGTTTACATGTGACTTACAAGTCAACTGAATATGCCAAACAGGTGTAAAGCAATGTTACTGTGTTTATAGACAAGAGTGCATGCACTTTAGCTCTGGTTAGCAGTGGTAATGTACTCAGGGTCCTAAGGCCAACAACAGAATTCAGCAAAAAGTGGACTTCAAAAGACAAAAAGTTCGTTGTGACCCTTCAGAGAGGGCCATTTTCCAACATCTACATTTTGTAGCCCTACCATGCTGTCACCTGCAACCTGGGCCAAGGGTGGTTTGGCTATAATTGTTTCTGTTAAACTCACAGAATTGTCTATCAAGGATCTGCATCACATCCCTTACTATCAAGTACCATTACTTAAGCTCCAAAAATCCTTTGATATCTTGGTGATAGACATTTTTATCACAACATCTTTGACACCTCAGTGACAAAGGATGTTGATGACCTGGTAGATTATTTGCTGAGTGGGGATTCAAATACTCATACTTGTAATCCAAGAACCGTTGCAGCTTGTGGGTTACAGGACAATTTAGATTTATCACTTACGCACTTTAGACATACTCCTTATGAGGACTCCCTGAATACAATAATTTTGTCTAACAATATATTTTTGCTCATGATTTTAAGCCCTCTACCAGTAATTTATCCTCTGACTTTCCACGACGTAGAATCATGTAGTGTAATTGATTATATGTGGTTTTCATCTGATTTGATCCCTCTTTTCTCGAATTATGAGATAGTAATTAGTTGCATTAGTGATCATTACCCACTTACGTTACATCTGTGAATCGAACTCAACACCAAAGATACTCAGGTTTCACTCAGCCATCGAATTTACTAAGAACAGGAGAGCTCACATTAAGTGGAACCAAGTGGATAAGGTTCAATTTATGAAGGAACTTGTGGCGAGAAAACATTCAACAGGAGGTGGGCCCCTGCCTAATATGAAGCTATGTCAAATGGCAGCAGCATTTCAATACATGCGCCCATTATGGGGGGGAAAGTGCAGGGGAGAATGAGGTTGAAGATGGTCCCAATATCTATGAGCTGCTCGTGGAATCCGCCGCTAATGGGTGTCTGTTAACCTTACATGAACCTGGGTATTATAAGAAAGCTCGATACAAGGTATTAGAGGCGGCCTATAAATGCTGGCAGCCATGGCGTATAAAGAACGGGCTTGGATGATTTAACTATTATACTCTAATTAAGAATAACCCATCGCTTCCCGAAATATTTAAGGATAGCTATATGGCAAAATGGGCCTCCCAAGGCATAGTGAGGTTAGGAGACTTCTTCGACGACTCTGGAATAAAGGCGTTTATGAGTCTTCAAGAACGGTACAATCTAGAACAAAGGGATTTTTTTAAATATCTACAGGTACGAGACTTTTTGGGCAAGAAAACGGGGGGCCCACAGGGATTTAAAAGTAACCTATTGTTAGAAGGTATTCTGGGGGAATGTAATATGACTATCAAATTAATTTACTCCTTATTGATGGCAGAACAACCCGATGATTTGGGGAAGCATAGTGAAAGGTGGAACGGCAAACTGGTTTATGGAAGTGCAAATTTTCTCAAATCACTTGAATTAGGACACACCATGCTACTCTCTTCGTCTCTACAAGCACAACATTATAACATTATAAGACCATGTTCGACTTGCACTATACACCGGCCCACCTTGTTAAGTGGGGGGGCTCACGAGGAATAAACTGTCCAAGGTGTGGGGTCCACGGAACAGATATAGTTCATATGTTTGCCACGTGCATGGAATTAACGACACTGAGAGATGGCATGCAACTCGTGATAGAAGAAATATTGGGGTATGATGTGGTCCTCACCCCGGAGATCATGGTCTTAGGGGTCGCTGAGCTAATAAGGGGACAACAGAGAGCGTTTGTTTTCCTGGCCATGGCGGTTTATCGATTATGTATCTCCTCTGCATGGCTGAACCCGCAACCACCGTCGTAGCAGCAGTGGCTCGGCCGGTTAATATCTGTGTATCATCTGGAAATTGCCCTGTACGAACGGAAGGGAAGATTGGCTAGGAAGAAAGGGAAAGCTATTTGGGGACAATTTCGGAATTGGCTTTCGGCCAATGAATGAAGGCTCAATCTGAGGTTGTGTCTGGATGATAAATGAGGAAAGTGTTCCTTTCCAGGCTAATGAGAAGATATAATCATGTTTTTTTTTTCTTGTGAACTGTATGTTTATTGGCAAACGATGTATCAATCTCTCTTCCTTTTCCAAATAAAAAAGATTTAAAAAAAATAATAATGTTGAGTCGTATTATGTAAACTCAAAGAATGAGCATACAAGAATAGGGTATTGTCTGATGTGAATCTTGGGTTTCGCCCAGGAGGGGGAACCGTGAAGCAGAGCTGTAATCCTCACGTCATTATGAAAAAATATGTTTGCGCTAAGAGAAAAGCTATGCATTTAGCGTTCATGAATCTCACATGTACCTTCAATACTGTGCAATGTTCCAAGCTTTGGGACATTATGGAAGTCATGGGGATAAATAGGACCATTGATCTACTCCGTCAGCTACACTGACAAACATCTGCCAAGATACAGTATAGCACCGAGGGCGAACTATCATCCAACCTAAAAGCCTCTGTTAGAGTTTGCGAGGGCTGTGTCATGGCCTCCTTTCTCTTTTTACTTTACATCGGTGGCCTAGAAGAGTTTTTTTGTGTAAAAGAGGTAGAGAGCTGGCAAAAATAGGTTCCAGCTTCATAATGGTGCTATTGTACGGCAGACAATGCAGTTTTATTAGCTAGAAAGGCTAATGGGCTGCAGATACTTTTGGATGGTTTAATACCTTTCTGACTGATCCGGGGCTGAAGAAAAACCTCTCCAAATCATCCATAATGAAATGTGATCCTAGATTTTCTAACTTCAGGAAATTTACAATCTCCGGTGAAGGGAATGCCAAAGGTCATAACTTTACTTACCTCGGAATCCCACTGGATGCAGCCTTAACTGGAAAGTTTTGTTAAAAATTAAGGCTCTCCAATTTCCAAGGTCTGTTGGTTCTGTATTTCGTTTTGCTAAGAGGCGGGCCATAAACCAGTGAAAGAGATAATACACATTTACAAAAGTAAATGTTTGCCAGTAGGTACATTTGGTGCAAGAGTGTGGGAGTACACAGATGTCAGTCCTGTACAAAAGATTGATAACAGATTCATGGGTGAGCTTTTGGCAGTACCACAATTCTCATCTGCAATTTGTTGTCACGATGAGGTGGGTCCTGGCTTTATAGAAGACTATATTAAATTGCAAACTTTGTCATTGTGATCAAAAGTTTGGAGGAAACCAGAAGTCCATTTTACAAGAGCAATATTTTTGGATTGTCTTGTTTTGGGTAATGGTATGAAAACACCGTGGCTGACATATATTAAGAAAACCTTTACTGAGTTGGGGGTCTATGAGCTTTACTCAAGTCCTGAAAAATCCCCGCACTTAGCACCTAATTTGCTAAAAGATCCGTATTTGAAATCTCAATGTCATAATGTGCGTAAGATGGAACTCCAGGAGATGGATCCAGCCATACCCCTCTGGAACTCTGTTGTGTGCCCTGTTCCAGAGGCTTGCCTCCAACTTGCCTCAACTTTGTAGGTGCTTTTCTCCACTCAAGGTTTGGTGTTTTTTGTCCCTCCCCATATGTCCATGTAATAGTAAATCTAGACAGAGCACGATTCATTTTATTTTATTCTGCAACCTTTATCCCTCTCACAGGAAACACTTCCTTCTTCTCTTATTATTCATATTTAATAGTAGGTCTTCTAAGGTAGCTTTTCCCCTTGTACAGCAATTAGGGACCCAGGAGTTGTATTATTTCATTAACTGTTCTTTATTTACCAGAAAGAGGTATTGATTTTGGACTACTGAATTGTTGATTTTTTTATATCAACGTATTGTTACTATTGTGATATAGTTGCTGTTCTTGTACACAATATTTTATTTACATATGCTCTTTTTTATTATTTTTATGTATTGTATCTGAAATATAATTTTATGTTGTTAATGCAGCTGAATAAAGTAAAATATGGCTATGGCCTTTCCAACTACCACAACCTGCATATTTCTGAATGAATGAAAATGAGAATCAATCACATGATCTAATGTAGAATCACATGATCTAATGTAGAACATCCTTATACATGGTGGAACTGCACATATGAATTTATTGTGGCTTCTTTCTACTCTTTGTAATTGTGAATTTTATAGATGCAGCCACTTTTATTGATTATGAATCGCATGACTTTTAGATGACAACTCTTGCTCCTGTATACTTCTGATTATCTACAACATCTAAGCAGATAACTATTATCCTTGTGAGGCAAAACAGTTGCACTTCCTGATGAAATTACTAGTATTTATGTAAGTAGTTTATCAGCGTCTCTGCAAAAGATTTCCACAAGAATTTAGGACTGTATTAATGATTGCATTGACATAAAACAGGGGTGTCATACTTTGGGGTCTTTCCCAACACTTTTCCTTCGTATGGCCGTACTTTATCAGTTGATAATCAAAGCCAGCCTGATGTCTGATGTAATTTTTAGTTGTTCAGTTGAACATCATGGTAGTCACTGATTGTATGTACACAAGTCAGGTTACTATTAACAAGGAAGTTTGTTAAAGTTTCTTTTGCTTTCCTAATACTAAAAAAACGCCCAGTATCTTGCCTTTCATATGTATGAGAATCTGAGATTTCACTATAGAGTGCCAAGTTGAGGTAGAGCAATGGTAATTCATTCTAAAGTACAATCAACCCCATTCACAAGATTGTAAAAGGTCTCCATGTATAGAACTGCTAAATGTCCTTACAAGTTATGGATACTTTTCCATGCAAATGGAGTCCAGTTTGCCAACTGCAACCCCATGTAAGCACCATTTGGACCAACAAAAGTTTAAGACTTGTGTAATTCAAGACTACAGTGAATAGTGATAGTGGGCCCACTGTACTCCTTGCTTATTTTACGAGTTCGAGCATGGTCAGTTTATAACCATCTATGCTTATCCTTACCATAGGCCGAGTAGAGTTTGAAACAACCCAATTCACAAACATGAGACCGATTTAAAATGCTTAGAGCGCTCTGAAAAGCCGTGGTAGCAGCCAAAGTCAGAGCCCCGGAGAAGATGCTTGATCACAAGGCAAAACTTCCCAATGCTGTCTGATGCCCGCCAAGAGTGTATAAATCAAGTCTGATTGAGTTCAAAGGCAGGAGTCTGTTCGGCCATGGTGTAAGAATCTTTTTAAGAGCTTGGGGTCTGCATTCATGAAAGCAATCGGCTGTCAGCAGGGGCATTTTAGACTTAGCCTGAGTACAACTAAAACACATTCAGTCTCCAATTGTGCACGTTTGGTGATTCCCAAGCTACAAGAAGAAGATGCATTGAACTCAGTGAAAATCGCAGATTTCCCAGAATGCCCTCTGACCACCATATATTGACTTTACAGAGCACCACGGCACATGTTAGCAAAAAAGCGTCATAATATATGACACCATTGTGGTGCTTTGCTAGTTTAGTGCCATAATTTATGGAGCTATTCCAGCAAAGCGCAGGAAGGCCCATAGGTTATTATCGGAGCTTCACTTTAACGCATGCCCTGAGCAGGCGTTAAAAATGACTGAAAAAATGCAGCAGTGAAATCTTGTAAATTTTACTTCGCCATTTCTTTGGCCCGCCCTGCTTGGGAACGCCTCTCCCGCCATTGAATTACATTATACCTGGTGCAGGTATAATGTGGTGCAAGGGGTTACAAAGTGGCGCAATTAATGCATTACGGCACTTTGTAAATATTGCGCACATTAGGGGCCTCCTTGACGCCTCCTTGGTGTAAAAAATAATTATGCTAGAGTGGCGCAAGGGGCTTCTAAATATGCCCCAAAATGAGCAAGTGCACAACAAATTTAAAGAAAATGTCTATGTTGCGGGGGCATTTTTTCTTACTGATGAACCCCTTTTCTTCCCCAAAAAGTCACTGACCTACTTTTTCACAGGAGTAGATTTGCATACATTTTCAGGCTGGCCAACTATCTCAAACTTTTTGTGAACATACACAATGTTGGTGTACATGGCAAAACCGGCTTTTCTCTTTCTGTTCCGGAAATTGCGACTGCTGACAATTCACCTTATTGGTAGAATTTAATGATGCTGGTTTTGTGAATGAAAATGAGGGAGTTTCAACATAGAGCTCATTATTTTGCACACGTAATTCCCACTTACATGCACCAAGAAATCCAACCCCTCGTAATTTATCGGAATTGAATGTTCCAGCTCATTATTTGAATAATTTTAGCCGTACAACGGTGAATATTTTTGTAGTACTGTCTGCTCAATTACTTATCTCTTAGGCGTGACGTATTTCACTATTATATGCCTGATTTGCTACTTAATAAAGGCTGTCTTTAAGGCAAGAATGAACAGCTTAAGACTGACAAGTAAGATAAGAAGGACAACCTTTAGTGTGTCTTATGCCAGGATAAAGCCCTTAATAAGTCAGATCCACCCTACAACTGTCTCCCGGAAAACTCCTTATCAAATTGGTCCTATGTTCTAATTGGAAACATTTTTCATCTTTTTCTCAGTATGGTCATTCCACATACAGTTCAAAACATAGGCCCATTTTTAAGAAAATGTGGTGCATCAGCTATGATGTGCCTCTTTTCTTGCGCCCCACCCTACAGGCACCTAACAACACCATGGTTGTGCCTTATTTATAATACAGTGCACCATGGTGGTTGTTAGCACAATAGCATCAACATTTTTGATGCTACTGTGCCGCCTTGCTACACTAGCGTAAAACATGTTGACGTTAGCGCAGCAAAGTGCAAGGAGGCCCATAGGTTACTATGTGAGGTTCATTTGAACACCTGCTCTGACCAGGTGGTAAAAATGACGCCAAATATGGCGCAGTACAATCTTTTAAATTTCACTGCTCCATTTTTGAGGGCCTCCTAGCCCCGGAACGCCCCCTTGCATACGTTATGCCTGGCACAGGCATAATGTGACACAAGGGGTTACAAAGTGGCGCAATGCATGCATTGTGCCACTTTGTAAATATGGTGCAGCAGAAAGGCCACTTTAGTGGCACTTTAGCGTAAAAAAAATGATGCTATGGCAGCGATAAGGTGGTGCTAGGGGCTCTCAAATATGCCCCATATTTCTTTATTGGCATTAAAGGTCAGGCAGGTTCTGCTAAAATGAACATAAATACTACATAGCACATCACAAAGGATAAATGTAGGAGTGTCAGTATACAGGATGTTTTGTGGTTTTCTTTTTTTTATTCATGTGGACTTATTGTGTAGCGCTTTGCAGCTGCTACAAAGCCCTCAAGGGATCAAGTGGAGGGGGAGGGGAGGGGCGTGGCAGAGGTAAGAGAGCGTCCTGTGCTTGTATTGTGCCTGGCTGTTGCTCTGGTGACAGGAAAGACCGCCGACGGGCCTTGATGTTAAGGTCCCAGTGTATGCATGGACCTACTATCCTTATTTTGTACAGCGCCCCGAAGCTTCGTAGCTAAGTTTGAGCTCTATATCTCCCCATACGTTCAGAAGCGGCCAAGCACCAGGGTCTCGTGTCGTGATTTGCACAAATATATTTAGTAGTCCTCTCTCCTCACTTTGGTATTCCTTACAATGCACCCTCTTTTCACAAACAGCGCTCCCTCCTCTCCATTATATCGTCACCTGGTGCCTCCTTTCTTATCTTTAAAGTTATCTTTTGAATTATTCTTCTATCATATTCACCTTTTTATGAAAGGATAACCCGGGAAATAAATACTGTCTGACATAATAAGTTACAAGAGTATGAGTCCCACCTAAATATGGGTAGACGTTTATGTAAAATATCTTATGAAACAGGGGTTTACCTGCCTGGTGATCTCATGTTTCACATCATGGGTACCCGGCATGTGCACCAGCACCAATACAGAACACGAGCTAATCATGTAGGAAATCGGTGGTGACTTCTCAACTGAATATTAAAACACTGAACACCGCTAAAGTGAAGCTAGCGCATACATTTTTAAAAGAAACACACATGCAAATGTATTATTAAGTTAGGTACATGCTTCTGCGAGTTAATGCCACTGTAGAGCTCTTTCTTTAAAAGAAAGGGTTTTTGAAAGTGATTGGTAGAGACAGATATATTAAACCGTAGGTGATTCCCAACTGCTTGGGTGCCAAGGTGTGTGTGTGTGTGTGTGTGTGTGCGCGCGCATGTGCTTGCTTTTTAAAGAGACACGGCAGAAAATACATCACTACATTAGAAATTACTACTGTTGCTATTACTAATAAATTACTTCTGCAGACCACGAGTTTCAATCCCATCACGGCTGATACAGCCTTTCATCTTTCCGGGGCCAGGAAATTCAGTACCATTAAACTGTTTTCTGTTTTTCTGTATTCGGACAGAAATGGAAGAAGTGTGGCATCAAACCTCAATCATCACTTCATTAGAACTACAATGTCCATCATCTTGTTTTTTTTTTATGGTCTGGCTTCAGACAGCAGTGTTCCCAGTATTTTAACACATGCTTAGAATTAACTTGAGCCTGCCACTTGCTCTTGATTGGATTTTTTCTTGTTTATTTGAGTTCCATGCTCCTGAATGAAGACATGGGCGAAACATGTATTCTTGTACATGTCTCGCCCAGGAACATTTTTGGTCTCAGAGGGGCAAATTTATCATTGAGTTTTGTCACACTTCCACCACGCAAGGGGGGGCAAGGACGATGCAACTACTAAGTCATGTTCATGCATGGCCCTGCATTACTTAATTTCCTATTACTGACCGGTGATCTTCATTACTCCGGACCCTGTTGTCCTCATCCCATTTGTCACTAGTGAGATAGGCACTATCTCACGTACAGACAAAAGAACAGAGGAATACAAGTAAGTGCTCCTCCCCTCCTACTGGAGGCTACATAGGTACCACTTAACCAGCATGCCACCTGGACTCCCATGCCTCCACCCTATGAAGACCGGCTGTCCGGGTGGGAGGGAGGAGTGTGATGAATGGGACCATGAGTAATGAAGATTACTGGTAAGTAATAGGACATTACCACCAGTTACCACGTCCTCGTCCCACTCATCGCTAGTGAGAATTCCAAACAAAGCATCCGGCCTTCACAGAAAACCATAGAAGAACAACAGCATAAAGAGAATAAACACACCAGAAGGCACGTGAATACTGCATCACTATCAGTGATTTATTCAAGGTAGAACAAAAACATTTCAGGACACAACCAATTGAAGGACCCCAAACCATAATTAATATCATCACATAACACATTCTGCAACCTGTAATGTCAAACAAAAGTATTCATGGAATTCCAGGTAGCAGCCTGACAAATTTCTGAAATGGACACCTCTTTCAACTCCCGGGAAGCAGCACCCCCCTAGTGGACCGACCCTGAATCCCAGCCGGAAGGGGAGCCCCGGACACAGTATAGCCCAAAGCAATCACCTGCTCGATCCAGCAGCTGATAGACAGGGAAGAAGCCTTGTCGCCTTTAGAGAAGGACCCAAAAGAAACAAACAAGGAATCAGATTTATGAAAAGACTTTGCCCTGTCCAGATAAACCTACAGGGCATGACACACATCCAAGAGAGACCACTGTGACGATTCCCTAAGGCCTTGAGAACCACCGCCTGGGACCAATGAAACTGGGAAGCAACTTTTGGACCAAACAAAAGACTCAACTGAAGAACCACACCATCCTCCGAGAACGAAAGACGCGGCTCTGCGGCCAACAAAGCTGCCTGAGCTACCCAATCCGCCTAGCAGAAGTAATGGCCACCAGGAAAACAACCTTGAGAGTGAGATATTTCACATCTACTGACTCCAAAGGCTCAAAAGGGGAAGATACCAGTGCCCTCAAAACCAAAGACAAATCCCCAAAGGGAAACAATGGCTTCACCAAAGGTCTGGACAAAGAGAAACTGCACAACAACTGCACAACCAAGTTCTCAGCATCTGTCAAACTCCCCCAAGGGGTCATGAAAGCATAGTTAGAAGTCCATTGGGCCCTCAATGGAGAAAGCCAGCCGCTTCTCACAACACTCCAAGAAAAATTGCAAGACATCACTCAACTGGCAAGTCAGAGAGGTTAACTGCAGAGATGAACACCATGGCTGAAAACTGTCCCAGTGCCTCTCATAGGATGGCAAAGTTGAAAGCTTGCAAGAATCCTGAATGGCCACCCTAAGTACCAGGGCAAGCCTTTCCCCTACAAACCCTGCCTCTGAACTTCCATACCGACAGACAAAGTCGCTGGAGAGACAGGGAAAGGGCAGTCTGAAGAGGAGAATGATAGCATGGAATCAGCCAGGGGCCCTGAATCGCCAGCATCTTGAGCCGATGAACCCACAACCTCCGGGGCCAAAGGGGAACCACCACAATCATTACTCGGTCTTCCCCTGACAACCGGACTGACACCAGGGACTGCAGAAAGCGTTCCCCCACTGAAAAATCAAGGTGGCTACAGCACTGAGGGACCATTAGTGAACACCCCACTGGTTGTTGAGATAAGCCACTGTGACCTGATTGTCGGTCTTGACTACCAGATGGCACCCCAGCAGGGCAGATCGAAACCCCATCATGGCCCTGAATACTGAAGTGAGTTCCCTCCAGTTTGAAGAGGGCTGCTCTCCAGGAATGACCATCTCGCCTGATCATGTCCGCTAGCGTTGCCCCTCATCCGAGGGAACTGGCATTCATTATATGGCCCAAAAGAGGACCCTGCTGAAGCTCCATTCCTTTGGTTAAGTTGATGGTATGAGTCCACCAGGCCAAGGCAGCCACCACCTCCTCTGTCACCGGAACCAAATAATCTAAATCCCCTGAGCTGGGATCCCAAAAAGTGTGCAGATGACACCACAGAGGCCGAAGATAAAAGTGGGCCCAGGGCACGGTGAACACAGCCGCCGCCATATTTCCCAACAGTCTCAACTACAGTAGTACAGTCAGAGATGGACAACCCATGGCATGCAAGGCCAGGGACCTCAGGATCACCACCCTCTGTTCCAGAAGAAACACCCTGTTGAGGTCTGTCCAAAAATGGGCTCTCATAAACATCATATCCATGGAGAGGACCAGCTGACATTTACCCACATTGATGAGAAAGCCATGAGCTTCACCTGTGAGTGAACAAAGGCCAGATCCTGAAGCAAGAGAGACCGTGAGGGGGCATGCAGCAGCCAGTCATCCAAATACAGGTACAGGTGGACCCCCTGTAGATGTAAGAACACCCCCAAGGGAGCCACCACCTTCGTGAACACACTGGGTGCCGGCTTCAGTTCAAAAGGCAACGCCCTGAATGGATAATGCTGAGCCCAAATGCAAAATCAGAGATACCATTGGTGCTGGGGATGAACGGGGACATGAAAGTACCAGGGGAATGATCCGCTGAAGAATCTCGATCTTGAAAGGCAATGTCACAACAAACTTGTTAAGGGTCTTCAAGTCCAGCACCAGACGAATGCCCCCTGTGAACTTTGGCACCAGAAATATGATGTAATAACAGTCTTGTTCCTGCTCTGCCTGAGAGACTTCCACAAGTCTATACCTTGAGAAAGGGCCAGTCGCTTCCCTAACTTTGAAGGAGAAGGGGTGGGCCTTACTCCAGAGAGAACCGATAAGGCAGATAACTTGATTCTGCAACCCACTCTCAGAACATTAACACCCAGGGTCTGAAGTGGAGACCTCCCAAATCTCTGAAGATGACCCCCAACAGACCCCTCCTGAGATCATACCATATAGTCAGGAGTGAGGCTTAGGAGGTGACTTTGCCTTTGTGTCCTTACCCTTCCAGGCCTGAAACTTTCTTTGCTGAGGGAAACACCAAGGAGGCTGGGGAAATGGTGACTTGTGTTTATGAGACAGTCTATCAGAAGCTGGCAGCTGCAAGGAGGAAGAATGTTTTTCTTCTAGAATAACGTGTACAGATGTTCCTCCAGCTTTGCCCCCAAACAATTGAGTACCTGAAAAGGAAGGCAGAGAGCTGACGACTTCTGTGTCAAATCAGTGCACTTATTTTTGAGGACCAAATTACACCAGGCTGAAATACAAACGCCCTCCTAAAAAGCAGCGGCCCTGACAACATCAAATGAAATAGAGAGGTACTCCACCTGGCACTCAATGACCTTCAGGAGCTCATTGTAGTCAGACCCATCTATCATGGATCTGTACAAAGACTTAAAGTCCAAAATCAAAGATTGAGCCACACAGGTGCCATAAATCCCACGTGCAGCGCCAAATGTGTGTCAGAATACACTTTCTTTAAGGCTGCATCCACCTTTTTTTCTAGTGAGTCCCGAATGACAGAATTCTCAGCCAAAGATGTGCATCCCACCAGACTGGCCACAAAAGAGTCAATGGGGATAGAATCAGGAAGATGCCACTGCATATCTTACAAAGGGTATAATTGTGCCATTAAAGGGCACAGGATCATTTTATCAGAGTCCTTCTACTACCCCTTAAGGGCCTCAGAAATACAGGGATGCACTGGCACATCCAATTGCACTGAACTCTGAAATTGCCAAAGAAGAGAGCCAGCTGAAGTCCCCGGAACCTCCTCCTCAGGGAAACCCATATTCCCATTCATGTTTCACAAAAGATCCGGCAGCAACTCTTTAGAGACATACTTTCCTTTCTGCTCCTCTAACACCTGTACCTCCTCTCCAGGAGCAAACGACCAAGAAGAGGGCTGTGATCCCATCTCTTTGTGAGGAAAAGTACCAGGCTGCAATTCCCCCAAAGTCTCCTTAATGAGGTGCTTCAATCTGGAATCCAACGATTTCCTGGGGCATTTTGGACAAGAGGTTGGGGAAGAAGAGGAATCCCCCAATGAGGAAGAAGAGTGCTCCACATGCCTCCTCTTCCTGGAATTCTTCCCCATGCTAGGTACCACCAGAAACAAACTGCAGAGGAACAGCCAGCCACACATATAGCAAAATAAAAATGGTACATGGTAGTTATATGCCCCTGGAGTAATATGGCTTCAGGCACACCATGAAGCCGAAGCCGGCAGCGTCTCGCGCCACCTACAGAACCGCCCAGCAGTGCTGGTGCAGGCCACAACACCCCAAAAGTCAAGCAAACAGCCCAGGGCCAAGAGGAAACCTCACCACAACGCACAGGACCTTCTACACCCGGACCGAATCCCCGGCAAGACCTGCAGTCCACGAGACACGACAGGAACACACCAGTATCCCCTGGCCGGCACGACCGCCAAGCTGCCATGCCTGTCGGGACTGAAGAACAGAAACACATGGGGCTGCCCAGGCCCCACCTGGAATACCACCATTCCTTGTCCCTTTGTCTGACATAGGACAGAGAAAAGAACAGTCAGAATGTTGGGTAAGTGCTACGTATGTGGCCTCCACCAATAGGGGGAGGAGCAATTACTCGCATTCCTCAGTTTTTTCTACATTCTACAGCACACAGAGAATAAGAAAAATGTCTCTGAGGATTGCTTTTGTGAAGATATACCTTCCTGCACAAAAACAATCCTGCCTGAAATGCATGCACCCTGCTTTGGTGCTAGGCAGCCAAAAGTGTGCCAGCACAAAGAAAGGACATGAATGTGCAGTATAATGTTAAGTAAGGCGCATTCCTACCATTTCTCTTTCATTCAGCACAGTGCAGCAAGGTGACTTGCTGCACTAACCTGTGCGAAAGTTTTAATAATCTGCCCACAGTGTTTTGCTTGGATAACAATTTTCTTTCCACTGCTGACGTCAGGGTACTACTTCTTCCTTGTGCATGTTCCATTCCCATTTTGGAAGGCATGGTTCTTGCTCTTTGTCTTTGTGTGTCTGCATCTGCGTTGTGCTTCCGTCCTCCTTACCCCAAGGCTAGACACACCACTCCCACACACTTCTGCTGCAGCTCGAAGGTTAGGCGATGCAGAAGCAGCGAGGGGAGGCCTGCATTTCGTGCTTTTCTGTTAGAGAAACTTTCTTTCACTTTTAATATATATGAAGAAGGGATCGCACCTGCATGTACAGTAGAAAGTCACTGTTTTGGAAAATCAAGGCATAGGAGGCTCAGGAAAATGCAGCACTACACATTGAAGATGGCCATCCCTTGCATGACGGTACCAGGCAACTCAAAGGAGATGGCAAGCAGAGGCGGAGCTTCCAATGGTGCAACCAGTGCAGTGGCACCAGAGCCCAGAGCCCATAGGGGCCCGCTTAAGCCATGCTGTTTTGTATTTTCTAGCCGCCCAGCAATTAGGAGGCCAGCTGGTGGCACTCTCGCTACGCCACTGTGGCATTCAAGTCTCTCCAGCAGGTCACAGGTTTCCCTACACTCCCTCCAAACAGCAAGGAAAGGAGTTAATTCCAGGGCAGCTCATTCTCCTTGTCGACTTCATCTTGGGTTGCTTTCATCTAAAGTTAAGGGTGTAGCTATAGACACTGCAACAGCTGTAGTGGCAACCAGGGCGCCGTGGTATTAAAGGCATACTGTACCCAAATTCTGCCCGTCTTTTACTTTCCAACCAATGGATTAGTGGCCAATTTTCTTAGCTTGCGCCAGAGCCCATGGCACGCTAGGCACACCACTGTCTAAAGTCACAGCAGCAACCCTCCGGCCTTAACATTTACTTTGGATACTGCAGATATTAACTCAGGATTCTTCCAGTATCCATTTTAAAAGCCCTCATGACAGTGAAGTCATTGGGAAATTTGTTGTTCATTCCCAGCCAGAAATTAAAAAGGTAACCTCATTTTCTTTTTTTTTTAAAAGAGAATGAGACTTTTAGTCTTCTAAATGGCAGTAAGCAACTGCTGTTTTGAGGACAAAATCAAGCATTGGTAAAGCTAATAGATCTGGCGTTGGCTGCCAGCTTTTTTGCTTTCCTGTTCATGTTTTGCTTCATCATTGCTTTTGTAAAACATTATTGATCGGGGAGCTGCTGGGCCCTTGCCAATGTAAAAGCAAAATTACTATAACCAAAAATATTTTTCCGCGCTCAAAAAATGCACATTGTCCTCATAGCCTCTAGCATAAAGGAAACTATTTTGTGTGAGAATGTGAAAGAAGTGATTGTCATCACTCACAGCGTAAACAGCCTATGGCAGAAGTGGGATGACCAATTGACCTATGATCTATGATGTAATGGGTAAAAGATCAAGCATTGGTAAACACAATAGACCTTGCCTATGCAAGAGCTATTAACATTCCTGATGTGTTTTAGCTATGTTGCACACCAGCATGGCTAAAAGTTAGTGTTGTAGACAAGAGTCACGTGGAGTGTTGTAGAGTGGAATTGCAAAGAGTGGAGTAGTGTGTTGTAGAGTGGAACAGCAGAGAGTGCTGTGTATTGGAGTGGCATAGTGTGGAGTCACATAGAGTGGCATACAGTGGACTGGTGTAGAGTGCATTTGTGTAGTGTTGCAGAGTGTAGTGGCATAGAGTGCAGTGGCATTGAATTCAGCAGCATACAATACAGTGTTGTGAATGCAGTGGAGTAGATTAGAGTGGTGCATAGTAGAGTGCAGTGGTGCAGAGTGGTGCAGACTGGGGTGGCACACAGTGGAGTAGCGCATAGTGGAATGGAGCAGGGTACAGTGCAGTCATGTAGAGTGCAACGGTATAGAGTGCAGTGGCATAGATAAGAGTGGCGTAGAGTGGTGTGGCATAGAGTTGAGTGATGCAGAGGACAGTGATGCAGAGTGGAGTTGAGTGACACGGAGTTTCAGGGATGTAGAGAGCAGAGTAGAGTTGAGTGGCATAGAGTGCAGTTGTGTAGAGTGGTGCAGAGTGGAGTACAGTGGCATAAAGTGCAGTGGTGCAAAGTAGATTGTTTCAGAGTGGAATGAAGTGGCATAGAGAGTAGTAGTGCAGGGTAGAGTGCAGTTGCATACAGTGTTATGGTGTAAAGTAAAGAGTGCAGTGACAAGGAATGCAGTGGTGCGGAGTTGATTAGAACGGTGTTCAGTGGATTGGTGTAGAGTGCAGGGGCACAGAAATGAGTGTTGCACAATAAAGTGCATTGACCTCGAGTGTATTGGCATACAGTGCAGTGATGTTGAGTGCAGTGTTGCAGAGTGGCGTAGAGTACAGTTGCATAGAATGGAGTTGTGCAGAGTAGACTGGCATGGCTTACACTGGAGTGCTGTAGTATGCAGTTGCAAAGAGTGCAGTGGTGTAGAGTAGAGTTGTGAAGAGTGAATTTGCCAGGAGTACAGTGGTACAGGGTAGAGTAGAGATGCATAGAGTGAATTGGCATAGAGTGCAGTGGCGTAGAGTGGAATAGTGCAGAGTGCAGTGGCATGAAGTGGTGTAAAATGTAGTGGTGTGGAGTGGTGCAGAGAAGAGTGGACTGGCATAGAGTGGAGAATTTATGGTGTGGTAGCACACTGCTAATACAGACAACATATTTTCAATTGAAATGACTGTCACATTTGCACAGACATACAATTTTACTAATACAGTGCACAGGCAAAAGTGTGTGGAAATTGCATCACCTGGTTTAATGATTCATTTTGATCATAATAAAGTATCTGTTTCCAACACACTTCAGAAATAAGAAAAATGTGCTTCATTTGTGCATTCATAATTCTGATATATTCTAAAATACTTATACAGTTCATTTAAATGTTGTCCCGTGCTAGAAAAAAACTCTTTCCTACCCACTGTATTCAACAAGATTGTCTCATAAATCCTCTCACTTTGAAGTCAGAGAAAGAAAAGTAAACAAGCGGCCTTGGAAGACAGCGCCTGACATTTGACCTCAGTATTTGAATGCACAGCAAATGCAATGAGATTAGAACAAGATTTTAAAGGCCTGTTAACAGAAAGTGAGTTTATGGAAGAATATGGAAAACATGATTTAGGCAATGGGAGGGACGGACTGACCCTGGAGAGCTTAAAGCTAATAAAGCCAGCAAATGGAAAGCCAGAAAGTGTGAGTTACAAACTATAAAGCCAATGGTAATCAAAAAGAAGAAAGTATTCCTAGGTCAACTTTCCGAAAGTCCCCAAGATGACTTTAACTAATATGCTGCAACCTAAAAATGTGAGTGCTACAACAACAGATAAATGGTTTGATGAGGATTGGCAGAAACCTCCTACAAGTAAAAGTGAGAGAGTGTACGTGTGTCAGAGAGAGAGAGAGAGAGAGAGAGAGAGAGAGGTGGAAGTTTGGATTCATGTTTGAATTTAGGGTGACCAGAGGTGCCAGATTCCCTGGAACAGTCAAGCTTTTTCAATGTGTGTTCCAGAAAAATGTACTAAAATACACTAAAACTAAATATTCCTAAACAATTCCCGAAAAAATCAAAGCAAGTCGATTAAGCAGAGTCAGAAAATTAGTTGGAAGAGGTCGTCAAGAATTTAAGTGGTAGAGATTCTGTGTGGCAAAAGTAGCATTTTATTTTGCTCATTTTATGTCCACAAAAATGTCACTCTTGGCGCCACGGTGCCTCACTCGCTGCCAGTTTTGTCATTCTGTGCCTCCCAATTCCTTCAAAATGATAGTTATGCTTCACTGTCTTCGTAAATCCATCTCGTTTTCTGTTTTTTAAAAAATTGTCAGGCTAATTTAAAATTATGTCACACAGAGTGAGTGCCCATTGACAAGAGCTGTTTGTTTATCTGCCGGTGAATGCTTTGTTCAGCCCTAAGTGTTGTACAGTGATCGCTGGTTTGATTTGAAAATTTCACTTTACTGTTTTTTTATATTTCTTTTGTTAATAATCAAACGTTGGAGTTTTATATATTTGTTTTGTGAATATTCAAAGCATTTGAACTATTTGTGTGCAACAGTTTCCATTTGTGGTCAGAAACACAAAAGTACACCATCTTGCTATTCCAATTCAAAAATCTCCATTAATTTCTTACGATTTTTTTCATGATATTTTTTCCTGATCCATTGTGAGACTGGTTGGCTTTGCGGTAGCAAAGCATGTTTTACTTTGTCGCGTTAACTTTCTGCTAGTGCAAAGTGGGGAGTGAAAGTCAACAAAACATGTCGGGGATTACCACTAGATAAAAGTAAACTACCTAACAAATGTCTATTTTGACTTTGCGGCTAGAAATGCGTATTTATTTGTAAAAATGATTGCATCATTTTAGCGCAGATTTGTAATTTACACAGTGTTATACTAGGTAAAGCAGGCAAACTCTCTGTGGTCGCTTTATTTTTCTTGATAACTACAAGAATGCTAGGTAAAAGAGTGTTTTTTTCTGTAGTTTCGCCTCGTTTTCTTGGTGGGAAATGGGGCAAGGCCTGCTCAGATCATTCCTAGTTAGTTTACTATGATCAATTCGATGCGCAAGTGTAGTATTCCTCGTTGGGAACTATTTAATGAATACATTACACCAAAGGATTTACATGTCTCAAGATTTAGCACGTGCCGAGGAGCTAGAAGCTAGAATATTTATAAATGGCTCGCAAAACTTGAAAAAATAGTGAACGCTGGTGAAAAATAAACAAAACTATACATTCCTAGGTCTGCTGTGCAAAGACCACCTGTATGCAGACTAGAGCCAGAAGGACTTTTATGTAGGTGGGGCTAGCACGGGCACTGGGCTGCCCAGCCTGATTCCTGGTGTCCCACAAGGTGGCTCCTCTGTGGTGAGGCACAGCATTTTGGATTCCACTTGGTCATCCATAATACCTGGTGCTAATTTGTGGACTGTCAGCTACTGTGCAACGGGGTCGGTGGATCTATCTCTTCAGGGGACACCTGTGCACAAATCCAGTCCACCTTCTCTGTAAGCACTTAGGCCCATGTTTATACTTTTTTTGCGCCACATTTGCGTCATTTTTTGACGCAAAAATAGCACAAACTTACAAAAGACAATTGTATGTTGTCGCCGCTTTTGCGTTAAAAAGCGGCGCAAATGCAGCGCAAAAAAATTATAAATATGGTCCTTAGTTCAGAGGTTTTACCTCTCACAATGGGGCCGCAGAACCAACGTTGTCCTCCCAGAATGTTTCTTAACGAGCAAAAAGGGCGATGTGGAAGCTGACACCATAGGTGGGTAGCCGATTTAGCTACCGAGGTGAGGCACAGTAATCAGGTATAATCGTTAACTTAAACTTGCACCATCCCTTCAACCTGGAAAGGGTGCTTTTATTATTTAGCCCCAATGCTGCCCTAATTAAAATAATATTGGTAAGGAGGGTCAGTTGCTGCACTTTCCAGGCATTATTATGATCAGTCATTCGTGTCACTTCTCCATATTATGTTAAATGGTTGAGGCCTTTTAAGCCAATTCAAGTGTGGTATTATTTTGAATAGGACTATAAATGAAGTGTTCAGCATCAATTTGACTTGGCAGTATGAGCAGCTTCGGCAGTTCAAAGCCCGCCCCCTCCCAGCACATAAGCTCCTGATATTAAGATTACAAAGTATGCAGAACTTGACAGCTAGACTCATCCTCAACCTCTCACATAGAACTCACACGACAACACACCTCAGGGAGCTTCACTGGCTTCATATTCACAAATATGCAAATTTCAAACTCCTCAAACACACATTCAAGGAGATACACAACATAAGCCCCACTTACAGGAGGATTTGAATCTCCTTTCACCAACAACCCTGACACTTTCACTCCACATGACTCTTACTTGCACACATCCCATGCATACACACAGCCAGGTACTGCAGGGGAGGAGGACTGATGTTCTCTTCCATGCTCCCAAAGCATGCAAAGACCTTTAACTCCCCATCAGAGCATCCTCGTCTCTTCTTGACTTCCACAAGAAGCTGAAGACTTGGCTTTTCAGTGAAACGAGCTACCTTTGATTCAGCTAGGCATACACACCTGCTCAGCGCCAGGATACCTTTGTGGGTGATAGTGTGCTTTAGAAATACACATAACATATCATAGACAGAAACTTCAATATCAGGCTCTGGGCTACAAATCAGAAATCAAATTTCTATTTCTGGCAGTAGAAATAAAAAAGGTACTGGTAGAATGCAGACTCGCACCGAATTAGGACATTTATGCCCTGGTTAGTTATTGTGCAGATGTTGGCAGCAGAAGCAAAGGGACAAGATCTACAGAAAAGAGAGAAGTGAGTGGAAGAGCTGGAGAAACATGAGCAGTGGCAAGGATGCATGTGGCACAACTACTCCAGAAGAAAAATATTCACTTCAAAGTCTGACCTCCAGATCATTTGTTTTAACAAAATGTTATCGTCAGTAGGAAATATTTCATGGTAAAATTCCTTATTTTTACATAGCAAACTTTCACCAATCCAACTAATCAAACATATTGCTCTTATTGAAAGTCTTGTTTTATTCTCACAATACAGAAGTGCACTAGATGGGGAGTAGTAAACCATAGGCTTGCTATTATTAGTAACTGGTAAAGAGTAGGTGACTGTGTATAGCTAACTCTGCATCTTAGTCCTCCATCAGACGCAATCAGTAGTCCCTCCCTCATCTGTTTTCCCATTCCCAAGTTTACTTATACCACTAGAATCAATCATTTCTGGATATGGGAATATTTTGTATTTATTTTTACTCAAGACTCCGAGTTTGCCCCAACGGCCTAATCAGAAATGTGTAATATTGCATCAAATTCCTGCTGTTAGTCCAATTCTTTCAGCCACCAGCGGCTGCTAATCCGCTATGGTGGAGGACATCCCCTCACCCCTAGCAGCAGCAGCTGCAAAAGTTTAAAAAAAAACAATAATAAACCATGTTTATTATCGTTTTGTTTTCAAGGGAGCAGGGCTATGTGGAATGACAGGCAGGGAGAGGGAGTGGTGTGCACTCCCCTCAGTGCGCATGTGGTTTGGTCGGCCGGCTCAGGACAACCAAACCCACACTGCGCACTGAGCACTCTCCAACCCCAGCTGTTTTGGAGACAGAAGGCAAAAGCTTTGAGTCTGCCTGGGAGTACGAATCGAGAGTGCTCAGGCCAGTATTGATGCTGCTCTCATGCTGCCAGAGGCATGAGCGCAGCATTGGGATTGGCTGCAGGGCAGACTGGGAGCCTGTGCTTGACGAGCGGTGATCCTGGGATGCGGCAATTCAGCAATGGGGCGATGTGCAGATATGTCTTTTTTTCTGTTTTGTGCCCCCTGTCTCCTCCCCCACACTTTGCCCCTACACCAGGCATGGCCGCCTCCCTCTTGGAAATTTCATCAGCTTTTTGCAGGTGAAATCTTTGGGGTAGGAGAGTTCAGGGGGGACTCAGTGCTTCTGCATTCCTCGTTATTCCCAATTCAGAAGGAAACAGCATTTCTGGCTCATTTGTGAATTTTATGAAATCGTGAAATACAACAACATTTCAAACTGAATTTCTTCTCCATGCCTACGAGTAAGCCTTACTGATGTTGTGACAGTAGGACCATTTTCAGAACAATTTGGATAACTGTACATGTGATCATTCACTGATCATTTACTGGTATATGAATACATTTGTCAACCATTCTGAAATTGACTGATATTTAATGATAATCTTGATGAAAGAAAAAGGAAAAAACACACTTCTGATTTACCATTGCATTTCACCGTGAAGCAGTAGCTTTTCTCATATGTGTGCATATTGTTAAACTGTATATATTTTAAGGCTTTTTAAACAATAATCCGGGGGTATATAATAAAAACCAATCTTCAGTTTGATCTGATGTCTCTACCAAAGAGGATAGAAGTAACATTATCAATTTATGGGTCTGGACAATAATAAAAACTGGTTCTCCCAATGGATCAATGCAAGCTTTTTTCAAGTGGCAAAGTCAGTTTTGGAGTGGGAAATTGGGAGTTTGAAAGTGGTGGGGAAGCAGAGAACAGCCATCACAACTGTTAAGAAAAGTCATAAACTGAGAATTGGTAACTTCCAAATGGTTTCTGAGCACTCTAACTGAAGCAACTGTTTAATTAGGCTGCGTATTTTTAGGAAGTGCAATAGAAGGGATTTCCCTGCATGAAAAAAATGTTTTTTCAGTCTGGTGGCATAGCAGGCACATGACACCAGATTCAAGCTAGCCTGGCTGATGAAGGGTGATACCCTGAAACCGGTCCTAGGATGCTTGTTTCTGGTCTAGGGAGGACCTGGCCTGGCAGTTCGACATGGACTGTTCTCATGGGGAACGGGATCAAGACTGATTTGCAGATTGCTGGGTCCAAAGTGAAATGGCATGGCAAGCAAAAAAAATGATGGGTTAAACACATATCTGTGACTGGGGGTGAGTGGTTGATTTGTTCTGTATTCCGTCCATCATCTGTTGTTTTTACTTTTATAAAGTTGGCATTTTCTTACTTTAACCATTCTGTACCTCCGTCTGTCTCTGAATACACATCTGGGGTAAGTGCCATCTCAACGTTGTGCATTCCCTCTAGACAATCACACACAAAGGGAGCTCGGTGTGACATCTGCATCCTGATGGCCCATCCCCAGACTTATGGGTCTTCCTGGGCTTGATGAGAGGGAGGAGCTGACACTTACACCTGAATAGGGCTGTGCCTCTCCCCACATAAAGGGTTGGATAACCCCCTGTAGGGTGCCCTGAATCAGGGAAAAAGGGCAGGAACCATGTGCCCTTCAAAGGCCTCTCTTTCAAGTCTCCCCCATATTAAAAACTCTACAGCGTATAAGTACTGCACCGCACACACCAGCAAATCAATGCACTTCTGGATCTGAAAGACATTCTACCAGTAAGAAGTACTGCTGTGCTGCCAGGAGGGACTGCCACTCTCCTCAACCGCATGGCTATGTTAGCCTGCTGCCTCTTGCGTGGGAGTGAGAAGAACTGGACTTTGCTCTCTACATCCTCTACAGAACCAAGTGACCCCAGGCCTTGCTGGCTTGCTTCCTGTTCTGGATGTCTCAGGGCCATCAAAGACTTCCCCTCAACTCTACTACGGCTCCTGGACACATCTTGAACCAGCTCCTTTGCCAAACCCCCAACAGGCTCCCCTAAAGTCCTGGGCTCTGGGAAGTAGTTTTTGGCTCCTGAAATCAAGCTTTTGGGCTTTTAGCAACCACAAAGGAGCTCGTTCGCACCAGAACCACACCCCTTGCACAAGGTGTCAGTGCAAGTGGGCGCAAATTTGTCTCTTGGCACATCAAGGATCACCACTCATGACCGTGAGGCTCCATCTAGTCCATCCGTGATGCCGGTGGCTCTTCGCACTCTGGTCCACCGTCAGTGATACTGACCTTGCTGGTGGTGAAATTCTTCCCCACAAACAGGACTCTGGGCACAATTGTTGAGAAGGTAAAACTTCAGCAGGATTTAGTGCGATTAGATATTCCTGGTTTTATGCACTATATTGCAGTTTTATCTTTAAAAATTCATATGTTGAATTCTGACGATTGGATTTTTGTTGCTATGGTCTTGTTTTACTCACATAAGTATCCTCTATTTTTCTATACAGGTGTGGAGTCTTTTTGTGGTGATTTCACTGTGTTACTATAATTTAAGTGTTAGGCAAATACTTTACACATTGCCTCTTAAGTTAAGCCTGACTGCTCTGTGCCAGGCTACTAGAGGGTAAGCACAGGTTAATTTATGTTGTGTATCTAACTTACCCAGACTAGGATTGTGGTCCCTACTTGACAAGGTGCATACCTCTGCCAACTAGAGACCCAGTTTCTAACACGCCTACTCTTTTTGAGGAATAATATGCAGAGTGTGGTGCTCCCTACACCAAAATGTGCATGTTTTAGTAAATCCTGTACTCCTTTATTAAATTCTGTCATGTTTAACCTTCTGAAATTTAACCAAGGGTGCAGACTTTATTTCGTCCGGTAATTAATGGGTGTGTTAAATGCCACAAAACTTCTAACTCCAACTCCTGTATAAACAGAGGGATTGGAAAACTCTGTCCCACTCATTATCAGGGCCAGGGAAGTATGCTTGGAAACCTGAGATTCTAGTAGATATCTAGACACACTCTTTGTGATTTTATGAATTGGAAGAAAAATGCATGTCAATGCAAAGGCTAAAGTTAAATCAGTAATGAGTATCATTGTCTGAGCCGCAGTAACCCTAGGCCCAGGTGAATTAAACGCTAGTAATTTTGTCCAATGCTTGTTATATGAAATTCCAGAAAACTACGCCATTACACCACATGAGGTAATTAATTTTACGTGGAAGCGCAAGGACAAGGTGAACGACCAAAACGCGAAAAGCACTTGTGTTTTTTGTGATTTTTTTAGCAAGTAAATTGACTTGAGGGTTCACGTCTTACAAAAATATAGTGCTAAGTGCTGGCTTTGCGCTTAGGCCCATATTTATACTTTTTTTAGTGCTGCATGTGCTTTCTGACGCAAAAGCATCCCAAACTTACAAGCTTTCGCCGCTTTTGCGTCAAAAAGTGGCGCAAATGCGGCGCTAAAAAAGTATAAATATGGGCTTGGTGTCATTTTGTGTAATTTGTGCACAGTTCCACATAATTACAAAAAAAAGTGTGTGAATTTCAGGCACTCCAATTTGAGAGCCAGTTTCCAGCTGCCTTTCCTGTCACTCATACCAGAATCAGCTCTGACAAGACAAGCAAGGACAATCTGACAGGCAAGTCCTGCGCGGCTGCAGCAGCAGCTAGCACACACAGGGTATATTCAATAATAGAAAACCTGCATTACATTATTACATCAAAAGGTATGGGAAAAACAGGTTCATAAGTACGAAGTTAAGATCTGGTCTGCAGGTAAAAGTTTTACTTGACCCGGACACAAGTCACTTTTAAATCATCTATGCAAAAAAAAAAACTAAGGTCCCATTAGGGATCAGCTTTCTACGAGAGCCATTTTATGGAATGACACGGCATAAGATTTACTAATATCACCTAAAATTATAAAATACTTTCATACTGAATGTAAACCAGGGCAAGACTCATTCGTTTTTCTTAAATTAGATGCTCTGCATACTATGGGGGTTATTCTAACTTTGGAGGAGTATTAATCCGTCCCAAAAGTGACGGTAAAGTGACGGATATACCACCAGCCGTATTACGAGTTCCATAGGATATAATGGACTCGTAATACGGCTGGTGGTAAATCCGTCACTTTTCCGTCACTTTTGGGACGGATTAACACCTCCTCCAAAGTTAGAATAACCCCCTATGTCTAAATCACATTGTAGGATTGAAGTATTTTTTATATATAATCATGTTTACGAGTACTTAACTTCACTGGGTGACATTAAGCATACACGACTCTTGTGTGAAGTCCATAAAATGTGGGCAGTGTAATTGTGTGATGTAGTACAGCAATTCACGACATTATCAAGTGTGATTAAATTAACTGTCCTTGCCTTCAACCAGTAACTAATATGATTCCTGCTTCTTAGCCGAATCTTACCATAAGTTCAAAAAACTCTCAAATTCTAAGTAGCCTACCTGTTATCGTACTTTCACAGCCTACAAAACACATATTTTCAAAACACTGATGTGAACAATGCAGCAAGCAACCTCACTATCACCTTCCTCGCACTGTATTTTTTACTTTTTAAAACTACACAAATTTTACAACACTAACAGGTACCCGCATATGACTCCAGGCGTCATCGTTTCTATTCATGACCTACTTTGTACCTAAAATATGAAAGTGTGCAAAATAGAGCATTTATTCTTGGGAAATGTTGCAAAAATGATGCAAAATTATATGACATATAACTTTTAGTATCAAATGGGGTTTGTCGTTATCTTGCATGATTTTGTTCATGTAAAGATATGCAAGAACCATAAAAAAAGATTGGTTCAAGCAAGAGGTGTTAAATGTTTCTCAGTGATACATTGTCCGCGCAAATTAGTCTCCTATTAGAGAGAAATACGCAGAATCCCACAATGCAATATGTTGAGAAATTTCACAAACTTTTCTTGACACAAATTTGGGAATTTTGCAAATTTTGAAAACATATTTTAAATAATGATCAGTCCTACTTTGATCGCCTCATTGTTGAGTGGTACAAATAGTACTCGTCCATGCTCCCTTTTTCTCACGATCAAAAAAACACCTTTTGGTGCATTTGACAACACATCCAGCCAAAGTCTGTCCGGGACAATTTTATAGTACCCCCCCTTCAAACCCTGAGCTGACCCTAAGTCATTTGTTTTTAACTTCGACAATGCTAATCACTCCACTATCAATGACCTTGCCTGTCAGTGAAATAAAAAAATATAAAAATCATTCCTCCAGCTCCTTGATGCATTAGAACAGAAGTCAAAGTATATTTGCAAACCGGAGACATTCTGGAGCAAACAGAGCACAACCAAACTACTACAAAGACTTTCTCATTTAAGTGAAATTCACCTTCCTTCAAATACAAAGAAATTCAAACTGTGTGCTGAAAAAATTCCTTCACGTGGGAGAAAGCTGCCTCGAACACCTTTTACGCCCTCTCCTCTTAGTCTCTTATAATCAAATTACAATTTGTGCTCTTCTTCACAGGCAAGTTTTACCAATTTGGAGGAGTTCGTCCAGCAAGATTGTTTCACCATTCCCCTTCCTCCTCTGCAAGACCCACGAGTTGTCTCTTTCAATAAAAGGTCCCCTACTGACTTTGTCACTGTGTGTCTCATAGTGAAGCCGATTCTTATCTGAATACTTCATCCCCACATAATTCATTAAAAAAGCTTCCAGACATAATTTGCTAACAAATGTATGTATTTATCGCAGAGTTGTGTATAGAGCTGAGTTTGCCTTTCTGTAACCTCAGGACACTTACAGGTGTGAGATACAATTTGATTGTTGAAAGGGGAAGTTTGTGTCCAGTCAATTAAGGTGAGTAACCTTGTCCTATTTTCTACAATAAAACCCCTGATTCGAGACAATCTTAGATGACGATGAAACAGAAAAAGTTTAATTTTATTTTCATCACCCACAATAACAATTTGAACCTCTTACGCTTTTAAAGCCATCCCTCTTTTTACTTCAAAGCAAGCCAAGATTGTTTAAAAAAAACTGTTTACATTCAATGCCTCAAGATCTATGGTGTTGGGTGGGCAGCCAGTTACAAAAACACATTGAACCACACAATGTAATGCAGTGGTTCCCATACTGTGGTCCGGGGACCCCTGGGGGTCCGCAAAGCCTCTTCAGGGGGTCTTCGACTACTTAGAAAATTAAATGATATTAACAGATTATGTCCCCAGCTTTCCGTAATGAATCAGTGAGGGGGCCCCGGGATTCCAATAAGGTTCCAGTAATGATAAAGTGGGGGTCCACAGAAGTCAAGAGGTTGGGAACCACTGATGTAATGTATAAATCAGCATTACACCCTTTCTGCAGCACTATGACAGCTACCTTTCAGGTGGTTGCCAATGTCATCTCCATGCTGGATGGAGGTGTTTGTTGGTGTTCATACTTATGTTCTTGTCAATGGTGTTGATACCATGGATCAATGGTGTCTATCCTAGCTACATATAAAAGAAAGCTAATGTTGTCTTTTTGTTATTTGTTTTTATTTGTGAGGTGAAACAAAGGACATAAAAATCAGAAGCATATTACAAATCTGTATGGAGCATTCCATTGGGTTAAACTCATAAAGGACGTTACTTTTCCTACAGGCCACGGAATATGCTGACACCAAATAGAGACATTGGACATTGTTTAAAAGGTTCCCATATTCTAGCAACCATTATCTCCTCAGAGGAAGCATCTACCATCGCCATGTCCGTGCCAAAGTAATCTATGACAAAGTTTCATGAATAGACAGACTTTGGTGGTTCAGTTTCAACCAATGTCTGGCAATGCATCATATTGTGATTACTACTGCAGCACATACAACAACATTATTTGGTGGGTGAACTTTAGATGAGTTGTCCAGTATAACTATTTTATTAGCCGGGATTAATCTAAACTTGTTCTGAATTTGGGTCAGATAGACGTAAAGTGGCCCTGCGCAGACTACCGGCCCTACTGAATAACACATTACAAATAACTATGGTTATATGTTTGGAGTCAAGAGATATAAAAAATCTTAGTTTGCTTTCATGAGATTCAAGAAAAAATATTTTTATAATTGTATTTGTTGAACGAACTATTTCTATCAACTACAATTTATTCAAAAACATGAATACATTTTGAATAAAAAATCATTATTAATACAAAGAAGCACAAAAGAAGTGATCCAAATATAAATAGTCAGTCATACACAGCTGATCAATACTGAGACATGATCATAGCTATTTGTAATCTAAACCTGATTGTCACATAAATGTATTTAAATATACACTCCCAGTATGTGCTCAGATTACTGCAATCACAAATATATGAACTATGTTGTCATCTTCTTCCAAGCATTTAAAGAACATAGAATCAGATCTACAGCCCCAATAGTCAATTTTTGTAGGTGACTAGTATGAATCAACAATATTTCTATAATGCTGAGTCTTCAAATTAGTTGTATTAACCAGAATATTACCTCAAGACATACTGTCCATAATTTCCACCAACTCAGTGCCACCCCTCAAGTTCTCAGTTCACTGGCTAGCTATGTTGATGGGCCTTCCTTATGCATCAATTGAGACAACAGGAATATTTACCTGAATAACACCTGTCTATGTGAACCGGAGAGCAGATAGAATATGAGGATTAGTCTCTTTATGGATATCACTGGGAGGTATTCAACAAAGGAAGTCACAGATATGTAAGTATTAACAAAACTTTCTTCTGTAATCCATACAAATTCTGTGGAGTCAAAAGGGAGTGTTGGTTGTGTTTATAAATCGACCCTGTGATTCATAATAAAGTTGTTGCCATTGAAGAGTCCTACCATCCTGAGAAATCATTTTTAGGCTAGCATTAGCCCACAGTGGTAGATATATAGGGATCTTAGGGTTTTGAATAGACGTGTGGTTGTTTCCAGATATGGAAATAGGCTTCAGATATGTGGAACCTGACATTCTTGTAATATGATGGATCCTGAAAGTCAAGGAAACTCCCAAGAAATTGGTCCCTTAATGGCCAGACCTATGAGCCAAAACCAATAAGCACAGACATTCTATAACCTAGATCAGACAACAAAGTAGTGTTGGAAATGAAGGGGCGGGGTGGTATCCCTTTCATTCTAGCAGGTGTTTATAAAAAACACATTGTTTTCTGTGAGCTACTTCACTTGGCTTCTAATAGCTGGAAGAATGATGCAGGAACAAGAATAAGTGTAGCTCTAAATAAATAGAGAAATTTAGGTAAAAGAACCTGTTAAGCCCAGCATCCTTGGTGAGATTTCCCCTAACATGTTACATTCAGACCTCCTTTTTTGTTGACTTAGTTTTTCCTGGCTTGAGGATTCTGTGCACTTTACCACTGCTAACCAGTGCTAAAGTGCTTATGCTCTTTCCCTAAAATGTAGTAACCATGGCTTATCCCCGATTGGCATATTTATTTACTTATAAGTCACTAATAAAGTGCACTGCATGTGCCCAGGGCCTGCAGCACTGATTGTGCCACCTACTTCAATAGCCCTTTAAATTTGTCTCAGGCCTGCCAATGCAGAGCCTGTGTGTGCAATTTTAAACTTCCATGTCGACCTGACAAAATAAACCTTTGTATAGGCCTAAACCGTCCTTTTTAATACATATAATCACATTGTTAGAAATGGGATCTCTAATTGGCAGTGGTTTGCACCCTGTCCAAGTAGGGACCCTCAATCTAGCCAGCGTAAGGGAGTCACACAGCTAAAATAACCCCTGCTCACGCTCTTGGTAGCTTGGCTCAAGCAGTCAGGCCTATCTCAGAGGCAATGTGTAAAGTATGTGTACACAGACCCAGTAACACAGTGAAAACACCACAAAAATACTCCACACCAGTTTAGAAACATAGCCAATATTTAACTGAGTAAAACAAGACCAAAATGACAAACATCCAACATATACAAGCAAAGATACGAAAGATTAAATCTTAGTATAGTGCTTAGAAACACAATAGCTCCAACTGGGGCTATCACAACATCTTGAGAGAATCATTTCAACAGTCCAACGCCACTTGCGAGGGAGTGTGGACCAGTCACGGAGTCACACGGACCCCAGTTACAATACCTTGGAAAGCGATGAGGAAACAAAGACATTGCTCAGAGTTGGGGAGGTGAGTCATCACTGGAGCTGGTGCAGCATCTGTTACTTACTGCCGCCGGGGAGAAGAGGTGTTGGTTCATTGCTGCTAGGCAGTGGAAGTGAGGCCTTGGTTCCTTATGGTTGCAGGGGAAGTGATGCGACGTTGCTGGTAAGGCGATGGTTCCTTACGACAAAGCAGGGTAAACGGATCCAGCATGTCAAGACATGAGGTATCGACTTTGTGGTGTTGCGATCACACCCTGGGGCCACAGGTGTTGCGGCAGAATCAGAATCGGGTGCCATGGACGTCAGTGACACTGCACTCTGGACTCACACTGTGGCAGGACCTCAGAGGCGCTGCGGGGGCATTGGGCCTGTGGTATTGGTCGCAGTTGTTGCACTCAGAGGGGACCATGGCTCCGGTGCAGGCAGCGGAATAGAGTCAAAGAGTGGCACTGGTTCCAAAGTCACTCTGGAGTAGATGTGCTGGTTTCTTCCTTGTCACACCAGAACTCACTCACAAGGGCCAAGGGACTGGATTTGGTACCACTTGGCAAGTCAGGACTCTCAGCAAGAGAGCCCAGGTGCTGGTAGGTGAAGTCTTTGATGTCCCTGAGACTTCTTAACAGGAGGCAAGCTCAGTCCAAGCCCTTGGTGAACCTTTAGCAGCAGGATGTAAAAAGCAAAGTCCAGTACTTTCACTCCCAGGACAGACGCAGCAAGCAGCAGTCCAGCAAAGCAACAGGCAGAGTGGCAGTCCCTCTTACAGCATCCAGCTTTTCTTCCTGGTAGAATGTCCTCAGTCCAGAAGGATTCCAACTTTGTGGGGTCACAGGTCCATTACTTATACCCATTTCTGCCTTTGAAGTAGGCAAACTTCAAAGAAAAGTCTTTGTAGTGCACAGGACCCTGCCTCCAAGGGGTTGGAGACTGCTTTGTGTAAGGACCGGCACAGTCCTATTCAGGTGCAAGTGTCAGCTCCTCCCACCACTCTAGCCCAGGAAGACCCATCAGTATACGCAGGGCATACCTCAGCTCCCTTTGTGTGACTGTCTAGAGTGAATTCACAACCAGCCCAACTGTCATCCTGACCCAGACGTGTATTCCACAGACAGGCTGAGGCACAGAATGGTTAAGCAAGAAAATGCCCACTTTCTATAAGTGGCATTTTCATACTTACAGTTTAAAAACCAGCTTCACCAAAAGATGTATTTTTAAATTGTAGGTTCAGAGACCCCAAACTCCACATCTCTATCATCTCCCAATGAGAAATTACACTTAAAAAATATTTCACTGCAATCCCCATGTTATCCTGTAGGAGAGATAGTGTCTGCAATAGGGAAAAACGAATTTAGCAGTATTTCACTATCAGGACATGTAAAACACATCACTACATGTCCTACCTTTTAAATACACTGCACCCTGCCCATGGGACTGCCTTGGGCCTACAGTAGGGGTGACTTACATGTAGTAAAAGAGAAGGTTTGGGCCTGGCAAGTGGGTGCACTTGCCAGGACAAAATGGCATTTCAAAACTGCCCATGCCGACACTGCAGCTGCAGGTCTGAGACATTGTTACAGGGCTAATCGTGGGTGGCACAGTCAGTGCTTCAGGCCCACTGGTAACATTTGATTTACAGGCCCTGGGCACACATGGTGCACTATACTAGTGACTTACTAGTATATCACATATGCCAATCATGGATAAACCAATCACCACTACCATTTAGACAGGGTGCACTTGCACTTTAGCACTGGTCAGCAGTGGAAGAGTTCTCAGAGTCCCAGAAGCCGGCAAAAACGAAATTCAGCATAAGGTCAAAAACAGGAGGTCAGAAGCAAAATGTTTGGGGATAACCCTGCAAAAAGGGTCATTTCCAACACACCCCAACAGTTTGCCCTAGAGAGCTTAAGGGCAGTGGGCACTGTATTTAAAAAGTAGGACAAGTACTTTTAAGTTTTACATGTCTTGGTAGCAGAAAAACAAATATGTTGTAAAAGCATGTATGTTAAAGGCATATGCATAGTAAAGGTTTTTCCTGGGCCCTGCCCTGAGTCCTTAATGCAGTCCCAGGTGCAACCCTCCCAGTCGCTAGCCGTTCTAAAAACTACCCGGCCCCTGCCTTAAGCCTTAAAACCAGACATCAGCATGACACCCCCTCCTGGCCCCCAGCCCTTCTAAAAACTACCCAATCCCTGCCCCAAGCTATAATATCGGACACCAGCATGACCCCCTGCCCTTCTAAAAACTACACGACCCCTGCCCTAAGCCCTAAAACTGGACCACAGTGCAACACCCCCCAGCCGGTCTAAAACATATCTGTCCCCTGATCTGAGCCCTAAAACAGTGCCCCTCACCCTGAGCCCTAAAACCGTCCCCAGCTCCCTGCCCCAAGCTCAAAAACTACCACCTACCCACGTTCTAAAACCACCCCTCCGCTCCAAGCCCTAAAACCGTCCCTGCCTCCCACCCTGAGCCCTAAAACTGTCCCACCCACTCCAAGCCCGAAAAGTGTCCCCACACCCTAAAACTGTACGCTTCACTCCAAGCCCTAAAACCGTCCCCGCCCCCCTCACTAAAACTGTACCTTCCCAAGCCCTAAAACACTCCATCCCCTCCAGGCCCAATCCTCCTTACCTCCCTCTCCAAGACGAAGAGCCAGCTCCTCTGAGGTGTGGTGCAGGTCGTTCAGAGGAAACAGAAGGTTCTCTCCATTTCCTCTAACAACGCCAATAGCCTTTACCACCATTACCACGCATAGCCCTTATCATGCATACCTTTACACGATAATTTGTTGTAATGGTATGCATGGTAAAGGCTATTCGTGGTAATGACACTTGCGTGGCAACACATGCATGGTAAAGGCTACTTATTGCGTTGCGTTGTAATGGCTGTTTACCCCTTGGGGAATCACTTACAAAGACGAAAACCAGGCCAACTTGCAGATTTGATGCAACAGTAAATTCCATCTGCACCCACCAAAAACACAGCCTCTGATGTTGCAAATCAGGATCTGTCATTTGTGGGGATTATCACATCTTTGTGTACCAAAGTTGTACTTAGGTAGGTGAATGTGTTCAAATGTTCTTTCCTATCCCTCAACATAAATGTTCATAGACGGTAGGTATATTCGGGACATGAATGTGATTTCCCATTTGGCGCATTCCCTGTTGATAAAGCACGCTTCAATGCTTGCTTCAATTTAACAGAGATTTATATGGCATGTTTACTTTTACAATTTGTAAAAGTCCTAGAAACCTAGATTTAAGTACATTTCGAGTTTTAGGACACACTTTTTCAAAACAGGTGCGCGTTCTGTTTGGTTCATTTCCTTCCTCAGTCAAAAGTGAGTTTTTTCTTGGGTCTTTGTTTTCTATATTTCTCATAAAACTCATCTTTTTATAAGAATGTATAACCTGTCACTGACTAAAATTGTAAACTGACAATTAGGGTACTGCACTTTGGTACACAGTGATTCCTGGTGACACTGTCTTCCCGTACAATGGACTATTGACTATTTTCAATTTCTTTTAAAATCTGGTCAGCTGAAGAAAAGCGACTCCCTCAAAGTGCATTGGTGAACTCTGATGAGTATTGGGCATAACCAAATGTACAACGATTAATGGTTTTACAACATTCAGCCTGTACTGATGCAAAAATAAAATCACATGGTATCTCTAGCAAATGCTTTAGCTATTTTTATAAATTGTCACCAACTATTGAGTAAAGTGAGCAATTTTCAGTTGAAGAGATACCCTGCTTTCCAATCTAATAATATTCCAGTTTCTGAGTTGGAAAATTCGTATCACAGCATGAATTTAAGATCTGATGTACTAACAAATCAGGGAGGCACAATTTGCACACCATCTGATTGCAAACGGGAACACAATTTGGAATGTGACATATGTATTAATTGGTCACATCATAAATTACACATTCCCAAGGGGTTGCAAAATGACCTACTTAATGAGTATTAATTCGGAAGGTTGTGATAGGCTGTAAATGCAGGCATGAGGAGACCTGCAAAGGTCAGCAGACATCCACCTCTGCATTTACATTTCGTAATAGGATTTTTTTTTTTTACAAAATCAGCCCTTGGCCATTAAAGGGACATGTGCTGCTATTAAAACAAATCACATTTGGGAAGATATAGATGGGAGCAAGCAGTGATCCTCTGGATTCCCAAAGATGAAGATGTACTATGGTGACAACTTGCTCTTTGCCAGTCAGATACTACCCCATCTGAGGTGTTAGTATCTGATCAATAATTTGTGATCAGAATTGTAATTGTAAATCATTCATACATTCCTCTCTGGATTGCAACAGGACGGGGTGCCCCCTCCTCAGTGCAGTTCAGAAAGGGCCACAAAAGCAAGTTACAAGTCAGAAAATCTTGCCCATAAAAAAGGATTTTGTACACAGAAAAAGGTACTTTGCAGTTACGAACCCTGTGATTTTGGAATCTGCAGTCTACATTGCTAAATCAGGCCCTTAATTTATGATTAAACGTCATGGGTTTTATCAGAAAAACGACTTCCCCCTGTGAATTTCTTCAATTTGGTCTTTCTTTTTTCACTAAGTGCTTATTTTTTCTGTGTGTGCCGATTTTATGATCTCTTTGAATATTGTATAATTATGAAAACCCTTTTGGAGAAAACAAGTGAGTGTTTAAAAAACAGGATATCCAAATGAACACCAGTGGCAGACGCACATACCTAGTTCGTAAAGTGTGAAACTGAAGGATACATTGTGTGTAAAGAAAAGGAATGGAAGAAAATCAGGGTCATGTGTGAAGGGAGGGCTGGCCTGCCTTCCGGCGAGGTAAAAAGGAATATGACTTTCAGAAAACTGACGTGCTCTGCTGTAACCCCTAAAAAAATGAGCTCCCACCCTTCTGCCAAAAAGGGATAACGTCATTTAAAATTTGGCTCCAGAGTAACCATCAGCACTTTGAGTTATCCACTCAAGTGGTGGGGACCACTATGAAGCGATACCAAGAAACATGGAAGCATGGACTAAGAAGGACAACCCCGGAAGTGGAATGGGTAGACAATACAACCGATAGCACTTCCAGAAAAGCATGAACGTATCAATGATTACACTACTGGTATATCAGTCAAGTTAAGCAGATTGGCATGGCAAGACGTGGGAAACGTAGAGAGGAGGGGTTTCTACTCAATGTTTGCTGGTGATACACAAACCTGGAAATCTTTTGAAAGTGTTTAATTGAGTACGTGAATATATTTATCGCAGTGCACCTACTTGGATCCCTCCAACAAATTCAAACGTCGTTTTCTTCTAAATTTAGAAGGAAATATTGCATATATTACTGGCAGAAACGACATCTTGGAAAAGGAGTTGGTGCTGACATCAGACTCCTGGTTCCATCGGGTCTGGCATCCAGTACTGATGAAGAAACTGCCACTTGTAGCAGAGTGACCAGAGACATACTTCTATTTTGATCCTCCTACAGTTCTTGCTAGGCATGAACTGTGGGTGATATTTTCAGTTCTGGTCTTGGATTGGGGTAGTAGGGAGAGGTTGGCAAGGTTAGGATAATGGCTTAAATGCTTGTTAGTTAAAAAAGTCTGATTTCTTTTGAAGGTGGGTTTTCATTTACAAATTGAATAGATTCCCCACTACTGGTAATCCACAAAAATGTCTTTGAGTGTTCGATTTCCATGAGTACTTTCCCTCCTCGACACATATTATTCCATATTGTCCACGTTAAGTATTTTAATGGCTAATGTGGATTTTAATGAATTACGTCACAAAGCCATAGAAAGGTTTTGATTTTTCTTTGAAGACCAAGCTTTATTTTATCGTATTGATATTGACCATTCTGTGAACACCCTACTAGGCCATGAACTGCAAGGATGCATGTCTGCTCCCTTTTCCAGACAAAATAATTGAAAAAGCGATCAACGTACAGCAACTGACTTCATCGAGAATAACCACATCCTCGATCCCTCCCAATCCAAATTCAGGAGCAAACACAGCACTGAAAATGCACTCCTAGTACCCACAGATGGCATCCGCTTTCTACTGGACTGCGGCGAGAAAGCAGCACTCATCCTCCTTGACCTCTCCGCCGCCTTTGACACCATCTCCCACACCACCTTGTGCACCAGACAACACTGCACCAGCATCTGTGACACAGCCCTGGAGTGGATCCGATCCTTCCATACCAGCCGAATCCAGAGAGTCAGATTCCTACCTTTCACCTCGATGCTGACAGAAACCAGACACGGAGTGCCCCAGGAATCCTCCCTGAGCCCCACACTCTTCAACCTCTACATTACCCCGCTCACCAAGATCGTCAGATACCATGGGCTCAACATTGTCTCATACGCCAGTGACACACAGCTCATTCTCTCCCTCACCGACGAACCATCAGCAGCCAAACAAAACTTTCATAACTCAATGAAGGCAATTGCTGACTGGATGAAAGACAGCTGCCTCAAGCTCAACTCAGACAAGATGGAGATCCTCATCCTGGTCCCCACCACTACTGTATGGGGTGACTCCTGGTGGCCCAGCACCCTCGGAACTGCCCCCTCTCCTACTGACCATGCACGCAACCTCTGCATCATCCTCAACTTGTCACTTTCCATGACTCACCAAGTCAACACCATCTCAACTGCCTGAGTTCACACTCTCTGCCTACTCAGGAATATCTTCAAGTGGATACCCATCGACACAAGAAGGACAGTCACTCACACACTCTTCAGCTGTAAACTCAACTACGGCAATGCACTCTATGCCAGAATCAACAAGAAACTCCAAACTAGACTTCAGAAAGTACAAAAAGCCACGGCTATACAGTACTGATTCTGGACACCCCTGTTATACAAGAGGTTAAGGTATTGTACGAGTTCACATTTGTCCAAATGAGGGTCACGTGTTTACTTCTTTTTCTTTTTTATGATGTTTACATGTCCTAGCTTTGGAATAATTAAATTACAATGTGTCTCCCAGGCTGCTGAATCTAATTTGCTGCAGTTGTTTAATGTATGTAAACTTGATTCCATGAGGTGATACTGGCCTGGGAATGCATGAATCCTAAGTATGAATCGTCAGTTTTGCAGAAAGTGCTTGAATAAAGAATATTGAATATGCTGCTCCCTACTGTGCTGAAAGATCCATTTTGAAATGCTAACCACAGGCTGTCAACTTTCAAAACCAAACTTGTGTTCTAACCAGGGCTTTTGAAAGATCCATGATTTATTTCCTAAATATGTTTGTATAAATTTATTTATTAGCTCATCAAGACGTTTGGCTTAAAAAACATTATGCAATAACATAAATCACAGAAGTAATATTAGAAAGTATATACATTCCCTGCCTTAAATGCATTTAATGCCAATGAAAACAACGTTTTTTTTAAATGACGTTTACCAAAATGTGCAATTGCAATAACCATATAGGAGATTTGATGTATCAGACAAATTACACTGTGTCTGGTTTCATAGGTGTACTTTTTAAATTTTAGGTAATTCTGTTGATCTACAGAGAACAATCTAATAAAATATGTATCACATCACATTTTACACATAACTTATGTACGCAAAACCTATTTTATCTGTATTGCAGACATTAAACCTAGGATCTTCCTGTCAGAATGTACTCCTAATTTTGGAACCAATTTGCAATGACATATCATGCTCTGACAACGTTTTCCAATGTGAGAATATTCCCCTGCCCCCTGTATAGGTGAATAGAGGCTACAGAGCTTTTCCCAGATAAACAGTTTACCTTACACTGTCTACTCAATTTGTGGGCTTAAGTTTTGAGTGTTGCTTCAACTCTAGTTCTGAGTGTCGTTGCTCCTTGGCCATATCATGTATCAATGATCTTTTCAGACATATGGCCCTGGTCCTTAAGGAGTGTGTTTGCTCTGACCAATAGTCTCTGTATTCTTCATAGACTCTACAGACAGCCCACATTCATGCTGTTGCATCAATCTACTAAATGTAAAGTAATTTCCACTTTTGTACCAGTTAACAGCATGTGTGTGTGTGTGTGTGTGTGTGTTCACGTCAGAATGCATCACTGTCCTGTGCAATCAGCATGCATACATGATGAAGCCCCACTCATGCTGACATGCAGTGCCAAAACACTAGTAAATCAAGATGGTGACGTCACTTTCAGCTTTGCATGGAAAGATAAAACAGTCTCGTTTCAAAATACATCCTCATGCAAGCAACATACATAAACCTTCTTAAATTCCTCTGACAGGAAACTGGGGCTAGAGGAAGAGAGAGCTTAAGGAAGAGGGGCTCATTGTTACTTTTAGACTACTGTTAACATAGGACATAAACTATGTCAACCTGCTTTACTACAGTGCAAAAATGCCTACAACCTTCTGTGTTGTATGTGCTGAGACATTTATTTATGGGTCTGGAATGCCAGTAGCCTGCTCTGTCTTTGGCCTTAAAACAATGACAGCCTGTCCTTTCATGGGATCAGAAAACCTGCCTCTGCACTGTGTCCGTGTTACTAAACAGTGTCAAATGTATCTTTCCAGCATATGGTAACGCCCATAAATGTTGCTGATCATGGTGCTGAAACGTCCACAACCCGACCACCTCTGTACAGGCAGCAGAAACTACATCACTCTCCCTGTCCAGAAATCTGAAACACTATCATGCTGCTTTTGTTTGGATTTAGAAACACTTCGGTAGAGCTATAACACCATGAAGCTTCTCAGTCAATGTTGCTCAAACACCATCAAGCTGCTCTGCCACTGAAACACCTTCACCCTTCTCTCTTCATGGTGCTTTATGACCCTAGACCTGCCCCCTCTTCAGAGCTGAAACACCAGAAAACAGCTCTATAGTGCATTCCAAACCACCATCAACCTATTACATGTGCAATGCAGAACCACCATGATGCTGCTCTCTCCAGAGTGCTGAAACACCGTCAAGCTACTCTATGTAGAATTCAGAAACACTATATGCTGCTCTGTCCAGAGTGCTGAAACATCCTCAACCTACTCTACGTAGAATGCGGAAACACCATCATGCTGCTCTGTCCAGAGTGCTGAAACACCGTCACCTTACCCTACGTGGAATGCAGAAACACCATCATGCTGCTCTGTCCAGAGTGCTGAAACACCATCACCTTACCCTACGTGGAATGCAGAAACACCATCATGCTGCTCTGTCCAGAGTGCTGAAACACCGACAACCTACTTTAGGTACAATGCAGAAACACCATCATGCTGCTCTATCCAGAGTGCTGAAAAACCATCAACCTAATCTATGTGTCTTCATTGCAGACACACAATCAGCCTGCTCTGCCGGGGTGCTGAAAAATCGCAAAAGTGTTCAGACTAGGATACGCAAACACATCATCCAGCTTAGAATATAGTATTAAAGCACCCTGAACTTACTCAGTCAAGTGTGCTGAAAAAAACATTCACCTGCCTTTCTAGAGTGTTGAAACTCCACCAACCTGCTCACCCCAGAATGCTGAAACACATCCAATTAATCAGTCTAGGCTGAGAAACCCCCATCAACCTGCGCTGTCTAAAGCGTTGAAACACTGTCGACCTACTCAGTCTAGGGTGCTGAAACACCACCAACCTAATTAATCTAAGGTACTACAATACTATCAACTTGCTCTGTTTAGAGGGATACCGTAAACTTACCCTGTCCAGGACACTGAAAGACCACAAGCTTGCTCCGTTTATTGTGCTGAAACAGTGCTTATATGCTCTTTCTAAAGTTGTTCCTGGTGCTGAAAAACCATCAAGTTGCTCTGGCCAAGCTACTGAAACGCAATTTTCTATCCCAATGTGCTGAAATCCGACCCAGCTGTTCTGTCCAGTGTGCTGAGAAACACAAAACCTGCTCTGTTGGTGATGCTAAAACACAACTAACAACTCTGCCCAGAGTTAGGGTGAGCAGACGTCCCGGATTTCCCCGGACAGCCTCAGTTTTCAGAGGACTGTCTCGGTGTACCGACGCTTTCCATAATTTAAATACATATCCCAGTTTTTTTAAACAAAGGTAAAGTTATCATGCAAAGAAGAATTTAAAAGTATACTCTCGTGAAATATTTTAACTGTTTCAGGCAGGACAGGTGGCAGCAGATGGGAGACAAAGGTCAGAGGAGGGCGGAGGTGGGGGAGGGGCTCTCAGGGTAGAGGAGATGTATATATTTTTTTACACGGCTATGCAAAAATCGAGACAGACCAGACCCAGAAGTAATGGCAAATGTTTTAGTCCTACTTTTATGTCTGGCCTTTCCCGGATGTGTGTTTTTTTTTTGCTTCTTAAAGTCTGGTCACCCTACCCAGAGTGATGAAACACCAAACTGTTGAGTCGAGAGGGCAATATTTGTCAAATTGCGCTCTACTCATGGCGCAGAAACACCTCGAAGCTGCTCTGACCAGGGTGCTGAAACACAGCCGAACTGCTCTGGCCATGGTGCTGAAACATCAAACTGTTAAGTCGCAGCGGTGTATTTTTGAAGTTGTGCTCTCCAGAGTCCTGAAACACTACGGAGCGGCTATTTCAGAGTGCAGAAACACCTGCAGACTTCTCTGCCCTTGGTGCTGAATCACTAGCCGGCTGATCTCGGGAGACCCTAGTCGCTCCCTCAGTTTATGGTGCAGCACTTAAATCAAAAGCAAATCTCACAATCAAATAATACTGGCTAGTACACAAAGAGCCCTTGCTCCAACCTCGCGGCTCTCTTCAAAACCTTGCACCTCCAGAACCACACAAAGAACAAGAGCTGTTTTTAATACACAAATAGCTGATCCGCGAAGCAGACTCACCTGGGTATTGTGACCCCTCTGGGCAGGCCCGCGGGGTACTGCACGCCGCGCTGTCTACAGCGCCAGGGGCCGCGCCGAGCAGGTCACCGCCGGCAGCGCTGCCCTCGCCTGATACGGGAAAGTTTTACTCCGCATTTCCTCTGAAATTGAAACTGATTCTCCATGGGTCGCCATGGTGATGCGGAGTTCTCTTATGTTCAGGCAAGACGGGCATCGCTTCATTAGCACAGCCTGGGTGGCACGTTTAACCCTTACCGAGCCACATCCCTTGCGCCACAGCACATCCCCTGCCCCGCCCCCACCATCCCTTTCTGTTTCTGATCACACTGATGAGTCTAACGTGGCTTGGGTGTTTGACAGCCCCTCGCAAATTTTGACCTGGGAAAGATGAAGTATAATCTTGGCTTCCCGATGTGAACAAATTGTGTGACACTGGGCAGAACATCATCGCGCTTTGTCTCGCTTGTCTCGTTTATTAAAATTGAGAGTGCTTAAAACGAGTTAATACATCAGCTCTATAAGATAAATATGCATCTGGATATCTATCTCCTTCTATTCAAGCCTTTTACAGACTCTGGTCGCTATGAAAAACAACACAGCGCTATCAACATTATTCTGCATGTGTTAGCTTTAACGTTAAATGTAGCTTGCCCCGCCGCCGCACCTCGCGTGAACGCCTCTCCCAGCCAGCCACAATGTTATGCAATATTATCAGTGCGCCCAGCAATCACAACGTACTGGCTGCCGATAGCAGCGGCCCACGTCCGCGGCGTCTGACAGCATCCTCTGGCCGCGGCGAGCAGCGCTTCAAAGAAGCCGTGCGCTGGCTAGGCGCTAGCCACCACCACAGAGAAATCTGTTGGCGCGCTAATAACCGCGGGCTGAAAACTGACATGCCACGCATCGGCAAAGGTTTGCAGCGGCTGTAAAAGCATAATCCAGGCCAATAAAGCACTGCTGTTTGATACTGAATTGTATCCTATTAACGTGGCAGCGGATGGGCTAGCAGCGCGCGCGAGGATGGAACTAGCTTATATCTGGAAATCAGCAGGTGGGGAGAGTGGGGGCGGGGTGGAGGCCGTGGTGTGCAGTGCCATTTGACACAGGGTCGCTACAGTGCTAGCCTACAATTTGTGTAATACTGGCCGTGCCAATGTTTTTAAGCAGTCCCAATGATCAGAGATGACCAGACCCGGGCCATCTGATAAAAACCCAGCCCCCCCTTCTGGATTTTCTTTCCAACATATTCACTTTACATAGAATGCATAATATTTCTAGCCGCTACAACGACCGCAAGGGCTCACTGACAGCTCTCCCTCACTGGCGCTCCGTTTCTACACACTCTTAAGTTACGGTGTACAAATTTAATGTAAACTCTGCCCAGAATTTATTTAGAGGGAGCTTGGCAAATAAATGCAGGCAAATACAAGTACTTTTACAGCCCACAGCGTGAAGCATATGGTAGAACGAATCAGTCTCCCCGCCCCCCAAAACCGCCTGTTAGCCTGACTTCCTGGTCACGTTTAGTCGCTGGCTAGCAAAGCCCACAGGCGCTTATGTGTCATCGTCCAGAGCGCAGGGGCCACTGAATATTCCACAAAGGAGCATAGCATGTTTTGCTTTCTCTCGCCCCGTGCGTTTTTCCTTACCTCTGCTACACATGGTTTTTCTTTTACTCAGTCATGGTTTCCGTTCCCAGATCCAGCAGGACACTGATGGCCGATTGTTGAATTAATGCATCAAGAAATCACATATGGCAAGGAGCCCAGGCTTCAGCAGGCGAGCGGGGTCTCCGGGCTTCCCAGGCTGGCTCCCTACGGCTCTTCCCCCATAACAATGTTACCCATGCAGGAACAGGTGCAAAGGTCCAATCCGGATCGGAGAACCAAAATAAAACGGAGTTGAACCCTACACAGATTAAAGAGGCCAGGAAAAAAGAGGCCGGCGGGGAATAAAAATGAAAGCGCAAATGGAGAGAAAAAGTGGCGGAGCGCGCAGAGGAACGTCGTGAAATCGGCAGATTCAACGAATTTCTACTCATGTTCCACAGCCGGAACCCATGCGATCGACAGTGCAAGAGGGATGGAGGTGAGAACAGCGTCTCCTGCTGGAGAGCTAAGAGAAGGCAGAGAAGGGCCGTGGAGAGCGTGTGAAAGTGATTGAAGAAGTGGGAACACTGTGAAAGTTACCCAGCCCTACGCGTGTCCCCGCTATTGTTATTCTATCACTATGTACTGGAGCCTGATTGGTGCACCCCAGAAAACTCTGCCGAGGGTAAAGATAGAGCCCTCGAGTTTGGTGTTAACTTATTGGCAGGGGTTGGCATTGCCAAGTCTTGGATCTCGTCAACTACACGTCTACCATCCTATTAAACGCGCGAATTATAGTTTAGTGGACTAATATGCCTATCACTGAGATAGACGTGGGCGCAACGCGTTGGTCAGGATGCGAAATCAGCCTGGCATCTTTCCAATGACGATTACGATACTAGCACTGTCTGGTGCAGCAGCTGGTATACGTTTTTGAAGCTGAGGTGGGGCTGCGCGTTCAAAACAACAACTTAACCAAAATCTTCAAACAACGTATTTCTACCATTCTGACACTCGTAGATGTTTTCATTTTCTGCTATACTTTTCACAAAGGCATTTTTCTTTTTTGATGGAAGAATTTTGTAAAACGACGTGTCAATTTTTATGCCAAAGCCCCACTCATGTTGTTACTACGCCCCCTCTTTCGTGTGGCTTTTCATGCTTTTTCAGTGTAATGTTTAGCTCTGTGATGGACTGACGCGGAACGCGCGCCGTGTGAACGTGTTCAGCCTCCGGCTGCTCTCCTTGTCAACATTTGAACGATGGGCTGGGCGACGCTTCGCAGGAGTGTTTGAGTGAAGGGCACCTACGCAGGAGCGCAGGAGGTTACTTGGGCAGCATGTCCAGAATTTGAAAGAGTGTGGCGCGGATCTCGTGCTTTTGCAAAGCAGAGGAATCTGTTTTTTGCAGGAAATAGCTCAGCGTTGTCAGCTGTTTTACTAGTGCTGTCATCGTGCTGATTAATATGTAATAACCCTTATCTAGTTTACTTTTATTCATACACGTCTATAATGTATTCTTTATAGCACTTTAAAAAATGCTCATTTAGAATGAGGATTACTCTGTACCGTCACTGCCAATTTTGGAAATCTTGCCTTTCCAGTGGCATCAGCAAAACGGTGAAATGCTGTTCCCACTGCTCTCCCCTGAGAATCCAGGGCGATGGACTTTAGGAAGAAGACGAACATTTGGCTCTTTACTTGCATCTTTCATCGATAATTTCTGTGGATCTGTCTTGATTCAGGGTCATGAACTATTTTTGCATAGTCACTTCTACATCCAAGTTGTGACTTATGTGACAATTTATGTTGCACGCGTCTTAATTTCACGATAACTCAATGGTTCTTCAACAGTTTTACAAGAAAACGGACACGCCGATCAGAGACAGTGGCAAGCTCACTGGGCTTCGGGATGCAAATCACACACTCGTCAATTACCCACTGTGCGGGGTTCGATATTTACTGGGCGTGCTCTTTGCACCCAGCTCCTCTTTGAGTGCAGCAGGTGAGTGGATAACTTACAAATAACGTGTTATTCCCTATTACCAGGTTTGCGTACAGGTGTGATCCAGCAAAAATTGACCAGACAACTCCCCTGGGTGTATTTGCACCCTGGTTGTAATACTGACTCAGAGTGACAGTGTTTTGAAGGTATTTTTGAGGCTGAGGTGATGGTGTCCTCCTTTTACGCTCCATCACTTTCTCAAACGTAGTGAAGGTTTTTGTCAAATGAGCGCAGTGAGCATCCACGGATATAGCTTTTGTTGTTGAAGTCATCAGAAATATTAATCTAAGGGCAGGGTTAGGTAGAAGAGAACAAACACTATGGGGACCCACCTCATGGAGGAGCTCAGATGTGGATGGCAGATTTCACAAACAGATCAATTCCAAGCAGCTTCAAAGCAGGAGCCATGAGCCATTGTTAGGAAATCTATCCTTGACCAGAAGATTAAAAGTCCCTAGTAAAGTGCACCAGATGTGCCCAGGGCCTGTAAATTAACTACTACCAGTGGGCCTGCAGCAATGATTGTGCCAACCATGTAACAGTGTCTCAGGCCTGTCATTGTAAGGCCTGTGTGTGTAGCTTAACTGCCACGTTGGCTTGGCATTTAACATTACTTGCCAAGCCTTAAACTCCTCTTTTATTACATATGTCACCCCTAAGTTATGCCCTAGGTAGCACATAGGGCAGGGTGCTATTTAAATAAAAGGCAGGAGATGTACTTGTAAGTTTTACATGTCCTGGTAGTGAAAAACAACGAAAGTCGTTGTTCACTGTTATGAAGCCCGCTCCTCCCATAGGCCAGCATTGGGAATGCCCTTTAAGTGGTAATTTCTGATCTCAAAGGAGTGGCATTGTCAAGTTTGGTATGGTTGGAACAGTAGTGAGAAATCCTGCTTAGTAGTGAAGTTGGATTTAACATTACTATTTTAGAAATGCCACTTTTGGAAAGTAGGCATTTCTCTGCACTTACTGCTCTCTGTGCCTTATAGCCTCTCTCCTATCCAAGTCTGGTCTGTGATGGTTGACTGCTCCCCTTGTGCATTTCACCCAGACAGCCATAAACACAAAACCACTCTTTGAAGTTTCCCCCCATTTCAAAGGCATATTTGGATATATATACTGGGTCTGTGACCCCCTCAAATCAGACACTTCTGGACCTTCAACTGGACTCTGTCAGAATGACTGCAGTGCTGCCCAAAGGGCTCATCTGTATGGCTTTTCTTTAAGAACTGTTCTCCTGCTTGTCCTGCTGCCAGCTGCCTGCTGCTCCCTGACTCTTCTGGAAGGACTTTGTCTTCTCACCATAAGTGATCTCCAAAGGCTTGTCAGCCTGCCTCCTGCTAAGAAGTCTCAGGGCTATTAAAGACTTCACCCGAGAGAGAATATCCACCGCACTGGAAAGATTGATGCAACACATGCAGAATCGACGCAACATCTGCCCGCGCCTGAAAAATCACTGCAGTGCCTACAGAATCAATGCAGTGGCTGTTTCACCGTGGTTCCATCATCACAGCGCTTCTGGATTTTCCACGCTTCATCCCTGGGCGTCAATTTGTCATCAACCCCGCATCACAGTAAGGAAATGAGGATACATGACTGGAAATTGACGCATCACCCTTCCTGCGAGAAAAGAATCGATGCATCACCTACGCTGCACCAGAAAAATTGACACATCCCTATACTTTCCAACACCTCAAATGTCTTTATTTTTGTCAGTACATTGTGTTAAGAGATACTTCAATTGATTCCTATGGATTAAGACTTACTTAAACCTCTAAAAAGTGGTATCTTGACTTGTGAAAATTGGATTTCTGTTGTGTTGCACTTGTTTTATTCAGACAGATAATATATATTTTCCTAAACTTGTGGGGGGTTCTTTTTGTGGTGTTTTCACTGTGTTACTGCATGAGGATAATTTAGATTGTGTTAGAATTTACCCTGGCTAGGATTGTGGTCCCTACTTGGACATGGTGCATACCTCTGCCAACTAGAGGCCCAGATTCGAACAACAAATCAGGCCCGACCTACCTGACCAGTCGCATCTCTTTCCACCAACCACCCAGACACCTTTGTTCCACCAGACAACCACTCATACACAGAACCAGGTCAGGATGACCGGCGATCTCTTACAACACTCACAAAGCATGAAACAACCTCACACTCCACAAAAGAGCCTCATCCTCTCTTCTTGAATTCCATAAGGAGCTGAAGACCTGGCTTTTGAATTACCAACCCACTATAGAGAGGGCTAGGCAGACACACCTGTTCAGTACTAGGATGTCCTTGTGGGTGATAGTGTGCTTTACCAATACACATAACATAACACAACACAACATAACATAGCACACAATAGCATAACATAACATAACATAACATAGCAATTGAGATTATTTAGTAATCCATACATCCTTCTTAAAAGGTTTAAATTCACATAGTTCTTACTCATCCATCTGTCCAGATGTAGAAGATATTTAACAAAAGAATGATTCTCATGGGTTTACTCTGATGCTTTTATCTGTAAAATTATTTTTATATCATTTACAAAGTTTTCAAAAGTGAACTAAAAATAATAGATGGTATAAGCCAACAGACAAGGATAACAAGTGAAAAATGAGGGGACTGTCTAGGACCTGTGATACACCACAAGTCAATAAGAAAAGAAAGGAGGCATGTTGACCCATTGCACAATGACCTGAACCTGATCAGCCAATAAGAATGCCCCTTTTATGGGCTACAGCTATTGTCACAGACCTGATAAAGTAGCTTTCTGCCAGCTCCCTGTGTCCCTCTGGTGTGTGTTGGGCCCCATCAGTGCTGCAGGGACTGGATCCCTTTTTTTAATCTCTTCAGGTAAACATCAGTGCTCCACATTTTATTGAAGGGGAGCCTTATTTCCCTTTTCTGTATGACATGAGCGGCTGTTAGTTACCTACTTTATTATGCGTCCTCACCTACAGCTTGAGCATATAACTACAGGGGAAGTAATCAATACCAGTAATTTCCTGCAGGTGAAGGCTTTAGTGTTTAATTAGAACGCTCGAATGGTGGTAACTTCATTGAAACCAATGAGTGTAAAAGCCAAATAATGGATGGCATAGACCTTCAATCAACATTCCACTGACTGTCTTTCAATTTCTCTCTATTTATTTTAGAACATTGCACCGCTACTGGGTGGGATGTTTTAATACCATTATAACCATTTTGACTGCGGCTATGCCGGTTGTTAAAATTCCTCCTCCTTTTTTAAATGCCCTCACCAGTTTCGTGAGCTTATAAGTTGAGTGGAGGGCTGTTAAAAACTGGTAAATATCCTGCGTAACCTATATATGTCATTCAATAGAAACAAATCCTAAGTGGGCAGATCCATAAGGAAATCTTTCACATTAATTTCTTTACATATAATATTTATTTTCAAATCATTTTTACACAACTACTTATTTAATTATATTCTTGCATATCATTTGTTGATTATCTGAAAAAGTATTATTACATCTACAATATAATTAAATTCCATAATTCTATCGTACTCTCACCATCACTACTGTCTCACACTCATACATACATACCCATGCATTCCTTCCTCACTGATCCTTCAAACACTCAGTCCCGTATTGTCCATACACAAGTACAACGGAGACTGTTCTTCCTCTACCTTCCATTGTGTTATCCCAAACTGGGTTTATTCATTAACATTGTCAACACACGTTTTCGTGGGTTTATGTACTTGGAACCACCTTATTCAGGACCAACACACATATGAAACCTTTTCTACCCTATTGAATGGCCAAATAGGGGTATTATATGTTTTGAAAGATGAAATTGGTTATTATACTGAGGCTCCAACATTTACGTCTCTTTTTCTTATGAATAGATAGTAAGACAAATGGCACTACCTCGCTCCCAGTCCTACACAACAAATTAAAGCCTCAAGAGACGTAGCGTTTTCAAGTTGCCAATCCAATCTCCGTACTTATTCCCTTTACTTTTGTAAAACTGGCCAGGCTCCCAAATATCCACAAACCAGATGAATCTTCAAACTCCATAAGCTAGTGTGTCCCATATCTAACCTCACTGTCTATTGCACACTTCGAGGGCTGGCCTTCCTTACTTTTCTACTTCATATCTGCCAGCACCCCGTGCACATGGAAGGGCTATTATGGCTAGCCCTTGAATTGTGCAGTAGACAGTGCATGTGGCATAATTTACTGTATTGCTATTGACATATCCACCAAGCTCCTCAAGTCAATTTGATTGCACAATTCCTCAATTTGTCCTGAACAACAGGCCACTAGCTTTGTACATCATTCTGGTGGGGGAAGGGCCATGTTATTGTTTGCATCTTTCTTCACTTTTTACCATTAAAAGGGCCAATTGGATTATTCAAGGCCACGTGAGTCCCAGAGGATTAGGGACTAAGGCACTGAATTACATAAAAATCCACACAGGTAAAGCCGCAAAGGAAAATCCACACAGGATAAGAGTCAAAGTACAAACAATTAAGTTCTATTTACAATTTAGAATCATTAGGAGAAGGCAAAATAGTTAGTAAGTTCAAATGAAAATGCAAATGGGAATTGTGAGAAACCAGGACTATTTGCAGTGCCCCTCCGCCCACTTTTTGTTCCCATTTCTGACTACTAGTTGATGTTTTTCTAACTTTGATTGTGCCCTGGGCTCTGCTAACCAGACCCAGGGCCTGTGCTCTGATTAAAAGTATATGATGATTACGTATAATTGCAATTGGCATGACAACCTACCTGTAAGACCCTAGTATATGGCAGGGCATATAGGTTTAGAGGCCCAGTAGATTTAAAGCACTTAAGTGAGCACTGCTGTGGAGCCTGCTTCATTTTAAAGGCAGCCCTGCTTTGTAGGCTGCTTTAAAAGAAAATTATATGCAACTTTGACTGTGGAATTAAAGGTACTTCCAATGTCTTAGACTACCTTTTTTACATATGTCACCCCTAAGGTCTCCCCTAGATCAGAGCTTCCCAACCTTTTGACTTCTCTGGACCCCCACTTTAACATTACTGGAACACTGGGACCCTCGTTGAATCATTATTAGAATCCAGGGACCCCCCATTGAGTCATACCTGAAAGCCAGGGATTCAGATTAAACTTTGTTGATGATTTTGAAATGCAAAACAATACACAAAAAATACAGAAACAAGCAATCGTCAAACACATATACAAATGATAACACATGGTATTTAATTTGCAGAAAATAAAAAATGCAATTTTAATAGGAAGGTTGGAGATTTTCCACATTCAATTGGAACCACACATCGTCCATACTATATTGTTTGATATATCTGCACGGGTCCCACGGATCAACCCGAGGATACTAATTACATTTTTACCTTCTAATTTAAAATTCCTTGACATTTACAGTAAGTTTTACAATTTTCAATTGTGCATTTAGTCGCTTTATTTATATACACTTTATTAATCTGTTAATATTATTTAATTTTCCAAGCAGTTGAGTACCCCCTGAGGAGACTTTGCGGACCCCCAGGGGTCCCTGGACCACAGGTTGGGAACCACTGTCCTAGATGCCCCAAGGGGAGGGTGCCTTGTAACTATATGCAGGGATATTATAAAATACGTTTTATAAGCCCAGGTGAGGGAAACTGCCAATTTCGTTTTTCCCATTGTAGTGCATTAGCTCAATAGGCTAACATTGGAAGGCTTTATTTTAAAATAATAAAGTCTTATGTTTGATATGAAAAAGCTAAATATGTCATGTAAGGTATCAAATTAATAGAATAAATCCACTGCCACTGTTAGATTTATTTGAACTATTACAGGGAAAGAGTTTTAGGACTCTTTCTAAAAGTCACTTATACCTAGCCTTCCAGCAGCCCTTCTCTGATAGGCCAGCCTCTACCAGGCCGAGCAAAGCTGTCTTACTGAGGCGTGAAGTGGCCTGCTTTGAGACAAAGGGACATCCGGTGGGTGGAAATCTGCAAGCTTCAGAGAAAAAGGAACAAAGGGGGCTAGGTAGCCAAATTGGTCTTCAAAGAGGGAATGAAAGCTAGGACAGGACATAGGCTCACCCCCTCGTCCTGCACCCCCACCAGATAGGAGCCCCAGTAATTCAATTAGCAGATGTTTGGTAGGGAAGTGTCTAGGACAAGTAGCCAAATCAGTCGGCTGGCTTAGCAAGATCTTAATCTCCAGGACAGAGTTTCTCCATTTTGGATTTTGGAACAATAGTGCTTTCAGAACAAGAATATGCCACACTTTGCAGGACGTTGTCATACATCTGGACTTCTGGGTGTCATCCTGCACCCCATTAATCCGTGGTGCCCCCTGCTTGTCACCAAGGAACGCTGGATAAATATGGGAGAGTTGTCCAGCAACTCAGATCTCTGCCTGAAACTACAAGGAGAAGATGGACTGGCCTGCTGGAACCCTGGTCGGCACTAGAAAGGATTGCACTCACAATCTGCACACTCTGGGCTTCACAAAAGAGGACTTTGCCTGGCTTCTAAAGGATTCAGGAGTGGAGTCTCTGTAACCAACAGGTATAAAGGAGCTAGCAAGAGTTACCTGCATCAACTCCTGCCAGAAGAGCCCAGCTGGACAGCTTTCAGTAGACTTTTAAGGATTTGGCTAGGTGCATTGTGGGAATTGTTGTCTCAACATCCCAAGAAGCAACTCAGAGATTCTGGAACCTTGGATTGGTGTTGTTGACCCCAAAAGAAATAACTGGAGAAGAAGGACTGTTCTGCTGGGCCTTTGGACTGCACAAAAGAGGACTGCACTTATAAGGACTGCACCTGCTGCACTCACAAGGCTTCACATCAAAAGGTCTTTACCTGTCTTAAAGGATAAGGAGTGGACTCTCTGATCAGCAACAGGTAGAAAAGTGCTGGAAGGGCTACTTGCAATAGCAACAACAAAGACAACTCCAGCCAACAAGCTTCACCTGGAGTTTACTTGGATTGACCAGGTACCTTGTGGGAGCTGTAGTGCCAGGCCCCAAGAGGCAGACCAGAGCTTCTGAACCCTTGGCTGGTGCTGTGGGCCACTTTTCTCCATCAAGAAACACTTCTGGAAGTAAGTGTTACATTGCAGGTGGCTGGAACGCTTGACTTTGTCCTGGTCCAGCATGACCTTTTCTAACCCTTTGAGCTCTATTTGCTTCTAAGCGCTGGTTTTTACTTTTAATCTTAAAAAAATCACATCTCTAGTTCCCTACATTGTTTTGTTTGTGATTTTTGGTGTCATTGTACTCACAAAAATATTTCCTATTGTTATAAATTGATGTTGGATTTTTATTGTGTGTTGTGTCTTACTTATTTAATGTGTTTGTGTTTTTAATGATTGATACACCTGTCTCCTAAATTAAGCCTGTCTGCTCACAGCCAAGCTACCAAGGGTTGAGCAAGGATGATTTTACTGAGACCATGACTGAACCTTATATTGTGATTGTGGACTTATTCTTAGTGGTGGGTACCTACCTACCCCTAGGAATAAACCACCTTCCAACAGGAATTACCATAGGGCTAAGTCTCCACTCATGTTATGTAGGCAGAACCGTATATAGGCTAACACAACGAAAAATAATGTATCAGCAAGAAGACAGACACAAGTCTGTTCAATTGTAAAACGAGAGAAAAGTTCTGAAACATTCTAAGTACAAAGTAAGAGTACAGTCCGTCATAATGACATGCTCAATAGGTGTTTGAGAAAAGTCTGGAAACATCCCAAAACGACATGTTCTATAGTTTTTCAAACAGAGAAATCATAGGTCAACCTAGTGTGAAATAAATGTTACATCACAATATCCAATACACATCACATGGAAATGACTTTCACTCTAATACTGATGAATAATCCTGTGTAGTGCATTGTTTTAAAAAAACAAAGGCATATTTGAAATTGCAGAAATAACTTCCACTAGCCAGAGGAAGCAGCCTTGTACAGATACAGTCGAGCTCTGCTACCTCCTCCAGGAACATTAGAAAAAGAATACATTTTAAAGATGCAAAAGAAGAGGGCTATAAAAATACATTAATTATAGGTATTTTAAAAAAAATAGACACATTTTCAACTCTTCTTTCAACTCACGGAAAAGAGAAGCTATGTTCATTATAAAATGTACAAAGTAAAACAAATACAAATTAATTTGAGGTATGAGTAAGCCTGTAAACTTATTTTTGTTAAATACATCTCAATTATAGTGGTTGAGACCTGTTCATGTTAACTACACACAATATTTATTAATTATAAGTTCAATGTTACACGCCAAAATTCCTAGATTTCTCAATATTGTGAATGTGTTTCTATAGATATGGTGTGGTATTCTCCAAAAATAGTCTCATTTTGTTGAATGGGTCAGGTCTTGCCACTCTTATAGGTATTTTATTGTTAAGCAAGATTCTCTTCATTATCATGCATTTCATGCTTTCACTACAACATATGCTTCTTATGTAGAACTCAGCAATTAAATAAATGTATGCACAGTCTTCATATTAATAAAATAACAGTATTCTCTTAATAAAAGGAATTAAAACATCAAAGTCGTGATTAAGTGTTTAATCAGTAAGGAAATATTACAAGTTTCTTTCACTAATTCAATACTGGGTTTATGGAAAACATAGGATATCTATATTGGGGGTTTCTTAAACCTAGCTCTATCTGAAAATAGTGAACCTAGAGGGTGGCCTTTACTATGGGTTTCACCAGTGACCAACAAAACAAGGTTAAGCGAACTGAGACCTTTGATCAATTTCTTTACTGAGGGCAACTCACTAAGTTAGAAATTTGAATTCTGATTTCAGCGATCATGTCCTACATGATAATCATAAATAACATACTTGGGGCAAGAGGTTGGTATGTTAACTAAAAATAAAAGGTTAAAGCAGGTAAAATAGTTGCATTGAATGAGTAATGATTCACAGCACCACATAACTAATGTTCTGCGTTACCTGAAAAATGGGTCCTAAAAATCAGAGCCAACCCTTCATCTCTGTCAGAGGTGGTAATGGTGCCAGTTAATTCATATGACCAATACACAAGATCACATCCTCATGCACATTGCCGGACCAGGGTAAACTATAAGAACAATGCAACAGTTCTGTGGGTCTCTTTTCGCATAAAACTAAAAGGTTATCCTGTATTAAGTTCTCTTTCAATGTTATAACTAATTTTGTTTAATTATTTTCCAAATATGTATTATACATCACATACAATTTCAAGTGGTGCAGAAGGCGGAGTGCTCATAGGTGCACTGTTTTGAAATATTAAAAATGATACAAATATACAACTGGGATGTCACAAAATGTATATAGATCTTTAACTTCCTAGACTGATAGTCGTGCAGTGCAAATGCACTAGGGAACCATACTGTATACGGATTCTTGGAAGACTCACGATCATATTGCACTTGATTTCAACTTTTAGTGAAGTTGGGATCTAGAGGCCAAGTACTGAGACATCAATCCAGCACGTCAATGGTGTACACAGCAGTGAGGTGTTGTGCCAGATGACATGTTTTGTCCTGAAGAGACCCACGTAAAGTTTGGGTTGGGTTGAAACATCAACACTATAAATAGGGAAAAATAGGGATTGCCTAATATTCAATGATTTGAAGACAGTAATCGGAATATATATATTGAACTGTGGATCTGTATACATTGTGTGCCATCCCAATTGCATATATGTATCATATTTAATATTTCACATCACTGTACCTTTTGTAGAATAAACACATAAATATAGTTATAACGTTGAGCACATTTTATATGGGATAGCTTCACTGTTGTATGCAAAAAGAGACCCACAGAACTATTGCATTGTCCTTATAGGTTAATTGACATGAGACAGGAACAATATTGTACAAGGAACATTGAGTAATAATGAGAATATACATGTAATATGTTTTAGAACTACAATATTCTTATACCCAGTCATATATTTACCTTGAATCTCTCTTTCTACATCATATACTTATCATAATTCTTATAAATCGATTGACCCACATTTCTATTTCTGTCCATTTTTCAACTGAATTCATGTTTAATTTCAATATACAAACAGCAATGTTGAATGCAAAACTCCCTTGCTTAGAAGACCAAATAACTGATTTATATTGCAGATATAGAGAGTCATAGAAAAGCATTAGAAGAAGGAAAGCATAAATAACCATTAACAAACCAATAGGTCTGGAGTTGGTAAATAAGCATGTTGTTTATTTTCTTTAAGTTGAATGCACATCATAAGAAAGCATCTTCAAACTGGTCCAAAGAAAAGTACCATTAGCTGTAAATTAATGTAATCTGAAGTTGTTGGACTTGGCCCTTTTATAGGGTAATTCCCCAAAATTTTGCCCTTTCCTCCTTATTTTTCTGACCCTTTTTGGCTGAGGTTATGACTCTGATCACTTTATCACTGCTAATCAGTGCTAAAGTGCTTGTGCTCTCACTTGTAAACTTGGTATGATTGGTTTATACCTGATTGGTACATTTAATTTACCTGTAATTCCCTTGTACAGTGGTATCCCTATACCCAGGGCCTGTAAATTAAATGCTACTAGTTAGTCTGCAGCGCAGCTTGCACAACCCACAGAAGTAGCCTGTCAAACCTTCCTCACGCCTGCTACCACAGGGCCTGTATGCGCGGTTTTCTGCTACCGGGACCTGGCATCTAAATTTACTTGCCAGGCCCAGAACTCCCCTAAGTCACCCTTAAGGTAGGCCCTAGCTAGCCCTATGGGCAGGGTGCCATGTATGTAGAAGACAGGACAAATGCCTAGCAGCGTGGCTTGTCCTGGTAGTGACAAACAGCCTGTTTAGTTTCTCACTGCTGTGAGTGCTGCCTTCTCATAGGATTGCATTGAAAATACCCGACCTTATGTCTAGGGGGTATTGTCCAATTTATGAGGAGTAGCGTAGGCATGTTTGGTGGTGGTTGTAATGGTAGTGAGAAATGCTGCTTACAGGTGTAGGTGGATTTTTTATTATCATGACAGAAATGCCACTTCTAGAAAGTGAGCATTTCTCTGTGCTTCACTCCAATCCACGTCTGGGCAGAGTGACAGTTGGGGCTTTCTGCATAATTTTCAGACAGCCTGTACACAGGGAGGGTGGAGGTGTCACAGAGGTGCATCTACATACTGAATAGTCTTGCTGGGCTGAGAGAACGGAGAGGCGGCCACACCTGCATTTGTTAAGGCTGTGCCCTGGCCTCACACAATAGGGTCGTTTACCCCCAACTGATGTTTGGAGCCTGTGCTGGAGGAGAGAGGGGGCACTCCCATAACCAGTTGTAACTGGTTGGAACCTCCTCTCCCCTCTCTTCGTGAAATACACTGTAAACTGAGTATAAGTACAAGGGATTTTTCCCCACATTTTAGGCATTCTTGGGACTCCAGAGACTCTTCTGGAACTGGACACAGGACGCTGCTGAATGGACTCACCAGGACCCACCTAAGACTGCTGCTGCTGTGCAGACCTGTAACCTGCTAGGTCACTAGGAGGAAATGCCACCATCTGCATCCCATGTGCTGGCGGGTTGTTAGGCCTGCTAGCCCTGTGCTTCCCTCTCCTCTTCTGTCTCCAGGGGCAGGGTGCTGTGGCTCCTGACCCTGGCAACTATCCAACATGAGGAGTGCTGTGTTTTGTTCCTCGTATACAGCACCTGGAGAGCGCTCTTCTGTGCCCCTCTGCGCTCGAAGTGCATTACCGTGCAGGAGATTCACCGCTGCAACCCGGGGCTCATCAAAGTGTCCCCGCGCTTCAAATAGCGTGTTGCTGATGCTTGGAATTACTGCTAAGATCCAGGGTCTTAATTGTCCCTAGTGCCTTGGCGAGCGCGTTGTTGGAGAAAACTCTCCACTGTGACCCTGGTTCTACGTAACTGCCCCGCGCTGAGAAGCACTCATCGGGGCTCGTAAATCACCGCCGTGACCTGGTTAGGTTGAGCGTGACCGAAGCGTGCTCGAGCTCTTCCCCCCGGGAGATCAGAGCACGTTGAGAAGTGCCTCCAGGTCACCCCCAGGTTCCTGCTTGTGAGCCTTGTCACCGCTGCGGCCCGGGAGAAAGGGCGGAAGACGGGCAAGTGCACCGCATCGGGTGCAACTGGTAGAGCGGGTGGAAAGCCTCATCGGAGGCCCTCGCTCCACCAGGCCGCTGGTCCCAGTGAGGAGCGTGAGATTGGAGGAGAGTCCTCAACGGAGGCTCCCTGCCCCCCTCTTTGGCCCCTGAGACCACGGGCGGGCTGAAGCCTCATCGGAGGCCCCCGCACCGTGTGGTCTATCCTTTTCCCTTTCCTTTTGGCGGGGGTTTCATTCTGGTCCCCCCCCCCCCCGGTCAGAGGGCCCATAGTAGCCCTGGAGGGAATCCCCAGGACTGCGGGTCCCAGAATGGGCCCCGATTAGAGGCCAAGAGAGGGAGCGTACCACCCCCTTCGTCAGGATCAACCCGTGGCCCCTGTTTCACGCATAGGTGCACCAGGAACCCCCCCATTGATCTTTTTGAAACTGGAAGTACCTTCTTCATCCTAAGACAGGTACTTTTTCAAAGACATAATAATTCTTATGTTCCCATTATGGACTGGGTGGAATTGTTATGCTATCCAGTTTTTATGGTGTGACATATACAGTATAGGCAGATGTTCCTTTTATGGGCATACATGCTAATATGTTTTCATGACTTGCCGTATGTTTTCTAATGTTCCTGATATGGGCATTTATGATGTGTCTATGACAACTGCATTTTTTTATTATGTGATTCCTGACTACTGCTTATGTTGCAGAATTCTGAGTACTTATGTGTTCTAATGTGACTACTGCTTATTCTTGCAGAGTATTAGTAACCTGTATAACGTTCTGACAACTGCAGGGTATTTCTGACATGTAATATTTACTCTAATTAGTAGTAAAACACAAGTTTATTAGTTAATTAAAACCATAAAATTTTCCTTCCACATAAACATTTAACAGAACAATTTTAGTGCAAAAAGGCAATTACAGTTCTTTAGCTTAAGGTGAAGTGGTTTAGTGAGTTTTTCTTCTATATAAAGATTTTAAGAAAGGAACATACTGGTGCTATAAGTATTAATAATGAGGCAACAGAACAATCTTTTTGTGTGTAAAATGAATACAACGCCAGATAAAATCCTGTGTTTAAAATGAAAAGCTATATGAAATATCGTTCCCCCGAGATATTTAACGAGAACAGTGGCAGACAAATGAGGCATTGGTAAAAATAGGACAACGTGGGAGGAGGCCTTCTATCAGTTTTATCTACCCCTACTTACGTCTGATTGTTGAAGCCGGACTTTATTACGACACGAGCTAAGCAACTCTGTGGACTACATAGGAGCCTTCCCTTCTTTAGGATGTTCAAAGCAGGTTATGGGGATTTCGCTATCGTTTCCGCCCTCCATCTATCTGGTCATTTCGAGAGGTCGTGGTTTTATGAGTGAAAATTTCCAAAAATTTAACCAGCCTAATGTTCAATATTGTATTTTGAGGGTTAAAAGCTGCAATTAGTGCTTGTCTGCAGGATCTAATTCTTAAGCCGTTAAATTCTTTTTTCAGCAAGAGTCTCCTTTCGGCCGCCAGGGCTGGACAAATGCAGACCACATGCATCAGGTTTTCATCTGCTAGATGGCAGAGACGGCACTCCTGGGAGTCTACTTGCCGCTCCTTCTTCCATTTTGGCATGAGGTCTAAAGTAGGGACATCACCCAGCCTAAGTCTGAGAAAGGATTGCTTGATTTTCCGTGAGTACGGGCCAGCCATAAGTGGTGATTCTTTAAATGTTTTGTAGGAGTTAAGGATCAACCAACTATGTTCCCTTTTGGACAATGAGATCTTATCTTCTAGCCAGCTCTGTAATTTACTCACTTTATTCACTGATTTATTGAAAATGGGGATGGGTAAGGACCTGTTCCATACCTCATCTAATTTCAAAAGACTCTTACTTTCTTCTAGGAATTTTATGTAGTTGGAGTTCCCTCTTTCTAGGATAATTTCCTGCCAGACTAGATTGACTAAAGACCCCTTTGAAGCGCGGCTCAATTTGTAGCAGCATTTAATGTATGCCGCCGGACGGGCTAACGACTGTTTGACCAGCATGAATTCCAGTCTGACCTGGGCTGGCGATGCACGCCCAGGTAGCCGAAAAACGCGTTTATAGGTTTTTATCAGAAGCTTTTCCAGAAGACCTACTTCCATCCCCCTCATTATTTTGGTCCCATAGGTGATAGTTGGAAGAAGCTTCGCTCTCATTACAGCTGTTAATGGGTTCAGAGCATGACCACAGATTGAGTTTGCTAGCTTACAAGAGGCATAGGTAAGGGCCTGCGTCTTGTTTTTTATTGCTTCTTTTTGTGCCGTGTAATTACCTTTAGCATCCACCACCAATCCTAGGTATCTGTATGATGTTACTTCCTCTAGGGTTTTCCCATTCATATGCCATTTACCTTGGGTGGATGGCCTGCGGTTTAAGGTAATCATTTTAGATTTTTTATGATTAATTTCTAAATCATTGGAGCCTGAGTATTCTTCTAATGCCTTTAACAATTTCTGCATTCCTATTCTGGTATTACTGATTAGTAGTAGGTCATCTGCATATAGTAGGTTGGATACTTGTTGACCGCCCAGTGAGGGAGAGTGAGATGAGTGACCATTTAACTTGGTGGGGAGATCTGCTATGTACAGGTTAAAGAGTGTTGGGGCCAATACACAGCCTTGCTTCACCCCCACTGTTGTTTTGACTGCCCTGGATAGGTGAGAGCCTTCCCCCAGTTTAACCTTCACCCAAGTATCGGAGTATATCATTTTGATGGCATTTAAAATAGAATGTGGTAGCCCCCACTGTAGTAGTTTGGCCCACAATTTGCCGCGGGAGACACAGTCAAAAGCAGCTTTAAAGTCAACAAAACATAAATAGGTTGGAGTCCCCTTTGCTTTTGCTCTGTTTATGATCAAGCCTAGCCCCATAAGATCTGTTAATGTTCCTTGGTGCTTGGTGAACCCGGTTTGATTGAAGGGTAGAATATTGTTATCTGTGATCCAGGCTTCTAGATGTTTTAGCACACAGCAGGAAAAGTACTTGAGGTCAACGTCTAAAAGAGTGATTAGTCTGTAGTTGCTTGGGGAGAGCACGCACCCACCCTTATATATGGGGTGGATTACTGAGCCTTTCCAGGATACCAGGACGTTGCCTGTTGTGATCACGTCATTAAACATTGCTGCCAGGAAATAGGCCCATCTTTCCGTTTCTTGTTTAAATAGTGCTTGCGGTAGGCCATTGGGGCCGGGGGCGCAGTCCATTCGTGACTTTCCAATGATTTTTAGTATTTCTGATGCCGTAAATTTCAAAGGTTCCGGGATGTTGGGATCCCAGCTAATCATGTGCGACTGAATTTGAGGGCCTTCTTCGATTATCCGTTCTTTTAGATGGGACTTTAAATGGGATACCCATACTTCCTCTGTTATGTTTGCGTTATTGCCTGCTTTTGGGCCATTGTCTATTGTATTGATGATTTTCCAAAATCTTTTGGAACCAGATGTTTTAGTCGCAAAATGTAGTTTGGCCCACAAGACCTCCTGTTGGCCTTTTTTAAAGGACCATAGATCCCTTTTGTACAATTTCCTTTGCTCTCTCAGGGCAGTCAGTATTGATACATTATCTGGGCATTTACGTAGTGACCTTAGTAATTTCCCTACAGCTGCTTCCTTTTTGCGCACTGGCAACAGTAAAAGTGAACTTTGGCGGTGATTCAATTGCGCTCCCTTTCTTGTGTTACGTAAGGAATCTTTTTTAGTGAGATCTAGGGCAAAGTTCTCCCAGACTGTTGTCAGCTTTGCCCCACTTGTGGTATTTGATTCTAGCTTTCGTAGGGCCTCTTCTGCCTGGGTTTTGATGGTGTCTGAGGACCATTTGAGTTGCTTTAGATTTTCGGTGCCTAGTGTCCCGTTTAGGGCTGCCACTTTCTCCGGTTTTTGCGGTGATGCACAGATCCCCAATAGCTGTGGCTTATGGTCGCTTTCCGTGCGGTCCATGATGGTGAAGGTGTTTACTAACTTATATAAAGCAGGGGACACTAAAGTGTAGTCTAGATAGGAGACTAATTTCCCGGAGAATCTTGTCCATGCCGGTGGGATATCGGGGCACTTCCGTCCGTTTAGCGCGAAGAGGCCTACTAATTCACAGGTGCGTATGAAACTCTCCCCTATTTTGTCTTTCCTGAGTTTTTTGGGGAGGGTTTGGCTAGGCATTCTTGCCACTGTTTGGGTGTGATCCTCACTGGGGATGTGGAATAAGCCGAGATTGAAATTGCCCGATATTAACCAGAATGCTGATTTTACTGTACCTTTTATCCTTAATAGTTGAGTTAAAAATGTATTTGCTTCGATTTTTTTATTTTTAGGATTGATGTATGTGTTGACCAGAATCAATGGCTCCTGTGTGTTTTTCCCCCAATCGTCTAGCTGGAGAAATTGGAAAGGTTGGTTTTCCTCCTTACGCTCAGAGATTTTTACTAAAAGGCTGGTATTAATGTAGATGGCAAGGCCTCCCTTTGGCCTACCGGGCCTATTTGTTTTCGTTGCTGGGTTATGATATTCCATGAATCCGATTATCGGTATTGATTCCATTGCCCAGGATTCCTGTATGAGTAAGATGTCGAAGGTGCTGAAAAAATGTATTACTGCTGGATCCTCCAGTTTTGACCGAAGGCAACAGATGTTCCAGGAGCAGATGGATAAAATGCCGTGTGCGGGTTGATCCTTACCAATTCAATTGTTGCCCATCGGTCTTGGAGGTAAAACCGTCGCTACCCATTCCCTTTCTGGGTACTTTTGTTGACCCAAAACCACTCTTTCCCTCCCTTCTTCTCTCCATACTTGGACTGTCAGCGGGTGTGTAGGTGGGTTCTCCTCACTGCACCTTTCTTCGATGGGTCTGCTGGCCTGATGTACTCCTTTCAGAACCGACCATGCGCCTTTGGAGGTTCCCAGGTATTGTGGGGCTAGTAACGGAGTTGGATAGCGGTCTCCTTTGTAGATGGTTACCTCAATGCCCCAGGCTTTCAAAAGGTCCTTTCTTTTCATGATCCGCTTTGGGATATCTGGAGCCGAGAAGATGGTGAGTGTTGGATCTGTGTGTTGGTTGCCTCTTGCTTGAATACATTTTATAGCTGTGAGGTCCTCCGAGGCCACAAACTAAAGATCCGGTAAGGCTTTTATGATTCTTAAGATAGAAGATCGATTAAGAACATCTGTGGAGGACCTGGAGGTGAATTCTGGAATCCAGAGTAACTGGAGGGTATTCGTGTCTGTTATAAGTGACTGATTTTGCTCTATGTGCCGGTCTTGAACCTTATAGTCATCTTCTCTCTGACTAATTGCAGTCTTGCTGTCCACATTGACCAGTGTTAGTTGGGGGGGCAGCGCAGGCGTAATTGGTTTTAATTTTGTGCTCTGCTGACCCCTTGTGGGGCTAGGTCTTACGTTCGTTGTAGTGCCAATTGTTTCGGGTGGTCTCAGGGGGGACTTTGTTAAGTGGGTAGTGTCTGCTGAGGCGGGGAATGTTATCCCATCTACTATTGTGTTGGAGTTTGTACTTATGTGGGTAATAATGTCTCTATTGTACCCTCCATTTGACGTCGCCTGGTCTTTAGGTGGATCCTTTGACGAGTTGAGTTGGTAAAGTTGGGCGGACTTCCTTCCCTTCCTTGCCCGCTTTCATTCTCTTTTTGAGAGGGTCCGGGTTGTGGTAGACTCAGGATTCCCGGGCTTATTGATGGACTGTAGCGGAGGATGATTCACCATGGGTTCCATACGTGCGCTTGCTAGTTGGCGGCTGTCAGCCAAAATTCTCTCCTCACTTAAAATTGATGGAGCGGGCGCCAGGGAGGGAAGGGGCTGCTGCTCTTTTTGTTTCTGCTCCCTCGGGGTGGATTTCAGAATGGTGGCGAGAGGTTTAGTACATGTATATTCATCCTTCCTGGTGGAGCGGATTTCTTGAAGTATTCCCTCTAAGATTTGCGGCAGTTGGGATATCTTTTCTACTACCTCTTTACAGGAACAGATTGTACAGCCATTAGAGTGATTGACTTGCGCCCTTGTTATAAGTGCGTTTAATTTTTCCAGCTTACTGTCGATCCCGGAGACAAATACTGCCAGGGTGTTTAGCAGGTCAACTTGAATGTCCATTTTATTTGAATGAAATTGCAGCGCCATGACCGTTGCTTGCATTGAATTTAGGATTGCAGCCCACATTTCTTCTGATCTGACTGCCCCTGGGGCTTGGGATTTTGAGTCGGGCTCTTGGTTATCACTTGATAGTACTTTGTTTATTGTTGTTTTATGGGGGGCTTTCTGTGCGGCTGTCACTGTTTCTGCTTTTGCTGGTCCGTTTATGAATACCTGTTCTATACCCCAGAGGTCCTGTTCTTCTTTTTCGCCGTTGTACGTTGGGAATGAGTGAAGTTTTGGACTTTGACAGAATGGACCACCTTCCTGAGATTCTTGTTCTAAATGTTCTGCGATTGCTACCAGTTCTGAGTCCAGGATGGGTAGTTTCGCTGGACTAGATGTCCATTGGTACTTAGTGGCGTCTAGGGAGTTATTACATAGAGTTATGTCTTGCCTAGGATTGAAGACGGATGCTGGTGTAGGAGTTGGTGGTACCGCATTGTCCTGGACTATACGTGATGCGTCTAGTTTCGTGGGGTGATTTTTCCTGATCACTACTGTTGGCGATAGGGGGAGGCGAGGGGGTGAATTCATTCTGAGTTTCTTTTCGCTGCTTCCTTGCTGTTGCCAGTCTTGGCATGGTGAGGTTATTTCCCCAAAACTTGTTTGGGATGGATCCAGGGAGTCGATCCTTTTTCTGGTGGTGTTGGTGCCAGTAGTAGTGAAATAGTCGGTTATCTTGTGATGTTTGTGAGAGACTACGGACTCTGGAGCCCCCTCCTGCGGGGTCGCCTCCTTCCAAAAGCCGGGTTCTCTCCAGATCGTTTCTTCCATGCTGGAATTTTGTTCGCCTCCCTCGCGTGTGCCCTTTGTTAGATTTTGCCTCCTGCATGGGAGGGAGAGGGGGAGATCCTGTTCGCTGCTTGCTCTCCTTTTTGGGGTTGCTTCATCCGGAGCCAGGTCTCCTTTCCTTTTTCTCTTTCCTTGTTTTGCTGGACGGTTTGTAATACTGCCTCGTGCTTTGCCTGATCTCTTGGTCGGTAGGTTTTGCTGCCTTTAGAGCGGGGTGATTTTGGGCGGGCTGTTGGGGTGAGGGAGAAGGGCCTTGTTTAGTTTTTTGTGCCTTTTTGTTGTTTAGAGGCAGTTAAGGGTGCCGTCCTCCAAAAAGAAACTTTAATGGACGTTTAAGTTCTGAGTGTGCGATCACCCCCGGGGGAGTTAGGAGCTTTTGAGGGCCTGGGTCCTGGGGAGGTGCAGAGAGTTCAGAGTTGCTGGACCGTGCCAGTCCTTGGTGGACCGTGTTGTTCCCTTCCGTTCCGCTCCTGGGCCTGGCTACCCTGGGGAAGGTGCCGGGTGCAGGGGCGGGAGGGGGAGCAGGGCAAGGGGGGGGTGAGGCAACGAGCTGCCTGGTGGGAGTACCGGGGGTGTGTCGGGTTGAGGGGTGCTGCGCGCCCTGGCGGGGAACCAGTGCCAGACCCTGGTGCGGCTTCCCCCCGCCCTGTTGCCCTCCTTGACCCCCCTTAGCCCCTTTGCCCCTTTGGCCTCTGTTGCTCACCGCACACTTGCCTCCTTCTGGGGGTCACGTCGCGGGCAGCACCTGGAGCAGAGGGCCGGTACCTGATGGCCTGAAGCCTGGTGTCGTCCTCGGAGGGGCCCTCCTCTCTTGCCACCAGAAGTTTGGATAGAATATATGATGTCTGATGTTTGTGGCCCCTAAGCCCCTCCGCAAGCCGCACCCACGATCGGGCCGCTTCCGCGGTGGTCCGTAGAGGGGGGGGGGACGTAGCCCTCTGTGTGCTGCGGGGCACCGGCGGCTCGGGTGTCGGGTCTCGGATGTCAGGCGAGCCGCGGACCCCCGTGCTAGGGGGGATGGAGCGCTGGGTTGCTCCGCTCTGTGCCCCGCGCTCCGCGCTCCGTGCTCCGTGCTGCGGCGTGCTGATTCCGTGCTGTTGACCCGGAATCGGAACTGCAGAGGCGAAACAGCGTTTTGTGCAATACAGTTTATTTTTACATAGCTCAGTGTTGTGTTTACTTTGTGGTGTACATATTGTGTCACGTGTGTTGTGTGTATTGTGCAAACGCTTTACGCATTGTCTCCGGGTTAGGCCTGACTGCTTGTGCCAAGCTACCAAGGGGATGAGTAGGGGTTATCTTGGATGTGTAACTCCCTTGCCCTGACTAGAGTGGGTAGGTCCTGCCTGGCTTAGGTGCATACCCCAGCCAACCAGAAATTCCATTTCTAACATTGGTTGTCAGTGGTGAGGATAGGACTTGCACTTGTATAATACCATTGTGACTCATTGTTGCACCACAAATTGCACTTAGAACACTACATGTTCTAATTCTTTTTTTTTTTACTTTAATTATTCTCCTGTTATCTCGAACCAGCCTTTTGTTTTTATCACTCCTGTGTCATATACTTGCACTTTGGACTCTAGTTGTTTACGCCTGTGTTGTACTTTCATCAAAATGGAGTTTACCTTTGGCTTGGATGAGTTGTGGTATTACACTCTAGAAGAGTTAAAGGGATTCTGCAGGGAGAGAGGTATACCTGTTATGTGTGGAGAATCCAATATGATGGTCCTCAAGAGAGCCCTTTTTAATTTTGAGGAGGCACACTAGATAGCAACAGTAAAGGAGGCCGAAGGGGGGGACGGTTCTGAGGGAGACCCTAAAGAGACTCATAAGAGTAGTGAGGACTCTGAGTGGGAGGTGGGAGGGTCCCCAGTACACACCCCAGGGGGACAGTGACCCCAGAGAGGTAGACACTGAGGGAGAAGATGACTGGCCAGGGACGCCAGTAGAGAGAGAGGACCCCATGGATAGGAAGTCCCTTCCTGGGTCCTTGCCTAGCAACAGCACCATCTCCCATTCCCTGTTACCTGAAGAGCTCAGAGATAGGTGGGAAGAGAGGAACCTGAGGCTTCAGCTAACTGGGCTGGCTGTAGAAGAAAGACGGGCTGAGGTGGAAAAGACCTTAGTTCAGGAGAGGATGGCAAAGGCTGAAATGGCTCTAGTCTGCAGTCTGGCAAATCTGGACTTACCAGCACTGCAGCTGGAGTCCAGTGGTGGCAGCATTGATTGTAGTGTTGGGCACAATCCTTACCTACCCACAGAACTGGTGCCTGGGTTCAAGAAAGAGGACGATGTACGTCAGTGGCTGAGGGAGTATGAGGAAGCTCTAGTTGAGCGCAGGATCCCTGAGAGGAATTGGGGAACCGTCCTAGAGAGTGATATTCTTGAGGTGGGAAGGAATGCCCTACTGGCCCCAGAAGGGGGTGACAGGCAGGAGTATCCCCTCATCAGAAAGGCCCTGATATAAAGGTCTGATCTCACCCCTGAAGACTACAGGTTGAGGTTCAGAGGCAGCAGAAAGCGGTCTCACCAGTCTTGGGAGGATTAAATGGGAATTGTTGCAAAGCACTAGAAGGATGGGTGGAGAGTAGCACATCAACCACTTATGAAGGACTGTTTAGTCTCATTGTGAGGGAGCACATGTTCAGTTGCTGTTTTTCAGAGCTACGCCAACACCTGTCACCCTGTAAGTTCTCTGACCCCAGGGAACTTGCAAAGGAGACCGACCTCTGGCTCAGTGCTGGAGGAACTGGTCAGGCATTAGGGACTGGCTTAGGTTCATCCCAGCAAAGGGGTGGGGAAGGTTCTGGGTAAACCAGGCTGTTAGAAATGGGATCTTTGGTTGACAGTCAGGTTAACCCCTGTTCAAGGAGGACCCTCACTCTAGTCAGCGTAAAAGAGAATCACCCTCAGCTAACCCCTGCTTACCCCCTTGGTAGCTTGGCAGAGCAGTAGGCTTAATTTCAGAGTGCTAGGTGTAAAGTATTTGTGCCAATACACACAGTAACTCAATGCAAAACTACAAAATGCCACAACACCAGTTTAGAAAATCAGGAAATATTTATCTAAACAAAACAAGACCAAAATGACAAAAATACGACATACACAAGTCAAGTTATGATTTTTTAAAGATTAAACTCAAAAATAGCGCTTAGAAACACGAAATGCTTCGATTAGTGTTAACACGGCGTTGTGACGGAGTCGTTCCCAACAAGCTGACACCAGCGGCGCCGGACACGGAGTCGCGTAGACCACCAAGTACAGTACCTTTGATGAAGAGTGAAAACAAGTCGATGCGCGAAGTCGGGGATCGCGGCGTCTGTGCGAAATGTTGAATCCGCTCATTTCGAGCAGCGTCGGTCACGACGTGGTGCGGTGACTTCCACGGAGTCGTGGACTTCAGCGGGGCTGCAACGGCGACGGGCCTGCGAAGGTCGACGCGTTCCAGCGAAGATCACGTAGTCGGTTGCAGGTGGCGTCACTGGATTCGGCAGCGTTATCGGTCCGAAGTCGTCCGAAGTCGATTTCCTAGGATATCCACCAGCTTTCCTTTCAAGGGCCCAGGGTCTGGATAGGGCACCACGTGTCAGAGAAGGAGTCTCTTCAGAGACTCAGGTGCTGGCAGAGAGAAGTCTTTGCTGTCCCTGAGACTTCAAACAACAGGAGGCAAGCTCTAAATCAAGCCCTTGGAGATTTCTTCACAAGATGGAAGGCACACAAAGTCCAGTCTTTGCCCTCTTACTCTGGCAGAAGCAGCAACTGCAGGATAGCTCCACAAAGCACAGTCACAGGCAGGGCACCACTTCTCCTCGGCTCTTCAACTCTTCTCCAGGCAGAGGTTCCTCTTGTTTCCAGAAGTGTTCTAAAGTCTGTGTTTTTGGGTGCCCTTCTTATACCCAATTTCTCATTTGAAGTAGGCCTACTTCAAAGTAAAGTCTCTTTTGAATGTGAAATCCTGCCTTGCCCAGGCCAGGCCCCAGACACTCACCAGGAGGTCGGAGACTGCATTGTGTGAGGACAGGCACCGCTCTTTCAGGTGTAAGTGGCCACTCCTCCCCCCCTCCTAGCACAGATGCCTCACCAGGAAATGCAGACTACAACCCAGCTCCCTTTGTGTCACTGTCTAGAGTGAGGTGCAACCAGCCCAACTGCCAAATTGACCCAGACAGGGAATCCACAAACAGGCAGAGCCACAGAAATGGCATAAGCAAGAACATGCTCACTTTCTAAAAGTGGCATTTTCAAACACACAGGGGGTCATTCTAACCCTGGCGGTCCAAGACCGCCAGGGCTAAAATGACGGGGGCACCGCCAACAGGCTGGCGGTGCCCCGCTGGGCATTCTGACCGCGGCGGTTTGACTGCAGTCAGAAGTGAAAAACCGGCGGTCTCCCGCCGGTTTTCCGCTGCCCATTTGAATCCTCCATGGCGGCGCAGCTCGCTGCGCCGCCATGGGGATTCTGACAGCCCATACCGCCATCCTGTTCCTGGCGGTTCGCCCGCCAGGGACAGGATGGCGGTATGGGTTGTCGTGGGGCCCCTGGGGGCCCCTGCAGTGCCCATGGCAATGGCATGGGCACTGCAGGGGCCCCCGTAAGAGGGCCCCACAAAGAATTTCACTGTCTGCATTGCAGACAGTGAAATTCGCGACGGGTGCCACTGCACCCGTCGCACCTTCCCACTCCGCCGGCTCCATTCGGAGCCGGCGTCCTCGTGGGAAGGTTGTTTTACACTGGGCTGGCGGGCGGCCTTTTGGCGGTCGCCCGCCAGCCCAGTGTAAAACCCAGAATACACGCAGCGGTCTAATGACCGCGGTGCGGTATTCTGGAGGGGGGAACTCTGGCGGGCGGCCTCCGCCGCCCGCCAGGGTGAGAATCACCCCCACAATCTTAAAATCAACTTTACTAAAAGATGTATTTTTAAATTGTGAGCTCAGAGACCCCAAACTCCACATGTCCATCTGCTCCCAAAGGGAATCTACACTTTAATCAGATTTAAAGGTAGCCCCCATGTTAACCTATGAGAGGGACAGGCCTTGCAACAGGGAAAAACGAATTTAGCAATGTTTCTCTGTCAGGACATATACTATATGTCCTACCTTAACCATACACTGCACTCTGCCTTTGAGGCTACCTAGGGCTTACCTTAGGGTGGCCTTACATGCAAGAAAATGGAAGGTTTAGGCCTGGCAAGTGGGTACACTTGCCAAGTCGAATTTACAGTTAAAACTGCACACACAGACACTGCAGTGGCAGGTCTGAGACATGGTTACAGAGCTACTCATGTGGGTGGCACAACCAGTGCGGCAGGCCCACTAGTAGCATTTGATTTACAGGCCCTGGCACCTCTAGTGCACTTTACTAGGGACTTACTAATAAATCAAATATGCCAATCATGGATAAACCAATCAACAATACAATTTACACAGAGAGCATATGCACTTTAGCACTGGTTAGCAGTGGTAAAGTGCTCAGAGTTCAAAAACCAACAGCAAAAGATCAGAAAAAATAGGAGGCAGGAGGCAAAAAGATTGGGGATGACCCTGCATAAACTAAAAAGTCCAACACAGGCCAAGTTTTGGGTTGGGAGGGTGCAGGGTCTAGATGGGTCTGTACCTCAACGCTAGTTTTAGATGGCACCCACGGGGGCCCCAGGGCAGGAACTTAACCGACCCAGACAAGCATCTGAACGGAGAGGGTGCAGGTTCTAGATGGTCCTGTACCCCACCGCAGGTTCTGGATGGTTCCCAGAGGGGGCCCCAGGGCAGGAAAGTAGTCACAACTGAAGACCGATCCCCTGAGAGGGATCCCCTAATGTCTGAAGGAGTGGTAGGGATAACTGGAGCCAGTATCCCACCAGTTCTGGAGACCAGCAGCACCACCCCGCAAAGGGGGTTGCGGACGCTTCCACTGAGGGGTTTGCGGGAAATGGTAAACTCTCCCCTAACTCCAGGTCTCACCCAAGGGTACAGACCCTAAGTGAGAAAACCAAGTCCTGGGCAACCCCCTAAATCTGGAAGTAGAGACTGCTGTCCCTAGCATCCCTATGTTTTGTTCCCTAGAAATTCCACGTCTGAGGGGAAGGGTTTGAGGGAGAGGGAGGACCCTAGGTTGGAGAACCAGGTCCAGAGAAACTCCCTTGACCTGGATGTAGAGACAGCTGTCCCGAGTCTTTCTATCGATACTTCTAGGGGTATCACTCCTGGTGGGAGGGTGCACAACTCTATATGAAGCGGCAGGAAGAGGAAAGGCTCTTTCCTGACCCCAGCTCAGCCAGAGCTGTAACTGGTTTCCCAACCCAGGGTCCTTACCCAACCCAGGGTAAGGACCCTGGGTTGGGAAACCAGTTACAGAAGGGCTCCACTGAACTGGTGGTTGGGCTGACCAGGACGACTGACACCAGCGCCTTGGCAGTTCTGGATTCTGGAGGTACCACTCCTACATGGGAGTGTGTGGAATCCTAGAAGGAGGGGCAGGTGGAAGAAGGGCTCTCTCCTGCCCCCTATTCAGGCTATGGAGGACGTCCCTAGGCTAGAAGACCAGTGGAAGGGGGTAATCCCTGAACTGGTGGGAAGGAGAGTGGAGAGAGGATGCTATGAACCTGGGGCAACTGCCTCCCACTCAGAAAGGTTTCAGAGACCAGAGGCCCCAGGATGTCCTGGGACCTGGCTCTGGCCACAGACAACTAGGATGTCTCCATGGGTTAGCTTTGATTGTCTGGGGAGCATAGACAGAGGGATCCAACTGGGGTCAGAATGGAGTAGAACTGGATCATGCCCCTGCTGTTGTGGGCCAGGGTCCTGGTTCCATTGCCTCAAGCAGGGAAGTCCATCAAGATATTGATTGGTCCCCCTGGCTTTAGGCTGGTAGGGGGTCATGTTGAACCTGGTCCTTTTACAGGGTCATTCTCCAAACTTTTTGCCCTTTCCTCCTTATTTTTCTGACCCTTTTTGGCTGACGTTATGAATCTGATCACTGTATCACTGCTAATCAGTGCTAAAGTGCATGTGCTCTCCCTTCTAACTTGGTATGATTGGCTTATACCTGATTGGCACATTTAATTTACCTGTAAGTCCCTTGTACAGTGGCATCCCTATACACAGGGCCTGTAAATTAAATGCTACTAGTGGGCCTGCAGCGCAGCGTGCATCACCCACAGAAGTAGCCTCTCAAACATTTCTCAGGCCTGCTAGCGCAGGGTCTGCGTGCTAATTTTTCTGCCACAGGGACCTGGCATCTAAATTTACTTGACAGGCCCAGATCTTCCCTTTTAATACATGTAAGTCACCCCTAAGGTAGGCTCTAAATAGCCCTATGGGCAGGGTGCCATGTATGTAGAAGGCAGAATATGTGCCTAGTAGCGTGGTCTTTCCTGGTAGTAACAAACAGCCTATTTGGTTTCTCACTGCTGTGACAGCTGCCTTCTCACAGGATTGCATTGGAAATGCCCTGCCTTATGTCTAGGGGGTATTGTTTGATTTATGAGGAGTAGCGTAGGCATGTTGGGTACGGTTGCAATTGTAGCCAGAAATGCTGCTTACTGGTGTATGTGGATTTTTTATTATCATTACAGAAATGACACTTCTAGAAAGTGAGCATTTCTCTGTGTTTATAACTCTGGTGTTTGGCAGCTTGCCTCCAATCCACGTCTCAGCAGTGTGGCAGTTGGGCTTTGTGCATACTTTTCAGACAGCCTGTACACAGGGAGGGTGGAGGTGTCGCAGATGTGCATCTGCATACTGAATAGTCTTCCTGGGCTGGGAGAAGGGAGAGGTGGGGTACACCTGCATTTGTAAAGGCTGTGCCCTGGCCTCACACAATAGGGTTGTTTACCCCCAACTGATGTTTGGAGCCTGTGCTGGAGGAGAGAGGGGGCACTCCCATAACCAGTTGTAACTGGCTGGATCCTCCTCTCCCCTCTCTTTGTGAAACACACTGTAAACTGAGTATAAGTACCGGGGATTTTTTCCCCCACATTTTAGACATTCTTGGGACTCCAGAGACTCTTCTGGAACTGGACGAAGGACGCTGCTGAGTGGACTCACAAGGACCCACCTTGGACTGCTGCTGCTGTGCTGACCTGTGACCTGCTAGGTCACTAGGAAGAAATGCCACCATCAGCATCCCTTGTGCTGGCCTGTTGTTGGGCCTGCTAGGCCTGTGCTTTCCTCTCCTCTTCTGTCTCCAGGGGCAGGGTGCCGCGGCTCCTGACCGTTGCATTTTGTTCCTCGTATACAGCACCTGGAGAGCGCTTTGCTGTGCCTCTCTGCGCTCGAAGCGCATTGCCGTTCAGGAGATTCACCTCTGCAACCCGGGTCTCACTAAAGTGTCCCCCGTGTTTGAAATAGCGTTTTGCTGATGCCTAGAGTCTTAATTGCCCTAGCGCCTTGGCAAGTGTGTTGTTGGAGAAAACTCACCACTGCGACCTGAGTTCTAAGTAACTACCCTGCTCTGAGAAGCACTCCTCGGGGCTCGTAACTCACCGCTGCACCCTGGGCTGGTTAAGCGCGACCGAAGCGTACTGGCCATTGTGCCCCAGGGGGACCAGAGCACTCGGAGAATGCTCCATCTGCCTCCGATCCCAGTGAGGAGTGTGAGATTGGAGGGCAGTTCTCAACGGAGGCTCCCTGCCCCCCTCTTTGGCCCCTGAGACCAAGGGCAGGCGGAAGCCTCACCGGAGACTCCCGCACTGTGTGGTCTCTCCTTTCCCCCTTCCTTTTGGCGGGGGTTTCATTCTGGTCCATTTACATAGCTCAGTGTTGTGTTTACTTTGTGGTGTACATATTGTGTCACGTGTTGTGTGTGTTGTGCAAACGCTTTACACATTGCCTCCGGGTTAGGCCTGACTGCTTGTGCCAAGCTACCAAGGGGGCGAGCAGGGGTTATCTTGGACGTGTAACTCCCTTGCCCTGTCTAGAGTGGGTAGGTTCTCCCTGGCTTAAGTGCATACCCTAGCCAACCAGAAACTCCATTTCTAACAGAAGCCATCATGTAGACACCAAAGTAAGGCTAAACAAAAAAGTATAATGAATAGAAAGAAAAAAAACATTGCTAAAGTGAATTATTGTCTCACAAGTCTTTAAACTTATTTTTAAGCAGATGTGCACATATGATCAGGCACAATCTATCACCCGAAGCGCAAGAAATTGCCAGAAGTAAATTGGCCCACTTTCCCAAGCAGCATACTATGGTGAGTAGAAGCAAAATGTGAATGACTGTTCAACGGACAATGGATGAAAAGGGCTTACACAAATTCTCATTATTTTTGTATAAGTATGTATTTTTTATTACGTTTTTTGATTACACAAAAATGATGCAATAAAGGGGTACAAAGGTTACAAAGGAAGGAGAGTTAAACTTTTAGTCGAGCTCACAGTTACAAAGTACATACACCAGAATGCTTATGCCGGAGTGTCATAGACACCTATTCTTCCTAAAATATCATACACTTCAATGTCATTAAAGAAAAAATGAGACTGAAGCTCCAAAATTATGGTGAATGTTGACTGACACTGAAGGGATCCACCAAAAACATCTGACGAAGAGATTTAATTGGGTTCACTGATTCTACAAATTCGATTTCAGCCGAAGAGTCCAATAGTGACCAAAACAGAATGGCCACAGTTCTGGGAGGGTGAGGTTTCAAGTAGCAGAATCACCCACCATAGTAAGTATGAGATGACCAATCAAACAGTCATGCTTAGTTGCACTGCATTAGTGGCTAAGGGTCAAAGGTCAAAATCTGCCCAGAGAGACGCATAAGCTCAAGGCTATCCTAACTGACCGGTCATGGATTAATTTATCATACACAACAGCCACACAAGTTACAAAACGACATTTTAGATAATGCAGAACTGATGGTAAAAGCACGCATTTCCTCCAGCGTGGAGCAGGGAGGGGTCAAGTGAAATATAAACCTGAAAAGCTGCCAGTTAAGGACCTGCACACAAAGGTATTGATAGAAGATACGAGAATATAGTAATCACCAACATAGACCAGAAATACAGACGAAACCAAGAGGTCAATATAAAAGATTTACTCTGGTTAAAGGACAAGAGAAACCCTCGGCTGATATTAATTTATTATTTAACAAACTGGGTAGCACACCTGTCCCAGAAAGTATTAAAGCACCTTACTTAGAACAACAATTTACATTGAACAATAAGAACAAGGAATAAACAAAATATTATCCTGCAAAGATTGTATAGTGTCCAGAATAAGGCGGGCAGGATGTTTAAGAGCCTCTGTAGTTGTGATGTGTCTTGGCCACCAGTTAAAGTCTTTACTTGCTAGCTAATGGGCAAAGGGTGCATTTCAGAATGATAACCTTGGCTCATAAAATCTTCTATGGCCAAGAGAAATCAGATCTGGCACTGCTCCTTTCATATTACCCTCCAGGATACGTCATTCGCTTCCCTCATGTCCTTCAATTTTGTATGACAGGGGCAGAAAGAGAGCGAAGTGGAGACTGATGTATTCGAACACGGGCTCCCAAATTGTGGAACTGCTTGCATGTTGACATCAGGCAAATTTCGTATCACAGGTCTTCTTAAAAAAAAACACTGGGCTTTTTAAATCTTTGCTTTCCTTCTGCTGTCAACAGATGTGTTTTTGATGTCGGTTTCTCTTTTTCTCTGTGTCTGCTATATAATTGGTGGACAGTCTCAGTGCCTTGAACACCCAGTCACTGCGCTCTCTACAAGTCCTGAATAGAAATAGAAACAGAACGAGAATAGAAGCAATGTAATAAAGCTTAATAGGACTGGCAAACCGAAAAGAATGTCATCTTTTAAATAATATGCATGTGTAGTGCTGGGCAGCAGAGAATATCAAAACATAAACTGAAACATGTTGTAGGCAACGCATGTGTTGTAAATAATTCAGTAAGGGATGGTTTCCAGATGCGTTCTAGAGGCAAGGAGGAGTACATTTCTAGTACTTAGCACTAGGGAGTACCAAGCCAGTGTCTTCTCCTCAATTGCCCTGGTGGGTGCTGTACCATTAAAGGGGCGGGGCAGCGCGGGGACCAGCGCATGGAGAAGAACATAACAAAATAGTGCTTACCTGCCATCTGCCTCCTTAGTGCTCTTCTGCGCCCCTGCGCCTCGACTCATGGCAGTCCACGGGCTCCCCTACGCCAATCCAAACGCTGCTCTCATGCCGGTGCTACCCAGCATGAGGGCAGCGCTGGGATTGGTCTGAGCGCTCTGGTTTGACGCTCACTAAGGCACTACAACCCTGTGCCTTTTCTCCACCCAGCTGTACAGCACAGCTCGGGTGGAGAGATCTAAGTGCACCCTAGCAGCAGTGCCACCACTCCTCCTCCTTGCTGCAGCTGTCCATCAGGATGGCCCGGCCTGCCCCCCAGACTCAGCTCAAGTAAGTGAGGAAAAATAAAATGACATCTGCCTTAATGGAGGAGCCGCCACTGCTCATTAGAAGGATCCCTTCTAGAGAAGCCCTTACTCTGGTAGACTCGGATAAGATCACAAGATCTGTGATTGTGCAGAGGGTGAAGGGTGGTCAGACACAGAGGATCCATGGAAGCCCCCACCCCCGTTTGTAATTTGTTTACCAAGGAACTCAAGAAGAATTAAAACAATTACTGTACCACTTGGTTGTCAATGTGCCGACAAGATTGGTTTATCAGTTCCTTGGATGAAGCTCAGAAAGTTTACGACCTTCAGTTGCTTGACCTAAGGCTAATAACATTGTCCTTCCGCCTAACTGTGCCACACAGTGCTATGACTGTGTCTCAGTAGTCTTGCTTTGTGTGCACACCAACCTGGACAACTACGTAAGAACTACCAGGGTACTTCTAAATTAAATTCAGTTTCTTTTAAACTGTTCAAAAATTGCAACGAATTGCAGCGTTTGTGTAAATACATAAGGAATCCCTGACCATTACAAACTGAGCATCCTGAAAACTATAGGTTAGCATCTGGCGTGTTCTCCTAGTTCGAAATCGTTCTCTTTTCAAGTTACTCATTCATGCTTACTTCAATAATTGCTTGTTTCTCAAAATTTACACGTCCCGAACTTAACAACTTTGCTGTGTATTTTATTGTATATTTCTGACATTTACTTACAGTTCCTTTATGTTTCCTGTGTTGTTTTCTGTTCCTAGTACTCCAATAGGCAGCTTTCTGAAAGGTGGCGAAAATAAACATAAACTTAAATTTGACTGACAGTGCTGTATAGCCAGCAAATACTTCCCTTGACAGCCATTTGATCCCTGTTTACCATTGAAGAAAAGCTACACTAGAACATCGAGTCACACACATTGTATGAATTTTGCATATTGAAGATTCTGTTCGGAAAAACTACATTGAAGATTCCATTATTGAAGATTCCATTATTCAAAAATGTCTGATATTTAAGGCCCGATCTCCAACACTATTTGCCTATAAGTTCACCACACATGCTTAAATGAATAGATTTATGACTCCACAAAATGTGAATTCGCACCTCCTTCTTCAGGGGTGTTCTTGGGTGAGACTTCCTGAGTAATCAGGGTCAAAGTCTTTACCATGAAGAATTTAACCAGAATACTATGCTGGTCATTACAACCTCGGCGGTCTTTTTGCAAGACGGCAGAGGGAGCGCCGTGCTGAAAACCGCCAGTGCAGGCGGTTTTCCGCTCGGCGAATTATGACTGCTGGCAGCCCTGCGTCCTTTTCCGGACGGAGAGCCACCAGCAGCCATACTGGCGGTCGGCGGGGAAGTGGAGGTTGCTCCACCTCCACCGCCCAGTCAACAGAACACTGCCCACCTAATCACGTTCCGGCGTGGCGGTATTCTGTTGACGGGTTGCTGGCAGCGGAGCAGCCCCCATGGATCCCGTCCCCTCCCGGAGGATCAACGGACCAGGTAAGTTGATCGTCCGTTAGGGGAGGGGGTTGTTGCGTGTTGTGTGCGTGCATGGAGGTGTGAGTATGTAGAGGGGGGTGTGAGTGCATGCATGCATGCAGGGGTGTGTTGTGTTTGGAAATGTGAGCGTGTCTGTGTGTATGTTGGAATGGATGTGTGCGTGTATGTCTGTGTGTGTGGCTGTTGGCATGTTTGTTGATATGTGTGCGGGTATGTGTGTTGGTGGTGTCTGCATGCATGTACGGTGTGTGTCTGGGTTGCGATGTTGGAGGTAGGGGTGGGGAGGGGGGTCCTGGGGTGGCAGAGGTGTGGGGGGTGTGGGGGAAAGGCTCAGGGGTGGGGGTGGGGGGTGGGGGAGACCCCTATCAGTGCCAGGGAAGAAGTTCCCAGGCACTGATAGTGCTTACCGCCATGGATTTCATGGCGGTTCCCAACCCCATGAAATCCATGGCGGTCAGCCAGGTCGTGATACCTCCGACGGTCTTGTGACGGCCGCCGGGCTGGAGACCCAAGTCTCCAGCCCAGCGGTTGTCTCCGCCCTGGCGGTCGGAACGGAGAAGTGGCGGATGACCATGGCGGTGTCATGATTCCATTTTGTTTTACCGCCAACCTGTTCGCAGTAAGACCGCCACTTCTCCGCCAACCGCCAGGGTCGTAATGAGGGCCTATGTGTATTTGATGTTCCATCAGGTCTATAAAGCATCAGAATGAGGCAAGGTTTTTTTGTATCACAGCAACGTTTGAACTCAGTAAACATTTCATTTTGTAAAAAAAGTAGTACCAGACCACTCAGGCCAAAACTATGATATCTCATTCTGTGATTATCAGTACTGCAGAATAGAAGGTCGTATTTATTACATCAGGTAAATACTATTATCATGGAGTTTGAACGGAGTGGTAAATACTTCCGCTTCCAAGACATAGTAAGGCATAACATGCACCCTTGAGGCCAAATCACAAAACATTTTTGACTGGTTCTATGTTATTTCCTTGGTGGCACATTAAAGCAGAGCTTGGCGCAAACACCTTTTAACACTATATTATAAGGCAAATTTCTGAAGGAGGTAATGCGTGACAAGAATGTTTGTGCATATTTTTTGTGTTGCATTTTGCTGTGGAGGTGATGAGTTCTGTTGGTGTTTGTGCTGTTGTGTTTTGTGCATCATTATTTAATGTTGTGCTGTACTGTGGATGCAGTGTTGGATTCTGGGTTGACTGTAGTGTTGTGCCCTGTTGCCTTATTGTGTTTTGATATGTTGCATTATGAGTGTTATTGTGATATGTTCTGTTATTTACTTTAGATATGTAAACAAGTACTGCTGTGTTTCCAGCCCAAAGTAACACATTGTTTTTAGGTTCCTGTGAGAAGCAGCCAGTTATTAGGTCGAGCCTAGACATCGATTGTGCTTGCGCTGTTGCTTAGCAACCTGTTGCGTATGCTTTGCGGGGTTCAACTCCATCCTTTGTTTGTCATTTGTCAATGTCAGTGTCCTTTATAAATACTTGCTTGCTAATGGGAAATCCTTCCTCATTGCCCCCCTTTTTTGACTTTCATTTATACCCAAGGAGCAGGGACCAACTTCTGTATCTTTGTGCTTTGAATTTTTATCTGTTTGGTAGACTGACTATTTTATTATTTCTTCCCTTCTTGTTTCTTTTGAATCAGCTCACGGTGCCATCGCCCCACCACCTCACTGCATTTTCTGTTTGTGTCAGCACCAGTTGCATATCAGTTAATCTCCCTGTGCGGTGCCGTCCCCCCACCATCTCCTGCCCATTGTTCTATTTGGTATTTATATGTTCAAGCTGTGATTTACAATTTTTTTATTTACTTTAATTGCTTTATATGCTTCTCTCACCACGCTCTTGTCTTGTTATCTTTTGAAGCGTGCAGGTCCAAGGAGAAGTGCAACGGGTTCACACAGCTGCTCATAGTTTGAAAAGAGTGGACTAATTTAAAACATTTTCTGGGACGCCGTGCATACACGTTCTGGATCTTCTGTCAGGATAGTGTTTATATTGTTAGCTCTGTCTAAAGAGCGTAGTAAATCCTGGTGGGCAGGGCTACGTAAAAAAATGCCCCCTAAAATGTGCACACTTATCTCTATGGAACGGGCGTTCTTCTATGTTCCACGGAGGGTGCTTTGAATATAGCTCTTCCCACTTTCCCTGGTACCTCGAATGAGATCTTTGTGTGGATCACTGATCAAGGGTGCTCTCCCTGCCATCCAAAACTCTAGCTGGTTGCTGCTGCACTGTACTTATTGCTGTTAATCTTCTCCGCACAATCCCTTTAACCCAGTTAAAGAAGGTTCTGTAGTCCAAATAAATTGAAGAATCTATCCTTGTGTAATGTAACTGGTGCTCATGTGAAGCATTCCTATACCTTCGGGTTGAGTTTGCACTATATAAACTTGCAAAAATAATGTTTTTGAAGCCCCTACCACTAAGTTGGGATATCTAATCCAAACCCAAATTTTCTATTTTGACGTGACTGTGTGTTGGTCGGGCTGTGGCTGTTTTGCTATATGCATGTTTTCAGCATAGTCTCTCTTGGCCTGGTGTGTGCTCACCAGGCTTCTCACTCCTTTTACCCCCCACAAGAATGTGACTTGTGAATGGAGCTGGGCATGCTCACGCCCTGCTTCAGGATTCACAGCAGTGTGTCCGATCCTCTTCCCTTGAAGTAGCCTCCTTCACCGGCTACACTCACTTCCTGTCTCTGGCTTTTGATTACCAAAGTGTAAATACCGTCTTTTAGTTAAAATGTAACTGTGCTTATGGGGGTGTATAGGACATCTTTATTTTTTTCATCAAGTGTTCTGATACCTATAGTTAAAACAGGGTTTTTGTCACCTTTGGATTTTTTTTGTGACCTACCTTTCAAAGATTTACAAATTTTGTCCATCCTGCCAAGAAATCATGGTTATTGTTTTATCACCATATTTTCTCTTTCGTAAATTTGAGGTTATTTTCTATAATTAATAGCTATTGCCATGGTTGATTGACTTTAGTGCGTCTTTGCTAGTATGGCAGAAATTAAACCATGATTATATTATATTTGTTGAAAGGCACATTGGTTTGTTGCATACGCCCTCATGTATCTCTCATTTGGGCGGTCAGTATGTCTCTGGTTCATTCTTTTTTTTCAGTTAGTTCTCATCTGCATCGGCAGTCAATTTGCTGCCTGCAGTGTGTCAGAAAGACTCTTTTGCGTGGTCTGGTATGTATGTTGATTGTATTTTTTTATGTAAGAATATACATACATACATATAGGAACCACTTGGGACCCATTATATGAACCTTTTTTGCTTATGTCTGCCTTGGAGTGCACATTTTTAATTGTGCATGGGAAGCGCATCATTAACACATTGTTGTGATTTCTGTTTTGGTGGAGGTGATAGCGCGCATCAAATGAAGTTGCCATACACATGGTTTTGTGCATAGCAACCACCTTTTTAATTTATTTTATACCTTGTTTGCATGTCATTGATCTCGCATTGCTTTTTTAATAGTATGGCAGCACTTCTACTGTATTATTTTGTTTGCTGTCTAGCAAAAGTTGGTTTATGAGTTTGCCTATTTGGAGGCCGTGAGTTGCAGTTATCAAAAAGTGATGTCAAGCACTGTCAAACTACTGTTTTTGGACGCGTTTTTAACATACTGGCATCAGCGAGGCATCCTACAATGTCATATTTTACTATTTATCTGTGGTGGCGGATAATGCTGGTAATTATTCTGATTTGTACTTTTGAAAGAAATGTACTGTTATGACGATGAAATATTGCCACACGTTTAGCTCCTAAAATGTAGAAGTCCATGCCTTTCTCCCTTTAAATTTCCATTGTATAACCTTAGTGGTTTGAAGGTTCACTCATGGCATAGTACGTCAACTGTGGTGCTATTTGGTCCCACATAACACAATTCAACTCCAGATACCATTCCACATAGTTAACTCCATAACACTCAATCTCACTCTTCATAATTACACTTCAATGAATACCATTCAATTACTATCCAAATAATTCCACAGCACACCACACCACATATTTCCATTCCACAACTCCACAACACACCACACCACACAATCCCACACCACACAATTCCACAACAAACGATTCCAACACAACTCACCTCTACATCGCGCTTCCACAAGCCATGTCATCTCTCCCCCATATACCCACTGCCCCCACTCATCTCTCTCACACTTCAACTACCCACTCTCATCTCACATTTCCATTGCCCTTCTCATCTCTCCCTCACACTCCCTATCTCCTCTCTATACTGCCTGCTCACACATGCTACCTTCCTGTACCTCCTCATGCTGTGCACGGTCCACCTCTTACATCCCCCCATCTGGGTACCCTTCCTACTCTTCCCTCTCTCTCGCTCTCTCTCTCTCTCTCTCTCTCTCTCTCTCTCTCTCTCTCTCTCTCTCTCACCTCCCTCTCGTACATTGGTTCACCTCAAGTCTACCAGCACAGTTTCTTTCCCGTGCCTTTTCAAGATTTCCATCCTTAGAGCCCACACTCTCCTCCTCTTCTTGGGGTGTCTTCTGCATACACAGACGTACCCTCTTTATGTATCTGTGGCTGTGGCCTGCTCTCCCCTTCTTTTTCTCTTTCTCACACATTCTTTCTGCACCCGTGTCTGGAGTTCATTCAGCACCTAGTGCACAAACTACCAATCCCTCTCTATCTTCTTTGGATCTATTCTGTGCAACTCTCCCACCTATCTATTCACCATGGCACATAATTCCATTACACAAATACACTATACACTACACAATTCCACCTTACACAATTCCACAACTAACAATTCCAATTCAACCCACATAATTGCACTCTACACCACATCCACTCTCAAGACCGCCAGGGCCGCGGTGGCTGTCAGACCACCGCCAATGTGGCAGTCCGACAGCCACATTACAACTGTGGAGTTTGTGCCAGCACTGCCACTTCTCCTCCACTGGAGGGGCTGGTGGTTCTGGCAGCCCTAATCCGCCAAGGCAGCACTGCAAGCTGCGCTTCCCTGAGGATTACGAGTCCCTTCTCTGCTGGCGATTACGTCGCAGTAGCACCACTATGTAAAGGCTGGCGGAGATGGGGTGCAGGAGGCCCCATGGCCAGCCCCGTCAGACAGTGAAAAGCGCAACGGGTGCTGGTGCACCCTAGGCACCCCAACATTGCCGCCGGCTCTATTATGAGCTGGTGTCAATATTGTGGGCTGTTTCCCGCTGGCCCAGTGGGAAACTCTTAATAGGGGCCGCAGGAAGGGAACCACACTGGTGGTAACCCGACCGGGGGACGTCAGCGGACGGCTTTTTCGGTCTGCCGAAGTCATAATGAGGGGCTTTATGTTATAAGGTCCTTGGTGGTTACAGCAGGGATTTTGCTGGTTTTGCCTTTGCTCTGGCTGATTTCCCTGATAGATTCTGCCAGTATTTTTTCAGTGAAACATGTCAGGGAAAATGGTGGAGGGTGAAGTAATTACTACATGCAGGAAATATCTCACTCTGGAATAAATACCCTATGGGCCTAATGACACATTGTGTGGGATGGGATGAAATATTTACCACAGAAGGTATATATCATTGGTCTGGGGTGATGTACTTTCCAAGTGTGATAAACAACTACTATTCTGAGTTTTCAGTGTGGAAATGAGGCGTAATATGCAGAGCCACTATCTAACAGTTATGCAATGTTTTGCCTTTTTCTAGGTCTTTCCCCATGATAAATTCAACAGGTGTGACCTACTGGAATGTCTCAGGGCAAACTTGTAACTATGATCAAGTCGTAATTCTAACCCAGTGCAAACTCCTGCTTGTACAGAAAGCAGACGTTAGCCCTGAACTTGTAATCAGGACCTATGTGGGTATTAGGCACAACTTTAGGTCTCTGCACAAAATCCTAAGGAGGGATCTCCATATACATCCTAACTATAATCATGGCCTTAGACTTTTTTGCCAGCTTTCCAATCACCCTCCACTACATCCTGTAAGGAATTTCATCTTTGTGTTCACCTGTTTATTTGCTGTGGACATCAGTTGTTTTCTTCTTCAACACCAGCTGCACCATTCTGACTGGATTTAGTCAATTCAGACATATTCCCTTTTAGTTCAAATTGCCAGAACTGGCTTGTTATGAGATAGCTCTGTGTGCGACAGTTTTCTGCACAGTTGTCAAGAGTACAGACATATAGGAAGGCAGTAATGAAGGTTAAAATTGTTAAAGTTATTTGAAAAAGAAATACTACTTCCTTTGCTTTATTTAAGAAGCAGAATTTCTGTGTACAACCACCAGAAAGTTTCAGGAGAGGCTCTAGCCTGCTCTTACTCCAATACTTGCCACCAGCACATGTCTCTACAACTGTGAGATATTGCATCTGGTCTGGGCTCAATATTGACATTTGGGTCTGTCTTCTGACTAGTTCCTTTCTGCTGGAGGAACCTACCTTATAGCCCTGAGGGATTAAGAGCTAGGATGAGCTTGCCTTCTGGAGGCAGCATGCTTGATGGAGACATTTTCCCCAAGATGTTTGACTGCTGTGGGGCTGAGATGAGTCTGCTACTGAAAGGAGCTGTCATTCTGTGAGACTGAGCAAGAGGAGCTACCCATGAGGAGTGTACAACCCATATTGGGCACTCTGGACAACTTAAACCACTTTATAACTTTTCAGTCGCCAAGACTCTCTACATAGACTTAATGTGCAATTCAAACAAAGTCTATTGAGTTAGATCACTTATGATAACAGGAACCAGTCAAATAATTCCTCGAAGCACCACCTCGATGTTTAGGTCTTCATGCACCTACATCTGTTTTCTAGCTTACTTCAACCAGCAACACTCTGTGGTGTGAACTACAATCTGACACATCTCGTTGGGGCTTCAGTGCCATCAAATTAACCTAGGCTAGAGACTCAACAACTTTGCTCCATCTTTATCTTTATTTTCTACCAAGTGAAATGGGTCGTACTATGTGAGACTGAATTAGAGGCATTGGGTTCAGAGAGACCAACCATGAAGAATTTACACCCTGTATTGCCTATTTTTAACTTTTGAAATGCCTGCACCCTTTGCATAGAGCTTGAAAAAGTCATTTAATCCCGTTGCTGCCAATCAGTTTAATAAAGTCTTGAATCAGGCCTGGTTTCAATGGTATTCATATTGCATCACCCACAAATAAGATCGTAACTGTCCTCATTCTGGGGGCCCCATTTAGCAGTATGTGCCTTGATTTGAAGGGTTCATTATCGAAGTTTCATACAGTATAAAGTGATTTTGCCCCCCTAGGCTGGCTTACATCTAGCTATTCCTCAAAACTTGGTTTTGGTTTGATATCTAAACATTGGGAAGTCATTCTTCCTAAACCCGAATTTTGGAAAAAGTTATTGAGAAATAATCCCAATAGACTTGTTTTAAATGACCCTTTGAATGTGCCGTGAGGGTATAGGGTTTGTCCCAAAAAGATTTAAGACCACGCTTAAGGAACCAGGACCTTATATGGCAAAGCCAGGGGAAGAGTACAGACTTGTCCAGGTCCATTAGCTCAGTTAGGGCTTTCCTGTAGTGGATCAGCTCTTGAGTTGTCCATAGCCTACACCAATAAAGCATTGGCCTCAGAATTGCTAGATAACCTATTTGCTTGATATTTAGATCATGGAAGAGAGGAACCAATGGTGTAGATGCTAGTAATCCTAATATTCCTCTCACAAAGTTATTTTATTGAGACACTAATTGTGTCAAATTAGCTGATCCCCATAGCTCGGTTCCATATAATGCAGTGGCCTGCGCTTTATATCTATAGACCTCAAGCACTGGGGAGACTATTTCTGTTCTTGAGTTTTTGCTTATTGCCATAGAGTTGTAGACCAAGAGTGTTTTTGCTTTATTCATGTGTGACGCTTGCCAGAATAGCTTGGCATCCAACAGTATCCCTAGATAATTAAAATTTGTGACACGTTCCAGTTCTTGCCCATTAATCAGAATGTTTCTCTAAAGCGGTCTGTGAGGTCTAACAATCACATATTTTGTTTTGTTTGTATTAATTTCTAGCCCCTTCAGCATGCAGTATTTGCTAAACAGTTCCATAAGAGTCTGTAGTCCCAAGGGAGATTGGGACATTAAGATGGTATTATCTGCAAAGAGGAAGGCAGGGACAGGATCTCCATTTAGTCTTGGGGAATCATGGGCACTCTGTTCAAGATAGTCGACCACATCATTGATGTCAAGGGAGAAAAGGATTGGGGTGAGCACACATCCCTGCCTTACCCCCCTTTTGATGGGAATTGGATTTGTTAGCTCTCCATTTGGACCCCACCGAACCTTTGCATAGGTGTTTTCATGTAACCTAATTATCTGGTATAAAAAGTTCCCCGGCATGCCCTGTTTCCCTAGCGAGGCCCACAAGGTATCTCTCGGGACCAGATCAAAGGCTGCACGCAGATCTACAAATGTGATGTAAAGTGCCACTGGAATCTGCTTTCAAACTCACTTCAACCAGCATAACTATGTGGTTTGAACCTCTATGTGACAGCACCTGGCTGGGGCATCAATGCAATTGAATTGCTTTGAGCCTGGATACTCAACAACCTTAAACACTCTTTATCTTGATTTCCTATGAAGAAACACTAATATTTGTTAATCAACTATTTGAGTATGTGACCCACAACTCCAGTGCATACAGTTTTAGTCGTTTTTGAGATGTCAAGTACTCTCGCTGAGGTTCCAAACCACTTCTACAGGGTAGAGAGCATACACAACCTACTGTTTCCATGTAAACTGAACCTAATATGAGAGGTTTTAATCTGAAATAATTATTTGATCTTTTTTTAAATATTTTAGTCCCATGCTTATTAGGAAACTTTTGCCACTCATTCTTTTGTGATTTTTAGTATATTAAGTCCATTACATTTAGGAAACCTTTGCCTATCGCAGCAAAGGTACGGAACGTTCATACCTTATCTGTATTCTTTATATGTTAACTGTGTTTGGGACTGCTGTTGCACACACACCAGCTGTGCTTTCTTTGAGGAAGGCCTTCCTGATCAAGGTAAGCTAGAACGGGCGAACCAAGGCATTCCTAACTAGAGGTTATTTAGCTTTGAGGATAGGGTTATTTGGGCCTGGTAAGAATTCAGCCACATCTCACATCATACCTCTGTCCCCAGGACACGTCAATCAGCAGTGTGTCCACCACTACAGGGACCCCATGCCACCCCACAAACACTGGACGATCAGGGACCTGGGGTCAGTGGCAGTGGGCACACGGTTCAGGGGACAGAGGCACAGGACAACAGGGAAGCTGGGAGGACTGCTGTGCGACAGGGGGAGGACAGGCCCAGGGAACCGACTCTCCAGGAGGCACTCACCGTGATCTTGGGAGCATACCAACATTCCCAGGATACGCTGGGCCAGATACTGGACAAGTTGCAGGAGAACAAGCGGCTGCAGGAGGGACAGTACCTGGGGATCAGGGAGGACTTGAAGGATATCAACACCACCCTGGGGTCCATTGCAGGGGTGCTGCAGACATGGCCAACACTATGAGGGAGGCAGTGGCACACCACCGGGCCCCTGACACTAGCCAAACCATTGAACAGCCCTCCACCTCTGCTGCCGCTAGTGGACAGGAGGCCCGCCACAGGACCGACAGGCAACCAGCACCCCTACCCCTGCAGAAGGAGAACCACCCCGCAAACGTTCCCTGCGATTCAGGCAGAAGCCAGAGACTATTGCCAAGATCCCCGCCAGGAAATAAGACTCTCCTGATTGTCACCCTGACCACCTTGAACTGCCATTGCTCCACTTCCTATGCCCCCTTGGACAATGCACCTGTGATACAAATAGACTGGACTCTATCCTGGACTCTCCTCCATCATCACCCCAGCCCATTGCACTACCCCCTCTTCTTCAGAGCACTGCAATAAACACACTTTGATAAAATACAAGTATGGCGTATGTCAGATGTTTTCAAAAGGTATTCGTTTAACTAAGGTTCAAACATTGCAATTCAACTGTACAGTAATGTTTACATTGGAAAGACCTGTAGATGGCTGCACTGAACACACCAGGAGCAATAGTGGGGCACCAACATCTGCAAAAAGAGATGCCAAATGGTACAGTGAGTGGGCATAGAAGTAGGAATACACAGCCTGCCAGTGACAATGTCACACATCAAACTGTCAATAATATGTGTATCAACACTGTCTTACCTGTGTCTTATTGGAAGTATTGACGAATAATTGCACTTCTGTTGTCGTCATCCTCATCCTCTGCCTTCTCATCTTCACTGTCCACAGGGTCCACTGCTGCCACACGGCTCTCTCCAGCCTCCTCCTCCTGCAGAAAAGGTACCTGGCGATGCACAGCAAGGTTGTGCAACATACAGCGTGCCACGATGTTCTGGCAGACCTTCTTGGGTGAGTAGCACAGGGATCCACCTAGATGGAGGCAATGAAACCTGGTCTTCAGGAGGCCGAAGGTTCTCTCTATAATCCTTCTTGTTCGCCCATGTGCCTCATTGTAACACTCCTCTGCCCTTGTCCTGGCATTCCTCACAGGGGTCAGTAGCCATGAGAGGTTGGGGTAACCAGAGTCACCTGCAAATATCGAGGGACAACTGCTAGCCACACACTAACCCTTAGGGCCCACACCATACCCATACACCAACATCCACTGGGTGGGAACCAGACCTCAGCTATTAGCCACACCCTGTGCCTCTGGAGTTGAGCCATCACATTTGGGATGCTGTTCATTTCGCCAGGGGGGGGAGACAAATGCAATATGTGTTCCATCAATAGCCCCAATAATGTTGGGGATATGTCCCATTGCATAGAAATCAGCTTTCACTGTGGCCAAATCCTCCACCTGGAGGAAAAGAATGTAGCTGCACATGTGTTTAATCAGGGCAGACAACACTCTGGAAGGCACTATTGAGAACATTGACTGTGACATTCCTGCTGCCATGCCCACTGTCACTTGGAAGGAGCCAGTTGCCAGAAAATAGGGCACTGATAGCACTTGCACAAGAGGGGGATCCTGGTGGGGTGATGGATAGCAGAGGTTAGGTCAGGCTCCAATTGGGCACACAGCTCAGTGATTGTGGCCCTGCCAAGTCTATAGGTGAGGATAATGTGTCTGTCCTCCTTTGTTGCCAAGCCCACCAGTGGTCTGTACACAGGGTGATGTCTCCATTTCCTATTCATCTGCAGCGATTGCAATCTATGGGCCAAAAGAGTAAGCAGCTGGTCATTATCTCTACATTCCAACCACTACAGTTCAGTGCATGTTGTGATTGTAACAGTATTTTGTTGGAGGTGTCCAAATGGTGCATTTGTGTACTGTGACGCAGTTAGGAGCCATGGCCTGCCCCCCCCCCCCCGAAATGACGTCCACCTCTCCTGTATGGAGGGACAAGTGCAAATGAGGTAATTCTGCTGACGTTGTGCGCTGTTGCGGGAGGCAGTCGAAAACTGCCGTGCAACTCCTCATTGGTTAACATTGGGCCTTATGGGGTACAGTGGCCAATGGTGATGTACGCCGGTGGTGACGGTATGCACCGCAGCGGACGTGTCCGCCATTTTCTATCTGTGCATTCATTTGCTACCTGACCTTCTACAGGAGAGAACCTACACTGCATGTGCTGCTGTGACCTGTGTCTGGAACCGACTATGGCTCGTGTTACTGGAGAAAGGGCTCCTGCCTTCACCTCGGCAGAGTTGGAGCGACTGGTGGATGGGGTCCTACCCCAGTACCGACTGTTGTATGGCCTCCAGACCAACAGGCGAGTACACCGTGAGTGCGATGCATGGGGTGTGAATGCATGGAGTGCTGTGTGTGAAGGCCTCATGTAGGGGGGGGGGTGGTGGATGGGCCCTGGGCAGCGTGCAGCATGTATGGTGGGCCATGTCTGTGCTAATAGGGATGGGAAGGGGCATGGTGGGCCAAGAGTGTAACAGGCAGGACGGTCGGACTAATACCTTTCCCTGTGTCTATTTCCCTGCAGGTCAGCACCCATCAAAAGAAGAGTATATGGTGTGCTGTCGCCAAGGATGTGCAGACCCTGGGGGTCTACGGCAGGCAGAGCACCCACTGTCTGAAACGGTGGGAGGACCTGAGACACTGGGCATAGATGACGGCGGAGACACAGCTGGGGATGGCCTCCCAACGAGGAAGGGGTTCCCATTGAACGCTGACCCCCCTGATGGCCTGCATACTGGCGGTGGCCTATCCGGAGCTAGATGGGTGCTTGGGGGCATCACAGCAGCCACAAGGGGGTGAGTACAGTGCCCTAATATACAACTTATGCCTGGTGGGGTGGTATCCGGGTGGGAGTGTAGGCCCTGTGGGTGCCCCTAGCCCAGGCCTGGCATTGCAGATTAGGTCCCATGTTGGGCAGGGTTTTGATGTGAAAGTACTCCAACCAAGCTAGTAGGCATCCACTACTGGGCAGGGGTCTGTGGGTCTCAGGTATGCTGCAATTGGCGTAAGGTGTCCCTATCCATGGGCTGGTGACTAGCATTGTGACTGGTAGTGCATTGCCTAGTGCATAGGGCTGTTCCCTGTGTGTGAGTGTGTTGTGTACGCCAACTGTGGTGTTGTTGCCACCATTGGCCAAGCGTATCCTTTGTCTCTTCCCCCCCTTTTTGTTTTGTCACCTTGTCCTTATGTGCATTAGCAGCATCTGGCAGCAGAGGAGCAGAGGCACCGGCGACGGAGGGAGCTGCATCCCACAGGACCCAGGAGGCCAAATCCACTGACGGTGAGGGCACCAGTGGGACAGAGGGTGAGGGAAGCACCACAGCAGAGACAGGAGGGGACAGTTCGGATATGGATACCTCCTCTGATGGGAGCTCCCTGGTAGGGGCTGACACCTCTGTACCCACCCCAGCTACAGGAACAGCTGCCACCCCTGTACCAGCACTGCCCTCCCAGCAGCCCCGCAGCGAGTTTCCCGTGCCCACTCACCCAGGAGGGTGGGCATCTCCTTCGCCCCAGGCACCTCGGGCCCTGCTCCAGTTAGCCCTGCTGCCCTGAGTGAGGAGGCTATTGACCTCCTGCGATCCATCCCTGTTGGGCAGTCAACCATTGTGAATGCCATCCAGGGGCTGGCAGCCTAAATGCAACAGACAAATGCATTCCTGGATGGCATTCACACTGGCTTGGCGGCCCAACAGAGATCAATCCAGGCTCTGGTCTTCTCTCTGATGGCAGACATTGTCCCTGTTTCCATCCTTCCCCCTCCAACTTCCTCTTCCCAATCCCATTCCCCTCAACCCCAACCTATCCCTAGCACACAGTCAGACGAGCAGGCACCCAGGACAACACACAAGAGTGGACATGGCAAACACAAGCACCACACTTCATCCCACAGGCACTCACGCAAACACCATACAGAATCAGACATACCAACATCCTCTGCCCCCACTGTGGCCCCCTCCTCCTCGTCATCCACCTCCCTCCCAGTTGCGTCTACACTCACACCTGCATGCACTACACCCTCATCCATTACCACCATTACCAGCACACCTACCAGTACACACCCCTCACTGGCAGTCACCACCCCCACATCCATGCACAATTCTCATGTGTCCTCTCCCACTGTGTCTGTGCTCCCTCCTCCCATAGTACACAAACGCAAGCACTCAGACACCCAACAGCCATCCACCTCACAACATGATCTAGCCCATGCACCTGCACCCAAAAACACCAGACTGACACCTCCTACCACCAAACCCTCTTCCTCCACTCCCAAACCATCTCCCTCTTCCTGCCCCAATGTCCCTAAGAAGCTTTTCCTCGCCAACATTGACCTCTTCCCTAGCCCTCTCCCCCCTCCCCCATGTCAGGCCAGGGTGGTCAAAACCCAACTAAGCACCTCAGCCACCCAGTCCACAGGCACAGTAGTGTCCCCAACTACTCCAGGTGGGAAAGGATCCCGGCCACCAGCCAGCCAGACAGACCGGGTGCCAGCCCCAAGTGCGTCAAGGAAGGGCAAGGAGGCAGCCCCAGCTGCAGGAAGGAAGGGCAAGGAGGCAGCCCCAGCTGGATGAAGGAAGGAAAGGCAAGGACTCAGCCCCTGCTGCAGGAAGGAGGGGCAAAGGGCCTGCAACAGCAGGCAGTAGAGACAAGGGGGCTGGTGCAGGGACTCAGTCGGAGCCCCCACCACCAACCATGGTGGTGCAGGCGTCCGAGGCTGCAGGGGAAGGGCTGGAGCCTCCCCCAACCACTGCCAGCACCACCACCAGCACCAGCAGCAGCAGCCCCATTGAGCAGCCACCCAAGGCTGCAGGGGAAGGGCTGGAGCCTCCCCCCACCACTGCCAGCAACGCCACCAGCAGCAGCAGCCCCAGTGGGCAGCCATCTGAGGCTGCAGGAAAAGGGCTGGAGCCTCCCCCCCACCACTGCCACCCGCTGCCACCAGCACAGCCACCAGCAGCAGCAGCCCAAGTGGGAAGCCATCCGAGGCTGCAGGGGAAGGGTTGGAGCCTCCCCCCACCACTGCCAGCACCACCACCAGCAGCAGCAGCCCCAGTGGGCAGCCCTCTGAGGCTGCAGGGGAAGGGCTGGCTCCTCCCCCTACCACTGCCCGCTCCACTATTAGCAGCACCACTGAGCAGCCATCATCGACGGCGGACAGTGTATAGTCCTGCGTCCATGGGCTGTTGTGCGGCCTGGCCCATGCAAATCCTGTGGGTCTGACACCCAGGTGAGAGACTGTGACCTTGCACTCCCCAAGATCTGCATCACTGGGCACACTGCCCCCTCCAGAACCAGTAGTGTAGCCATCCACTCACCGCATCCTCCACAGGATGAAGATCACTGGGCACAATGCCCCCTCCAGAACCAGTGGAGAAGCCATCCACTCACCCCATCCTCCACAGGATGAAAATCACTGGGCACAATGCCCCCTCCAGAACCAGTGGAGAAGCCATCCACTCACTCCGTCCTCCACAGGATAAAGATCACTAAGCACAATGCCCCCTCCAGAACCAGTGGGAGAAGCCATCCACTTGAGAGACTGTGGCCTTGCACTCCCCAGGACCAAGCACAGGGCATGTTGCCCCCTCCAGAGCATATGGGCAAGTCACCCACTTGAGAGGCTGTGGCCTTGCACTCCCCAGGACCAAGCACAGGGCATGTTGCCCCTCCAGGGCATGTGGGCAAGTCACCCACTTGAGAGACTGTGGCCTTGCACTACCCAGGACCAAGCACAGGTCATGTTGCCCCCTCCAGGGCAAGTAGGCAAGTCACCCACTTGAGAAACTGTGGCCTTGCACTCCCCAGGACCAAGCACAGGGCATGTTGCCCCCTCCAGAGCATGTGGGCAAATCACCCACTTGAGAGACTGTGGCTTTGCATTCCCTTGGACCAAGCACAGGGCATGTTGCCTCTTCCAGGACCAGTGGCTTTGTACCTTCTTCCGGCTGTGGTGCCCCCCGTTGCCCATCTCCCTCAGGTGACTGGCTATTTTCGACCTGATGCCCCTGCAGCGTTCTCTCCATGTTGTTGCAGGAGTGAGGTGGGGCCTTGGACTATGTGACGTGGCCCTGTGGCCCACGGATATTGAGGACTGGGCAGTATTACCGCCACTGTATCACCGACCGCCAGTGTTGTAATGAGGGCCATAGAATGCACAGAGTCCAGGGGTTCCGCAGAGGCTTGACAGATGCTAACATAGTTAATACTAATGCTCTATTTGGGGTAGTGAGGTTGAGCAGTTAGGCTTATCAGAGGGTAGTGTTAAGTATTTGCTGTACACACACAAGCAATAGAAGAAACACACACGCAATGACTTAACTTCAGACCAATAGGATTTTATATAGAAAAATAGGTTTTGTTAATTTATTTCTAGAACCACAAGATTCAGTTTGCAGGTAAATACAAAAAAAAAGGTACTTTACATATATATGATCAGGACTTTGATCACTGACCTTGTATTTCTGTGGATGAAGGTTGAAGCAGGATTACATTTGCCTCACTTGGGTTCGGTAGTATTCTTTTATTTACGTTCTACCTTGTGCTCTCCTAAAAATCTGCTGATCCATCTGACCTACTCCACCAGTATACAGCACAGCAACCCTTGTCAAACAGGCCAACAATGATCAAGAAAAACGAGGTAGGAAAAGACTACAAGATTCAGCCCCAAATCTTGTAGTAAGGCACCGGAGGTAAGGCATTAAACTGCTGCCATCCAGGAGTGTGTCTATTGGTGGCTGAGAAATGGACTGCTGTCCATCATATGTTTTGCTATTCTTCAACGTATTGTATGGCTTATCACATAATTTGGGATTGTGCTATTGTGTCTATCCACAATACAGTGCATCTATAAGTTCCATATACTATTTGTTTGCCCCTCTCCCTCGGCACCATCTGCTACTGCAGTTTGCTTTCATAATAATCAGCTCTGCAGATGTCACGCACAGCTGACTATTGTTTGGCACTGTGCTGCTTTTTCAACCATGCCGATGCAGCGCAGCCACTTTGGTCCATGCACTGCGTTGTACAAAAAATTAAATGTCCACCCAACCTGTTTATGCAGTTGACACATCAAATTATTGGGTAGATTTGCCGAAACAAGTGCAACGTAGTGCAGTAAACAAAGCTGCCGCGCTGTATTTCGCAAGGGGGAGAGAGCAGAGCAGAGCAATATTTACTAAATATTCCTTGCTCCTTCTCTCTTCCCATTTAATGGCACAAACAGGATGCCTAGTGCCATGCAATCACCTTTTCACTATAGTGTGCTGTGTAGCATAGGGTTTGTAAGGGAAGGATATCCTTCTAGTTCAAAATCATAAATGGATACAGTTTTTTTAACATTTCACACATTAGATGTATGCGTACAGTGTAGCCCACTTTCACTGATTGAAATGTTTTGCAAAATGTAAACATTTCTCCCACTTAATGCCTGTTTCAAGGGGCTGGTATTTTTTGCAAGACCTGGCATTCTTTGTATATGTTTTGCATCATAAGCAATGAGTGGTAGCACAAGGACACCCAAGCACCAAATGAAGCCTCCTTGCTTTAAAGTAGCATAAAGCAGAGCAAAGGGATTTTTACTCTAAGGGAAACTTTCCAGTGCATAAAATGTTTTGCACTGGAAATTAAATGCTTCAGCCCAGGTTTACTAAAGCTATGATTGAGAAGTTGGCAGATAGAGTATAGTCCATCAGGATTGCAGAGGACGTTACGTACACCATCCCAAGGGATCTTCAGCTGTCAAATTTAGAGTTGTTGACAGGGCCAGTGAACATCTCTCTATATTGACAGAAATCACCATCATTGTGGTTCCAGTCAATGTAGGAAAAGTTTGATGAATGGTACTGTCAACTGTAATAGCTAGCTGTCAAATCTTTCTCGAGCTTTTTTGCTTTTCCAAACAAACTCTCATAGAGAACATTTCTTATTGAAAAATAAAAAAACAAGTACCCCCACACCCTGGGAGTTTTCTCCCAGGCTATGTTTTTTTTTGGGGGGAAGGGCGTTCTTTCCCTCACCATCAGGTTTTTCCTCGCTGTGATGAACAGGGAAAAAATGGAGTACACCATTTATCCTAAACAGAACAGAAAGTGTAACGTCCACCCTCCTACAGCCCTACTCTGTCAGGGTGTAGAGATTTCATCAATGATGCCGGTCCACCCATCTCCCAGTGAGGCAGGCAAGACAGGGGTTTGTCAGGCATAGTACTCTATCATGTTTGCGATGGACTACCACATCCATCAAACTCTGAATCAGGCCCTAACTTTTCAAGTGCGGCAGCTACAGATGGTGCACTACATTGAAGCAAAGGTAGAGAACAAAACAACATTGTATCTACTAAGATATGGTGCTGTCTGTCTCTCCCCTAGCACTGATGCACTGCAGGCAGCCATCTGCCATCACACACGCTTGCACCATAATGCAGAGTTTTATTTTAAATTTGCTCCACCAATATGCCTGCCTTGAGTAAGCATAATCATGCATGCACCAATCTTTATCAATGCTGGTAAATAGGAATTTACAGCAAAATTCATAGGGGGTTGCATGGGAATGCTCATGTACCACACATGGTATGCCCCCTTGATGCAAAGTAGCACAAAGTAGTGCATAGCCCTACTATGCATTACTTTAGGTAACTTTCCAATGCATACCATGATTTGCGTTGGAAAGTAAATCCCACCACAGCACTTTGTCTGGGTTTGAGTCACTTTTGTGTTGAAAACCCGGCACAAAGTGTTAGTAAATCTGGGTGTCATCAACACTCTGAGCTGCTTTGCGTCACTCTGTGTCACTTTACAGTAGCATAAAGTGTTGATAAATCATCCACTAAATTTCAAATGAAGTATTATATATTCACTGAGAACTCAAACATATATTTTATTAACTAATCAAGAGAGAACAAGAGAGAGAGCAAGAGACAATGAAACAGAGAGAGAGAGAGAGAGAGAGAGAGAGAGAGAGAGAGAGAGAGAGAGAGAGACCTTTTTCCAGATTCCAATTATATTATTAGTTTCCATCATATTGAAGGGCTATGTTGTCAGGTCATAGAACTCTTATGTCTGTTAAGTGGTTTTCATATCTCTTGCAAATGGCTGTGAAAGTGAGAACGTTGATGTTTGTTCTCTAAACCTGGTGCAAGATCAGTGTCTGCCAGGACATGCCTGCACTGTGGTTCTCTGCTAGCATATGTCAGCACTGTGGATGTCTGCCAGGGCCTTTCAGCACCGTGGGACTGAAAGATTAATTAGCAACTCAGTAGGAAATCGCAGACACAGTGAAGAAAACAAAATTTGCTAGAAACTGCTTGTATTTTCTATTTAAATTCTGACATTAGTAATTACCTTGGCTCCGCATCCCACCACACACATCTCCATAATGTTTAGCTTCCACTTTCCGGGGAGGACATGTATCCCACTCACTTGATCTTCCGGGGCAGGAAACTATACGCGACGGATAAAAGATTAAGAGATACATTGAGAGTGTGGGGGTGGGATTCTCTGCCACAAGTGCAACGGATTACCACCCCCCTTGGTTCAGTCAATGGAGTACTTCCGATGACAGTCTAGTGGCTTAAAGGCCATTGGATGAGGGGCATTACAACGTCCATCCTCTTAGGATGGATGGGGAAATGCCTTTTTTCCTATCTGTCAGGGACTGAAAAACAAATGAGTTCCAAACCCTGGGAGAAAACTCCCAGGGTTTAGGAGCCATTAGTTGTTTTCATTTTTTTTATTTTGAAAGTTTGTTTAAAAAAAATCAAAACCTTTAGAAAAGTTTGACTACAGGTAGTCATGGTTGATGCTACTGTCCATTAAGTTTTTCCTACAGTGTCAAGAACCACCATGACTAGGGTTCCTATTAATGTAGAGAGATGTCGGGAGGGCCAGTCGCCAGGGCAGAGATCCCTTGCGATGGTGGAGGTATTGTTCTACACCATGCAGATGACGTAAACTCCCTCCGCCAAGCTCTCAATCAGGCCCTAAGTGACAACAAAGCAGTTTTTATAATATTGTGCACTGGGTTTGCATCAAAGAAGTGAAAACATGTTTATTTGGGATTTACTTTCCAGCATAAAACGTGTTTTGTGCTGGAAAGCTGCCTGAAAGTAACGGAAAGGAGTGCTCTGCTCTTTGCATTAAGAGGTCGTTATATGAATGCTATGTGAATGCTTCCATACAACCACCAATGTTTTTTGACACAAAGCCTTATCTAGTATCAATAGAAGACAGGGATTTTTGCAAAAAACAATGACTATTTGAGTCAGGTGTTAAAAATAGGGAAGTGTTTTTATTTTCCAAACATTTTCACCTTTGCATGTGTGCTGCACTTTACAGCATACATTCAAAGTGGGAAAAGTGTTAAAGTTTGTCTAGGGACATACTTTTATACTAGGAAGGTACTGTTCCTGGACCAACCTTTGCTAGACATCGCACAGACACCTATGCACTATGCTGCAAAGGTGTACTGGAGGCACCAGGCAGCCTTATTGAGTGCTGGTGCTAGGGATGTGTTCATATTTTAGTTGGTATGGCCCTCTCCTGCTCTCTCCCTCTCATGCAATGCAGCAAATCAGATTTGATTGCTGTGGTGCACTGTGTGATATATTAGTAAATCTGCTCCCACAGCAGTTAACAACAGCTTGCACAGTGAGTCTGATACTGCACACAGAATTTCGATCATCGTGACAGAATCAGTTACAACCATATTTTTAAGTCAGGAGTCATATGCCACGCAGGGGCATAATGCAGGCCCCTCAAGCCCCTCAAGCCCCTGAGATGCACAGGGAGGGAGCCCTTCAGGAGGCCTGTGAACCTTTGGGGGACCCGTTTCAAACCAAGACAAATAAATTTGTGTGAGATATCGGAGACTCTTGAAGCTATCATCACACTTCCAGGGGGTGCCATCATTTTGTAATTCCACCGGTGCCTTGACTGCAAACACCAGTGAGTGATTCAAATTCCATTGAATCGAGTCCAGCCTTTCACCTTGTAGAAGTTCCATTGACATAAAGTCTTAACTGATTATTGGCAGCTTAGTGCTGGTGGTCAGAAGGTGCAATGCCAGCCATGTCCACTTCTGCACTGCTGTGGGACCCAACTGAAGGGAGGTCATGTTGCATCGAATGCTGCTGACAGGTGCATTTGCCCCATTGTTGTCAGTGTACTGGTCTCTCTATGACAAGGGTCCCAACATTGATCTGTCGAGAAGGGCCGGATCCCTTGCAGATATTCGAGATTTCTTTCTGAGATATACTTGCAAACAATAACACTCATTGTGACTCATTTATCTCAATATTATCTTTAAAATTTGGCATTAATCTGGTCCTCCTAGACTTACGATGGGCACTTATGCTCTAAGGGATGACAAGCGTAATGGTGGCTTTAAAGTTCTGTGTCCCCTCCGATGAGATTCACCAAAACTAAAGAATGTACTGATATAGGCAGCCTTGCACCAAATGAAAGCGCAAGAGCAAGCCATGCACATTCACACGATATTGTGCTTTGACTGCACTTCGCAGTACATTGGTCCTTTCCTTTGCTCTATAGGACACCCGGGGAAGATTTAAGAGGCCCTAGGGCCACATTAGCATATTTCTTTTTTTACATTAATGCGGCCCAACAAGGTCCAAATCGCCACACCAAATTTACAGTGGTGCAATGCATGCATTACACCACTTTGTAACCCTTTGCGCTACATTATGCCTGCACCAGGCATAATGTATGCAAAGGGGGCATTCCCCAGTTAGGGGGGTCTGAAAAAATGCTGCAAAGAAATCTAAGAGATTTCTTTAAATCATTTTTTTCGGCACTTTTAACGCTTGTTCAGAGCAGGCGTTAAAGGGAGGCACATAATTGTTTACAATGGGCCTCAATGGGCTTTGCAGGATTAGCGTCAATTTTTTTTATGCTAATCCCGCAGGGCTCCGAACTAGCATCAAAAATTCTGACCCTGGTTCCCTAATTACCGCCATGGTGCACCGAATCTTGGATACGGCACACACATGGTGGTGTTAGGGGGGCACTAAGGGGTGCAAGAAAAGTAGCACTGCACTGATTGCAGGGCAGGAAATCCATGCAACCCCTTGAATCTTTTGGGGGTTTTGCATTCTGGTATATCGGGAAATAATTCAGTGACAGCTGTTTTAGTGTAAAAGGTCATTTATTAGGACAGGATTGCATAAGTAACATAACCATTAACTTTCAAACGTAACCGTAACTTTAATAACGCCCTCCTATTAACATCTCCTCGCTCATCCTTCTTCTTCAAACCCTTATCTCGTTTCCATTCCCCTACGCACTCCCCTTTTCCTTTCATGCCCCATTTGGTTCGTGCGTACCCCCACTCAGAGCCTTCACCTGCTTGTTTATTCCCTGGAAGGGTGGCCAAGCCCGCATCTGACTCACCACCCTCCCCCATCTACTGCTCGCTCACCCCTGCAACCTGCCCTAACTGACAATTTCCCTCCCCTCCTTGCTATTCGACTCTAACTTCCGTCCCTCCAATCGCTCTTCCAATTGCCGGGTGGGTGGGAGTCCAAATTAAAACGCGCGATGGAAGCGCGGAAAAGAGGCCGGTCCCTCCACCCCCAACCCCTTTTATTTCCTCCCCCTAGACCCGCCCCCACTTACCTTTCCCAATCCCTGTCCCTCGCCGTCACTTCCTTTCCCGAACTGACCCGCGGGAAGACTAGAGCGTTGCTCTTGCTTCCCGCGGGCCCCTCCATCGGGAAATAATTCAGTGACAGCTGTTTTAGTGTAAAAGGTCATTTATTAGGACAGGATTGCATAAGTAACATAACCATTAACTTTCAAACGTAACCGTAACTTTAATAACGCCCTCCTATTAACATCTCCTCGCTCATCCTTCTTCTTCAAACCCTTATCTCGTTTCCATTCCCCTAAGCACTCCCCTTTTCCTTTCATGCCCCATTTGGTTCGTGCGTACCCCCACTCAGAGCCTTCACCTGCTTGTTTATTCCCTGGAAGGGTGGCCAAGCCAGCATCTGACTCACCACCCTCCCCCATCTACTGCCAACCAGTACAAACCCATTTGGCGTTTTGCTGCCCCACCCCCCCAAAGGCCACGCTACTGCGACCCAGTGCTTCTCATTTCTTGTTTGTAATCCACCAATTTTCTCCCCACAAATCTTCCACCAGCAGTCTCAGATTTGTCAGATATTATGCGTTTCCCATTGTGGACAGGTGAACACCATTGTTTCTGAACAGTGCAACCTCCTGCTCTGTAATGTTCTCGTGTTTCAGTAATTATTAGCCCTTGCGCCTAGCAAAAAACCTTTACTCCTTCGAGCCCGCTCCATGGCTCCATACTTAACTGCCCCTCTCCACCCTCTACGCGGAACAAATTCTGTCCACCCAAGTATGTACCATGCCATTTTTTGCTTGAGAATCTCCAAATCCCTCTGCATGTGTTGCAGTAACGTGAGTTCTGACAATTTCACAAGGCCATCCTCTCCCAAATGTATGATTAACAATTCCGCCACATCCCCAGTTCAATAAATTAGCAGTGATGAAAGGAAGCAGTTTACCCCACCGCCTTCTGCTCTTTTCCCACCATAGCACCTCATGCCGCCTGCTGTATAGTCCCAGGACCCGACCATATATCTGTTTTCTCCACGAACTTCGCTGCCCAGTGGACCAATGAATGGCCGACCAGCCATGTAACCATCTTGCTCTGTGATGGACCAAACGCATCCCCTTCAATGGAAAAATAACTGTAACCTGTGTTTTTTTTGTTGTTTTTTTTGTTTTTTGACAGAACAACCCCCCCCCCCTTCTGAAACCCCCTCCAACTGTATCGCCCCACCTTTCAGGGTCTTAACTTAAAGTTCACAACACCTTGATCGCTAGCGGACTCTCGCCTTGATCTTTTGCCCAGTCCCAACACAAATGCGCTGCGGCCGTAGCTGCCCCAATCCTAAACGAATGCGTGCCGAAAAAACCATGGCCCGGCGGCCCACACGTCCCAACGCCATCCTCAACACTCGTAAGAGCTGAAAACTAGTGAGCTTGGACTTTGATCTGTGCACAAAAACCCCGGCTTCCTTATTTGACAACCGTGAGGATTGACTAAAAGCTCCAAAAACATCCACCCTGCCTAAGCGGAAAAAATGCTAGCTAGTATTCATCTGCGCCACATACCGGCAATTCGTGTAGCAACTCTAGTAACGACTCAAAATCAATGGGTTCCCTGGCCGTTCTACCCCCCCACCGCTCTAATTCTGCCCCAACCTTTTAACATTCTTCCAACAGATCCTTTCTTGCTGGGTCGTGATCAAAAACAATTGCCATAAAAAGATCCACCTGCCAGTTTACCCCCAAATAGTGGCCGCTGATAACCTCTCTGAATCATGCACTGTACAAAAACTCAAAACTCCTGATGCTCTAGCTGTTTGTCACTCTGCCCCAAAACTTTCCTGTAACCGCTCAAAAACTGAAAAAACCCCAACCAGGCCAGCCGGTAACTTCGCTGAGTGGAGTCCGCTAAAAACATCTCCACCCACCCGTGATCATCATACCCCCCATTCCCAATTGTCTGCCGGGACCGCTGTCTTGGTCCGCTCCGTTCCTGACACCAGGTTGCTGAAACGCTGCCCCTGTGAACGGGACAGGGAAACCGCAATCTCGTTGACAACTCCTGGTATATGGACAGCTTTAAAGATCACAATTCCGAGATAAGCCCTGCAACATGAATCGGCGCAACCAGCGCAAAAAACCTTCACATCCCTCGCTTTCTGTCCGTTCCTAACTCCACGACAGCCATGTTGTTGGTTCTGAAGAAAACTGTCCTATTTGCTAACTCGCGCCCCCATACTGCCATGGCCACCAGCAAGGAAAATATTTTCCAGAAAAGCAATGCTCCTCCTTAGTTGTCACCAAAATGCTGGCCTCGCCTCCGGGCACCATCTGCCATGCCCGAAAATCTCTAAAACCATGCGCTCCTGCCGCATCTGAAAATATCTGCACCTGCCATACTGTCTCTTCTTCCCAGAACCACCTGGATACCCCAATTAATTGTTTCAGAAATATTTCCCACCTTAACATCTTCCGAGTCCCCTTGACCCTCTTATTCTGTGGTGTGGCAAAACTGCGCCTGACATGTACGACCCTAATCACCTGCAAAACGTCCTCCCCCCTTTAACTGTCCTACAAGCAAGGTTAAGGTACCCTTGACCCTCTTATTCTGTGGTGTGGCAAAACTGCGCCTGACATGTACGACCCTAATCACCTGCAAAACGTCCTCCCCCCTTTAACTGTCCTACAAGCAAGGTTAAGGTACCCCAACCGCTTCTGGGCTGTTTCGAATCGATTTTTCGTGCTTCCTATCACCGTGACCAAGAAAAACAGCATCTCCGTTACTGTCTGTGCCGGTAATCTGGCCGTCATTATACTGGAGTCTTAAATCCCTACCCAGAAAGGTAAGAACCTATGAGGGGCCTTTGGTCTTTCTGGGTGCCAACGGCACTCCCATCTGCTGTGCCATATCCTGAAAATCTTCCAGAGCCGTCCGGCACTCCCCACGAACCCTTCCTTCCCACTAAGGAAGTCATCCAAATAATGGGTCACCGCATAATGCCCACTACTCTTGACAAAGACCCACTGCATGAAGGTGCTAAAAGCTTCGAACAACGCGCATGAGATCGCGCGACCCCTGGGCAGGACCCTGTCCACATAGATTGCCCCTTCAAGCTGCATCCCCAGCAATTCAAAAAATCCCTTGGGTGTATCGGCAATAACCTGAAGGCTGATTGTATATCGTATTTTTCCAGTTCTGCCCCATGGCAGCACGCTCTGACCAATTTTACAGCATTACCCACATATGCATACACCAGTCTGGTGTCTTCCGCTGCCATGAAATCGTTAACAGATGTGCCCTCCGGACATGAGAGGTGATGTATCAACCCGATTTCACCCGGGGCCTTCTTCGGCACGACTCCCAGCGGGGATATCATCAAAATCTGACTTGGCCGCTCATAAAAAATGGGCCCGCAATTCTGCCAATGACCGTTCCTTGTCCAGCTTTTTCCTTACCACCTGTGGTAATTCCCTTGCAGACCGCAAGTTGTCTGCCCAGTGTCTCACCCGTGGGCCGTGGTCACTGACCCTCAAACCTTCTTGAATCCCTTCTGCTAACTCAAAGCAGCTGCCCTATCCGTGTATATACGCAGCCCTGGTAAGATAAAGACTAACCTAACTGGCGTAGGCCCCCTTTGGAGCAGTCCGGAGGGACTGGAGAGTGAAAAACATTGAGTAACCTGGTGACTGCGTGAAATTCACGCAAAAAAAAAACAAATCCCTGGTTTCTAATGGTTTCTGCCCCCCAAGGGGGGCAGAAATGCCCTAAATATAATTTGCCCCCTAGGGGAGCGACCCTTGCCTAAGGGGTCGCTCCCCACCTAAAAAAAAAAGAAAACATAACAAAAAGAACAAAAAAATTATCCCTGGTGCCTAGAGGTTTCTGCCCCCCCTGGGGGCAGATCGGCCTAATAATAGGCCGATCTGCCCCCATGGGGGGCAGAAAAGGCCTTCCCAAAAAAATGCCCCCCCTGGGAGCGATCCTTGCCCAAGGGGTCGCTCCCCTTGCGTGAAATTCACGAGAAAAAAAAAACTCCCTGGTGTCTAATGGTTTCTGCCCCCCTTGGGGGCAGATTGGCCTCATCAAAATAGGCCAATCTGCCCCCAAGGGGGGCAGAAATGGCCTAAATATCATTTGCCCCCTAGGGGAGCGACCCTTGCCTAAGGGGTCGCTCCCCACCTAAAACAAAAAGAAAACATAACAAAAAAAACAAAACAAAAAAAAAGATCCCTGGTGCCTAGAGGTTTCTGCCCCCCCTGGGGGCAGATCGGCCTAATAATAGGCCGATCTGCCCCCAAGGGGGGCAGAAAAGGCGTTCCCAGAAAAATGCCCCCCTGGGAGCGACCCTTGCCCAAGGGGTCCCTCCCTTTTGTCAGTTTCAGTAAAAAAAAAAAAATCCCTTGTGTCTAGTGGGGTTTCAAAAGCCGGATTGCAAGCAATCCGGCTTTTGAAACCCTGGGAGAGACTTCAAAGGGAAGGAAATACATTTCCTTCCCTTTGAAGCCCCTCCGGGCCTCCCCCATGGGATTGAAAGAGAAATGCTTTGCATTTCTCTTTCAATCACGCTGGGGGAGACCCTGTGACTAATCAGCGTGCGCTCGCGCGCTGACGTCACAGGGGGGGTTGGGGGGGTCGGTGGTGGAAGGGGAAGGGCTTCCCCTTCCATCCCTGACTTGGGGGGCTGGGGGGGGGAAGCCCACAGAGGGAGCGCTAGCGCTCCCTCTGGGCTCTGTGACCAGGACGTAATGGTTACGTCTTGGGCACAGCAGCACTGTGCCTCAGGACGTAACCATTACCTCCTGGGCACAGAACAGGTTAAAGTGCTTGTGGAAAGTGACATGTGAAAGGTATTGTGACTGACTATAACAATACAGTAAAAAAGGACCAAAAATGCAGTGCTCAAGCTGCCTGCCAGCTAACTGTCAGATATAGTTCAATCCAAATCGCGAAGGGCAACTAGAGGGTTTGCTTAGAAGTTCAATGGAGGAATATAGGCCTAAGTACGGACACTTCGGAGAGCCTTGATGTTTTTGACCCAGGAATAGGTGGTTACTTAGAACCATCAACAAGGGTCTACATCAGGACGTGGGGAAGGGCAACCTCCAGCTGCATGAAAAACACTTTCCATTGAGGAGCTCCTATGGAGGTGTTCGGACAACAAGCCTGCTCGTCTCAAAGAATTTCTATGAGTACTGAATTTCAGTTACAAGAAGTGCTTTTAAGGCTCTTCTGATGACTAAAAAAATTAGATTAAATGATATAACTCAATGGGTTAAACAATGCTGTGGGGCGCCTTTCACATTGAATGACCCAAGATGGGCGTCCGAACGTCCCTCTGCTGATAGTGCAGAAGATGGTTTAGTCCTGATAGAGAGCACTCTGGACAGTGATTGCTGGAAAGGGAAAGGAGATTTTACATTAGAAAAACATTTCCTCATTCATTATTCAAAAAAAGAAACACGGTTGTGTACAGGGACAAACCAAGCCAGACGTGACATGTGACAGTAGTCAAGCAACAGATTGTACTCAAAGTTTTATTTTACTACTTTTTACTTAAAAAATCAAAAGTCCTTGTAAAACTCAAACATAGTTGGAGTTAGCCACTAGTATGTTTTCAGTGTCATCTAACTACCTAGGTGGAAATTTGCTAACACTTTGTGCCAATGTAGTCATGTGGAGATGTCAGGTTTGGTCTCTAATACTCAAACCTAATACTTAACTATAATTAAGGTCCTAACCCAGAACACAGGCAAAGTGTATTAAGAAAAATATGCTTGCCTTTTAATTTTAAAAAGACTGACATAAGCCAATTATATACTGCCTTGCCATGAGCATGTACCACGGTATATCGCAAAGTTATTGCGGTATACCATGGTACAATATGTAACTAAGGACACATGTATTATTGTATTGTTTGACCCTTGGGTCAAGCATGGTCTCACAGGAGCACCACACTACTTAAGTCAAATTCACAAAGCAGCACATGGACACTATGCTTGGCCTTGAGCTGCTTGGCAAATCTGGGTTAAAGCAAGGAAGCGAGAATCAGTGTTTTCGGTTAATCTGCACACAATTCTTCATTCCTGACTAATGTAAGCTACTTCCGTATACCACTCTATTGTATGCCACTACACTCTATGCTACTCACTGTACATCACCCGAGTCTACAACACTCCACAGTACAGCACTACATTGTATGCTACTCCACAGTACACCACGCCACTCAACGCCACTCCAATGTATGCTATTCCAATCTATGCCACTCCACTCTACTGTCCTACAGTCCGCTGTTTGCCAATAAAGTATATGCCACTCCACTATTTGACACTCAACTGTATGCATCACCACTCAATGCCACTCCATTCTAGGCTATTCCATGATACACAACCATACTGTAAGCCACTCTATGCTATTCCCCTCCTCCCCACTCCACTGTTCCCCACTCCACCCTACACCCCTCCCCTATACTGTATGCCATTCCAGTGTACACTATGCACTCTACGCCACTCCACAGTAAGTAATACACTGTACGTCAGTCCACTCTATGCTATTTCATTGTATGTAACTCCACGCTATGCCATTGCACTCTATGTTATTTCACTTTACCCCACTACACTGTACATCACTCCAGTTTACGCCACTCCACTGTATGCCATTTCACTACACCCTATTCTACTGTATCACCATATGCCAGTCCACTCTACACCACTCCATTCTATGCTATTCCAGTGTATGCCACTCCACTGTACACTTCTCCAGTCTATGGCACTCCATTGTACACCACTCAACTGTAAACCACTCTGCTGTATGCTATTCCACTGTAAGCCTGTACGCCAATCCACTGTACCCCACTTCACTGTATGCCACTCCACTGTACCCCACTCCACTTTATGCTCCTCCACTCTACAGCATTTCACTGTACACTATTAGACTATATGCACCTTCAATCAATCGCCACACCACATTAGCTATAACTCGCCACTCTACCATGAACTCTGTTCTGAGAAATGATATAATTTCAGGTGTCAAAAGTGTTATTATGACTACTATGATTTCACATGCTATAAGTTATATAATATGCAAAGGCATAACCAGTGCATGGAAAAAGGGTGAGTTATAGTTAATTTACTCTGGCGATTAATGCAAGAAGAATGTGTATGGCAGTGTGCAACATATTGTAAATTGAAGGTGGTGCATAAATTAGAAATTTAATTTACAACAATAGTTTTATAATTACTCCAGTTTGCATAGTTGAAATTGGGTGTGTGTATTAAGAATAAATAACGTTTTCCTAACTATAACCTACCTTTAACCTATGTTTTTTTCATTAAATTTAAATGGGTTTTATTTAGTGGAGTAGCATACACTGGACTGGCGTACAGTGACTGAAGCAGCATAGAGTGGAATGGCATAGAGTGAAGTTGCCTACAATGGAATAGCTTAGAGTGGTGTAGAGTGGAGTAGTATACAGTGGAGTGTCATAGACTGGAGAGGCATACATGGGAGGGGAATACATTAGAATAGCATTTAGTGTAAAAGTGTAAACAGTGAATTGCATTGCCCATGAAAGACCAAGCATGATACAAGGGTAATACAATATGATAATACACGTGTCCCTTAGTTATATATTATGTCATAGTATACTGCAGTAACTTTTTGGCATACAGCGGTACATGCTGATGACAAGCAGCATATAATTGGTTTATGGCTGCCTTTCAAAAATGATAAGGAAGGCATATTTTCTTAAGTATACTTTACCAGTGTTTTGGGTTAGCGCCTTAATTATATATACGTATTAGTTTTTTTTATTGATCTCTACCTATTACCACTTTATTAAAGTGTTAATAGGTAGGGAGATTGATTTATATTCTTAAAAAGAGTTTCCGGAGTACCGTGCTTGTATGCAGGAAGTATAATTTTCTAAAGAAATGTACCTAATATTTATTTTTTCAGTATTTCTGTGGTACTCTTTCAACTTGTTTTAATAAAGAATTAAATATGTAAAAAGTAAAACAAAATCATGGACGTACACTATATTTGTGTAATACAGTGTACTACAATCTTTAAAAAAAAATGCATATTAAAAAAAATTAAACACCACTGTACCTCCTTGGAATTACGGCAGTACTTCATGATATTTTTTCAAAATATATTTATATAGTTTTTCCATACCAGACATTTAAAAACTTGAGGAATAAAATCACAGGCCCAAATCTCACCCCACTGGTTCAAGTTTTACAGCCTGAACTCATCCGCAGTCACCTACGGAAGAAAGGCCATGAGGGGGAAAGATGTTGTGCTATTGGATAATAGCATAACAGGTGCACTGCAATTGATTTTCAACTTACCCAAATATACCTCACTGGCCCAAGTAAGGCTACAATTTGGCCTACAGAGACACATACTGGCTTGTCAAGGTGCCTATGTCAAATGCTGGCACAAGATCAGGGGTGCTGAATCAGGGTCTTCAAATGCCTACTTATGGAACAAAAGGACAATTAAGGAAAACAATGCGGCTACAACCTACTTGCATGATTCAATCAATCAGCAGGATCGCATGACAATTTAACAAAACCTGTCAATAAAACTGTTCAAAAAATTTCTCGGGTAGAGGTCAAAGCAAGTCTTGAAGAAAGGGCACATGGTTGGCTTACGATACAAAGTTATACCAAGGCAGCCACTCAGGCTTACCTAGGCGCAAGCTTCATGAGGTCTACGAAGGAGAAGTACCTACAATACCGCCTTGGTATCCTACCTTCAGCCAACCACTTACCACCATGGAGGCTCCCTCCTCTACCAATCCACTGTTGCCTGTGCAGGGAAGGGAAAGAAGATATTACGCATCTACTATGTATATGTAATGAACTAAAGAGGGATAGTAGAGCATTGCTTAGGCCCTTTTTTAATCTTAAAGGACACATGCAGGCAGGTGGCAATGGCATGCTTGGCTGGGGACGATGTACAATTAAACTGTTGCCTAGTAAAGTTCTTGAGCATTGCTGAAAAGAGATTTAATAGCAAGTTCGAAACAGGGGATGCTGAGCGTGCATCTCAGCACTAGGAGGAAATTGAGCAACATCACTTGTCATTTTATGCACCTTCTATGCCTTTCCACGAAAACATGAGATCAGCGAGCAGCTGAGTCAGCTTTTGACCCCTCGGATGCCTAGGACGTAACAGTTATGACCTGGGCAGCACCGCTCGGGTGGCCAGGATGTAACCATTACATCCTGCACCCGGCCCTCGGGGGAAGCGCTAGCGCTCCCCCAAGTGCCTGCCTCTCCCCCCGCCACCCCCAGGCAGGGTTGGAAGGGGAATTGCTTTCCCTTCCACTCCCGACCCTCCCACCCCCATATAATGACGTCAGTGCGCGATCACGCACTGACATCATTAGAGGCCGCTCGACACGCAATTTGCTTCCAGCGCGTCTTGAGAAGAGGAGGTAAGTTTCTCCTCCGGCAGGGGGGGGATTGCTTCAAAAGAGGCATTGTGGGAAAGGAAAGTTTTTTCCTTTCCCTCAATGCCTCTTTTAGCATTCCTGCTGCCCGATCGCGATGCAATCGGGCAGCAGGAATGCCCACTAGGCACCAGGGATGATGTTTGTGTGCATCTATGTTTTTTGGGTGGGGGCGGCGCCTTGGGCAAGGGCCACTCCACCAAAGGAGGATTATTCTTTTACACCATTTCTGGGCCCACGGGGGCAGATCAGCTCATTAATTTTAAACCGATCTGCCCCCAGGGGTGAAGCCACGATGGCACCAGGGATGTATTGCTGTTTGTTTTTATTGTGTGGGGGGGCGGCCCCTTGGGCAAGGGGGGAGAAACACTTTTATACAGTTGTGCCCCCCCATGGGGGCAGATCAGCCTTGTTTTTTTGGCCCATCTGCCCCCAAGGTGGACAGAATCCACTAGGCACCAGGGATCAGGGATTTTCTCTGTGTGTGTATGTTTTTTGCACGGGGGCCGGCCCTTGGGCAAGGGCCACTCCCCCAAGGGGGCATAATATTTTACACAGTTTATGCCTCATTATTTTTAAGCCAATCTGCCCCCGGGGGTAGAGGCCACGATGGCACCAGGAATGTGCTGCTGTTTTTTTTTTTGTGTGGGGGGTGGCCACTTGGGCAAGGGTCTCTCCCCGAAGGGGGAGAAACACTTTTGGGCAGTTCTGCCTCCCTTGGGGGCAGATCGGCCTTTTTTGGGGCGAATCCGCTAGGCACCAGGGATTTTCTTTTTGTGTGGGTGTTTTTTGTGGGGGGGGGCTGCTCCACCAAGGGGGCATAATATTTTACGCCATTTCTGCCCCAATTGGGGGCAGATAGGCTAATTTTTTTAAACCAATCTGCCCCCAGGGGGGTAGAAGCCACGATGGCACCAGGGATGTTCTGCTGTTTTTTTTTTTTTTTGTGTGGGGGGCAGCCCCTTGGGCAAGGGTCACCCCTCAAAGGGGGAGAAACACTTTTGGGCAGTTCTGCCCCCTTGGAGGGAGATCAGCCTTTTTTTGGGGGAGGGGTAGAATCTACTAGGCACCAGGGATTTTCTTTGTGTGTATGTGTTTTTTGTGCTTGGCGGCCCCGTGGGCAAGGGCCACTCCCCCAATGAGGCATAATATTTTACGCCATTTCCACCCCCCTTGGGGGCAAATCGGCTCATTATTTTTAAGCCGATATGCCCCCAGGGGTAGAAACCACAAAGGCACCAGGGATGTTGTTTGGTTTGTTTTTTGCTGTGGGTGGCGGACCCTTGGGCAATGGTCGCCCCCCCCCAAAGGGGGAGAAACACTTTTGGGCAGTTCTGCCCCCCTTTGGGCCAGATCGACCTAGTTTTTTTAGGCCCATCTGCCCCGGAGACCACTAGGCACCAGTGAAAATTATTTAACTGTTTGGTGGCGGGGTGTTTTTTAACTGGCAAAGTATTTGCATTTGTGATTATAACAGTTCATTTCTCTTTTTTGTTCTAGTTCAAAGCTTTTGCTTCTTTTGTTGTGCTCGTTTTGGCAGTGGTTGACCTGCGGTTTGCGTAGTTGCATGTTTTAGGTAAGTACATTTACTCCAAAGGAGTATTGTTGCCATGTATGAATGACATGTTTTTAGGTGGTGTACTAAATGCAGGATTGTGTGTGAAATTGTCCTTAGATTTGTGCACAATTATATTTGTGTTGTCTTATGTCTAATTTGATTTTCTTTTTTTCTTTTTAGTGGGATATCATTGGTGATTGCTGTGTCTGTGCAGAGTAGTTGCTGGTGAGTCTATCTTTTTCAGGCAAGTGAGTGGTATAGTTTTTTAGAACATAACTTCTTGTGATAAAGCCACACTTTGTTTATTACTTACTTTAGACAGTGCTGGTTGTTGTTGGCAATCCACTTGTTGTTAGAAAGGATCATGGCTACCTGCAGAGTGACTTCTCAGCAGGTTGTTGGCATGCTTTTGGAGTCATCTTCTGACCATGATTATGAGACAGACTCTGCATCTGAGGTGGAGAAGGAAGAGAGAGATTCTGGCAGTGAGATTTCTGTCCAAGAGGAGTCTTCTGACGAGGAAGCCACTCTCAGTGCAGATGAAGGGCCTGTTTTTGAGGAGGACATCGATGTGCCAATGGTGCAGCAGCCAGCGGCTGAAAGGCTTCCCATTGGAATACCCAACACCTGGGTTGCCCCAAACATGCAGCAGCCACAGTTGCCTACTGTCTTCCAGGATGTAGAGTAAATATGGAAAACCTTTTGCCTGTCAATTTCTTTGAGTTGTTTATGGACAATGTATTTTTGGAAGAGATTGTTGAGCAGACTAATTTGTATGTGGAGCAGTATTTGAGCGACAACGCTGCCAGACTTAGGCCTCAGTCTAGAGCTACCCATTGGATTCCCACAAATTTGGAAGAGATGAAAAAGTTCTTGGGTTTGACTTTTTTGATGGGGTTGATAAGGAAGCCGTCACTGGCTTCTTATTGGTCTACTAGTCCCTTGATGGCAATGGCTATATTTCCTGCAACGATGACTCGTAATCGGTATTGGCTTCCTCTTCAGGTGCTGCATTTTGCTGACAATGCTTTAGCCTTGCCATGAGATCTCCCTGATTGTGACCGTCTTTTTAAGATTAGGCCTGTCCTTGATCATTTTGTAGATCGTTTTTCAGAGGTCTATGTGCCAGGCAAAGAAATAAGTGTGGACAAGTCTTTGGTCCTGTTCAAGTCTCGTTTGGTTTTTAGGCAGTACATTCCTAGCAAGAGGGCATGGTATGGAATTAAATTGTATATGCTGTCTGAAAGTAGTACAGGATATGTTTATAATTTCTGGGTCTACACTGATAGGGATTCCAGTATTGACCCCCCCGGTTGTCAGCCCACTTTTGGAGTTAGCGAAAAAATTGTGTGGGAACTTGGTAGACGACTGTTTAACAAAGGTCACCTTTTGTATGTAGATAACTTCTAAACTTAAGTTCAGTTGTTCAGAGTGGACACTGTTGCTTGTGGCACAATCCGCTCTAACCGGAAAGGCTATCCAAGGGAGCTTGTCAGTAAAAAACTTGAGAGGGGAAATTGCAGTGTCTTGTGGAATGATGAGCTGCTAGCTCTGAAATTTGTAGACAGGAGGGATGTGTACATGCTAACTACCACCCGTGATCAGAGTACTTCACCTGTTGCTGTTTGGGGTCAAGTTGCTGAAGTGCGCAAACCTGTGTGCATTTTAGATTACAATAAGCACATGGGTGGTGTTGATAGAGTAGATCAGAGGTTGGAACCCTACACTGCTGTTCGTAAGTCTAACGTGTGGTATAAAAAGTTGGCTACTCATTTGTTCAATCTAGCAACTTTTAATGATTTTATTGTGTTTAAGGATTGTTCCCCTGAGTCAATGATGAAATTTGTTAAATTTCAGGCGTCAGTGATAGAGAGCTTTGTTATGGTGGATCATGCAAGAGTTCCTAGAGTAGCAGTTGTGAAGGATGTGGCTAGATAGAAACGTCACCACTTTCCTGATCAGATTCCTCCCACTCCCAAAAAAGACTTTCCCGCTAAGAAATGTAGAGTCTGTGCTCAAAGAGGTATTCGGAGGGAAAGCAGGATGCACTGCCCGGACTGTCCTTCAAAGCCTGGGCTGTTTGTGGCAGGCTGTTTTAGGAGTTACCACACACAGAAGAATTACTGGGAACTACTGTGAGCGTAAACTGACATTTTATATTTTCATATATTCAGTTTCACTATTGTCATTACTGTCATGTATTCAGTTAGAGCTTTTGTGTTTGTAGTTTTGTACTTATTTATAATTAGTTAGTGGTTTCTTTGTTGTTTAAAAAAAAAGTGATGGCAGTTTGCATGGATTGGCACTTGGCTGGTGGTGTGTGTGGAGTGGCGCTTGGCTGGCGGTGTGCGTGGAGTGGCGCTTGGCTGGCGGTGTGTGTGAAGTGGCGCTTGGCTGGCGGTGTGCATGGAGTGACACTTGGCTGGGCGTGCCAGCCAAATGCCAGTCCACACACTCCCATCAGCTAGTGTGATTGCTGTTATCAAGCATGTGGGCATATGAAAGTGATGGGCCCTTAAATGGCGCTGTCTGTTGTAATGTGCTGGGTCCGTGACTGGCGGCGTGAATGGTCTTGTGCATGTCAGGTATGAAAGGTGTATGAATGGACTGTAAAGCGGTTGGTGCCTTGTTGCGGCTTTACAGCTCCCGAGCTATGAGTCATTGGTTCAGTTTTTTGGCCTTTCTGTTATTAACAGTGCATTTCATTTTTGTGAACTCTCTTATTAATAAAATTTGATCTACTGAACCATCACTCACCCTTATACCAAATCCAATCAGTATGTGTGGTAAAAATGACAAAACCTGCTCCGCTGTATTAAGGCGTCGCAGCACACCAGTGACACGCTAGCTGTCTCGGCTGGGACCCTGATGATGAAGCATGCCACCAACTTGGTTGATGGGTGAGGGGTCTTTTTAACATAACCTAAGGGCCTTTCTTTTCACAGTTTTAGTGTTTGGAACATCACAGAAGTACGTGGACACATCAAAATGATCTATTACAAAACTACCTGTGTTTGGGGGTGGGGCAACATTTTTGGTACCAGGTGCAGCCTTCATCTAGGGAAACCTACCAAACCCAGACATTTTTTAAAACTAGACACCCCAAGGAGTCCAGGAAAGTGTGGCTTGCGTGGATCTCCCAACATTTTCTTACCCAGACTCCTCTGCAAACCTCAAAATTTGCTTAAAAAAACATATTTTCCTCACTTTTCTTTGTAGGATCACCACTCTGGCACAAATTTCCTACCACCCAGCATTCCCCTCAGTTTCTCAAGTAAAATGATACCTCCCTTGTGTGGGTCCCCAAAGCACAGTCAGCCTAAAGATGTATAAAACAAAAATATGTGTGTATCAACTCGCTGTGCTATCCCCTCAATCTCAACAGGTTTTTGGTCTTTTTCTGTTGCAGGCACCTGGGCCACCCACACACGTGAGGTATCATTTTTATTGGAAGACTTGGGGGAACACTGGGTTGAAGGAAATTTGTGGCTTCTCTCAAATTCCAGATCTTTCTGTCACCAAAATGTGAGGAAAAAGTGTTTTTTTTGCCAAATCTTGAGATTTGCAAAGGATTCTGGGTAACAGAACTTTGTGAGAGCCCCACAAGTCACCCCATCTTGGATTCCCCTAGGTATCTAGTTTTTAAAAATGCACAGGTTTGGTAGGTTTCAAAGGTGCCGGCTGAGCTAGAGGCAAAAATCCACAGCCAGACATTTTGCAAAAAACACCTCTGATTTCTTTGCGAAAATGTGGTGTGTCCACGTTGTGTTTTGGGGCATTTCCTGTCGCGGGCACTAGGCCTATCCACACATGTGAGGTACCATTTTTATCGGGAGACTTGGGGGAACGCTGGGTAGGAGTAAATGTGTGGCTCCTCTCAGATTCCAGAACTTTCTGTCACCAAAATGTGAGGAAAAAGTGTTTTATTTTGCCATATTTTAAGGTTTGCAAACGATTCTGGGTAAGAGAACCTGGTGAGACCCCACAAGTCACCCCTTTCTGAACCCCTCTAGGTGTCTAGTTTTAAAAAACTGCACAGGTTTGGTAAGTTTCCCTAGGTGGCGGCTGAGCTTGAGGCCAAAATCCACAGGTCGGCACTTTCCAAAAAGCACGTCAGTTTTCTTTGGGAAAATGTGATGTGTCCATGTTGCATTTTCTGTCATGGGCATTAGGCCTAACCACGCAAGTGGGGTACCATTTTTATCGGGAGACTTGGGGGAACACAGAATAGCAGAACAAGTGTTATTGCCCCTTGTGTTTCTCTACATTTTTTCCTCCCAAATGTAAGACGGTGTGTAAAAAGGACATCTATTTGAGAACTGCTCTGTAATTCACATGCTAGTAAGGGGTCCCAAAAATTCAGAGATGTGCAAATAACCACTGCTTCTCAACACCTTGTCCTGTGCCCATTTTGGAAATACATAGGTTTTCTTGATACCTATTTTTCACTCTTTATATTTCAGCAAATGAATTGTTGCACACCCGGTATAGAATGAAAACCCATTCCAAGGTGCAGCTCATTTATTGGCTCTGGGTACCTAGGGTTCTTGATGAATCTACACGCCCTATATATCCCGTGACCAGAAGACGTAATGGTATATTGCTTTCAAAAATCTACCATTGCAGTAAAAAGTTACAGAGTAAAACGTGAAGAAAAATTGCAGTTTTATTTTTTACCTCAATTTCAATATTCTTTTATTTCAGCTGTTATTTTCTGTAGGGAAACCTTGTAGGATCTACACAAATGACCCCTTGCTGAATTCAGAATTTTGTCTACTTTTCAGAAATGTTTAGCTTGCCAGGATCCAGAATGGATTTCATACCCATTTCTGTCACTAACTGGAAGGGGGCTAAAAGCACAAACATTTTTTAAAATGGAATATGTCCCAGTAAAATGCCACAATTGTGTTGAAAAATTTGGTTTTCTGATTCAAGTCTGCCTGGTCCTGAAAGCCAGGAAGCTGGTGATTTTAGCACTGCAAACCCTTTGTTGATGCCATTTTCAGGGAAAAAACCACAAGCCTTCTTCTGCAGCCCTTTTTTCCAATTTTTTTGAAAAAAATGAAATTTTCACTCTATTTTGGCTAATTTCTTGTTCTCCTTCAGGGGAACCCACAGACTCCGGATACCTGTAGAATCCGTAGAATGTTGGAAAAAAAGGACACAAATTTGGGGTGGGTAGCTTGTGTGGAAAAACATTTAGAAGAGCCTAAGCGCAAACTGCCCCAAATAGCCAAAAAAAGGCCTGGCACCTGAGGGGAAAAGGCCTGGCAGCGAATGGATTAATCTTAATTTATTTGGGTCACTTAAGCATCATGAAGAAACAGATTAGTTGCATTTGCCATTTTATGCACATTCTTAGATGTATTTGTGTATGATGGAGAATACTGTGCTGTTAATTTTGATATTGATATTCGCAGGATGCTAATGATGTTTTTACTGTGATTTATGTTTTTTATTTTTTTAAAAAGGTTGTGACTTCTTTGGTCTCTTAACAAATGCTAATGCAATGGTTTTAATTAATCGTGCAAATAAAGATTACTTACTCACTTACTCACTTTAATTGAGTGGCAATAGGTAGGCGAAAATGATCAAACCTAACACTTGCCTATATCTAAACCTCTAACACAGAACACAGGGAAATTGGCCTCAAAAACAAAATGGCTGCCTTTTAATTTTGTAATGGCAGTCATTAGCCAATCACATACTGACTTATCATCACTAGGTACCACAGTACGTTTGCAAAATACCACAAAATTGCTGCAACACCAGATATTATTACGTTTAAATAGCTTAAAAGTTAAAAATACTTTCACTACTTACCTGTAGT